>NC_091783.1:58855596-59172739 GCF_029378745.1 Bos indicus | reverse complement strand
AGGGACAGAAACTAAGGAAGCTGCCAAAAAGATAAACCATGGTTGGGAATACCCACTATAATAAACATGGCAGTTCTCTCTAGATTAATCTAGGAACTCAATAAACTTCATTATAAATTTTATTAAAGCTTTGTATGGAACTTGGCAAGCCAGTGTTAAACTTTATTTGGAAGAGCAAAGGGCCAAGAAATCAAACATTTTTACTAGAAAGATAGGGGATGTCCTTACTCTAAGAAATACCATCATAAAGTCTAATGATTAAGACTTTAAGATTTTGATACAGTAAAGAAAAAAAGGTAGTTAAAACATTTTATAAAGTAAATAGAGAAACACAGAATATCACTGCACTAACATTGCAAATCATTGGGAAAGAATGAACTATTCAAATACTTTCAGATCAATTGTTTATCTGTAATTTTTTTTAATTACAAAATTTTTAAATTAAAAAACATTTTTTTAATTCAGATCAATCGTTTATCTGTAATTTTTTTTAAAGTGTAAATCCCTTAGTTCATAACATAACATAAAAGTCTATTTTAGGGGAACTAAAAACCTAAATGTGATAAGCAAAATATTTTAAATTCCAGAAGAAAATGTAGGAGAATAACCTTTTCGAATTGTGTTCAGGAAGGAAATCTTGCATTAAGATACAAAAAGCATAAACAGTAAAGGGGGGTGAAGCTCAATGAGTTTACATCAATCCCTGAAAACTCTGTATGAAAAAAGACACTATTAAAAAGTGAAAATAAGGAAAACTACTAAAGTGTATGCTTTTTAAAGAGTTATTTGTATAGTACGTAAGTTTTGTCTCAATAAAACTGATATTAAGAAAGTGAAAAGTTCTATATATAAAATAGAAGAGCAATAAGGACCTTCTGTATGGCACAGGGAACTGTATTCAATATCTCATAATAAAACCTATAATGAAAAGGAATCTGATAAAAAATAGATACATATAGTATAACTTAATCACTTTGCTGCACACCTGAAATTAACACATCATAAATCAATTACACTTCAATATAAAGTTGTTTTGAAAAAAAAAGAAAAAAAAGACAGTGAAAAGATGGAAAACAACAATGATCTCTGGCTTTGTATTCATAACATCGACCAAAATGTAAAGACTGTAGAGTACACAGGAAAATAAGCTGCTGGTGACAGAGAAATTTTTACAAGCTCTTCGAAGAGCAGACCCTGGACCACCTAGGACCTAAAGGATATATATATATATGTTCACAGCAGCAGCTTCTTAGTATCAAAATTTTTTCCAAAATCACCAAGAGGGGAACATTTAAATTTGGAATATTCATAAATGAAATGTGATACGGCAGCCCAGATGAATGAACAGGGCTATATGAGTCATTACGGTAATAATGACAGCTAGTTACTACAGCGGGGGGAGAAGGGGGTGGGTGAGTGAATTTGAAGGAGGCCCACAGGGACACAGAGACAGCTTTGACTCAACCTGTGAAATGTTTTGTTTTCTGTTTCCAAGATCTGAGGCAAATGTAACAAAAATGTTATTTGTAAGATCTGGGTAATAGCACATGTGTGCGTATCTTATTTTCCTATTTTATATATTCAGAATAATTTCATAGGAAATAAAATGCCTTTGGTGTTTAATAAACATACCTGATTCTGAAACTAGAGGAAATAATATGTTTGGTATAAAAGCAACGGTTCTAACCACACACTGTGACCAAAAATGTTTAAATCAAAGGGATCATATACCTTCAGTTATGCAAGACGAGTAAGTTCTGCAGTACAATATTACGCCCGTGGTTAACAGTACTGTGTTGGGGATTTTTTAACTTGTCAAGAGGACCGACCTCATGTTGTGTTTTACAACAAAATTAAATAGATGATAGATAGGAATCAGTTCAGTTCAGTCACTCAGTCATGTCCGACTCTCTGCGACCCCATGAATCACAGCATGCCAGGCCTCCCTGTCCATCACCAAACTCCCGGAGTTCCCTCAAACTCACGTCCATCGAGTCAGTGATGCCATCCAGCCATCTCATCCTCTGTCATCCCCTTCTTCTCCTGCCCCCAATCCCTCCCAGCATCAGAGTCTTTTCTAATGAGTCAACTCTTCACATGAGGTGGCCAAAGTACTGGAGTTTCAGCTTCAGCATCAATCCTTCCAAAGAAATCCCAGGGCTGATCTCCTTCAGAATGCACTGGTTGGATGTCCTTGCAGTCCGAGGGACTCTCAAGAGTCTTCTCCAACACCACAGTTCAAAAGCATCAATTCTTTGGTGCTCAGCTTTCTTCACAGTCCAACTCTTACATCCAAACATGACCACAGGAAAAACCATAGCCTTGACTAGACGGACCTTTATTGGCAAAGTAATGTCTCTGCTTTTCAATATGCTATCTAGGTTGGTCATAACTTTCCTTCCAAGGAGTAAGCGTCTTTTAATTTCATGGCTGCAATCACCATCTGCAGTGATTCTGGAGTCCAAAAAAGTAAAGTCTGACACTGTTTCCACTATTTCTCCACCTATTTCCCATGAATTGATGGGAGTGGATGCCATGATTTTAGTTTTCTGAATGTTGAGCTTTAAGCCAACTTTTTCACTCTCCTCTTTCACTTTCATCAAGAGGCTTTTTAGTTCCTCTTCACTTTCTGCCATAAGGGTGGTGTCATCTGCATGTCTGAGGTTATTGATATTTCTCCTGGCAATCTTGATTCCAGTTTGTGCTTCTTCCAGCCCAGCATTTCTCATGATGTACTCTGCATAGAAGTTAAATAAGCAGGGTGACAATATACAGCCTTGACATACTCCTTTTCCTATTTGGAACCAGTCTGTTATTCCATGTCCAGTTCTAACTGTTGCTTTCTGACCTGCATACAGGTTTCTCAAGAGGCAGGTCAGGTGGTCTGGTATTCCCATCTCTTTCAGAATTTTCCACATTGTGATCCACATAGTCAATAAAGCAGAAGTAGATGTTTCTCTGGAACTCTCTTGCTTTTTCGATGATCCAGTGGATGTTGGCAATTTGATCTCTGGTTCCTCTGCCTTGTCTAAAACCAGCTTGAACATCTGGAAGTTCACAGTTCACAAAATGCTGAAGCCTGGCTTGGAGACTTTTGAGCATTACTTTACTAGCATGGGAGATGAGTGCAATTGTGTGGTAGTTTGAGCATTCTTTGGCATTGCCTTTCTTTGGGATTGGAATGAAAACTGACCTTTTCCAGTCCTGTGGTCACTGCTGAGTTTTCCAAATTTGCTGGCATATTGAGTGCAGCACTTTCAAGGCATCATCTTTCAGGATTTGAAAGAACTCAACTGGAATTCCATCACCTCCACTAGCTTTGTTTGTAGTGATGCTTTCTAAGGCCCACTTGACTTCACATTCCAGGATGTCTGGCCCTAGGTGAGTGATCACACCATCGTGATTATCTGGGTCGTGAAGATCTTTTTTGTACAGTTCTTCTATGTATTCTTGCCACCTTTCTTAATATCTTCTGCTTCTGTTAGATCCATACCATTTCTGTCCTTTATCAAGCCCATCTTTGCATGAAATGTTCCCTTGGTATCTCTAATTTTCTTGAAGAGATGTCTAGTCTTTCCCATTCTGTTGTTTTGCTGTATTTCTTTGCACTGATTGCTAAGGAAGGCTTTCTTATCTCTCCTTGCTCTTCTTTGGAACTCTGCATTCAGATGCTTACAGAATACCCTAAAAATAAGTCCTATAAAATGTTCTCTGCATTCTTACTAAAACACACATGTAAGTGAGACAGGCAGAATTTGTGTAATTTTTTCTTTGGAAAATAAAGGTTGTTATTAATTTTTATTGGAGAATGGTTGCTTTGCAATGTCATGCTAATTTCTGCTGCACAGCCAAACGAGTCAGCTGTATGTGTGCGCGTGTGCTGGGCTTAGTCGCTCAGTGGTGTTCGACTCTTTGCAACTCCATGGACTGTACTCACCAGGCTCCTCTGTCCATGGGATTCTCCAGGCAAGAATACTGGAGTGGGTAGCCTTTCCCTCCTCCAGGAGATCTTCCCAACCCAGGGATCGAACCCAGGTCTCCCACATGGCGGGCGGATTCTTTACGGTCTCAACCACCAGGGAAGCCCATGTTTATATCTCTCCCCTCTTTTTTGGATTTCCTTCCATTTAGGTCACCACAGAGCAGAGTTCCCTGTGCTGTATAGCAGGTTCCCATTAGTTACCTATTTTATACAGAGTATCAGTAGAATAAGATAATTCCTGTTGTTTAATTCAATCTATTCCTCCCCATTTTTACATGGAGAACTCATTATGTACTGATTTATTACTAATAGATCGTTTCATTTATTCTTTAGATGCTACTTCTATATCTTGCCTAATACATCATAATAAGGTAATAGCCCAATTATAAGCCAGGTTTTTTGTTTTGTTTTTTTCACTAGCCTCTTTGCCTCCTTTCTCATTTCGTTTCTGGGTGACACCCGCTGCTGTATCTTTCACCTGTGAAGAGACAGGACCAAATAAGAGAGGAAGGGCACTGGGATTAAAGAGAGGTGTGACAAGGCAGGGAGCAAGAAATGCCTGGCTCGCTTCCATCCTTCATGGAAAACTGAGGAAGAAGAGCGCATACATAATGCAGACCCAGGCTCACAAGCTGGAACTCTGGCCAAACTTTACATTGAAAACATTAAAAAGATCAAACACAAAATTCTTTACTTGGATGCAAAAGTCCCCACGCCAGGTATGCAGCATAAGGACTGAAAGAGCTGGCAAGCAGCCCTGTGTTCATTCCTTTTTTTAATTGTATCATTGACCAGATACTCACTGGAAGTAAACAGTGGATTACTGCTGAGAAAAGGAAAAATGCTACTGCGATCTTAGACAGAGTCTGGGGAAGAAGACAGTGCGTCCCAGCTAGGCCCAGGCTGTATCATGTCAGCTGCATCCCAATCTGGACACAGTGTTTTAAGAGTCGCTTGAACACACTTAAAGAGCAGAACAAAGGGCAGGGAGACCCATAACTATTTTATGAGCAGGAGTGGAAGAAACATAAGAAAGCTGAGCTCCTGTGCATAAAAGCAAGGAGTGAAATCAAAGAGCAAACTAAACCCTGCTGGACGCAGAAAACATCTGTGGCAATTACAAGGTGCTGTTGGAGATCTGGTGGGCCCAGAGTAGAAAGGATTTCTTACACTGGTATTACAGAGAGCCACAGATCCATCTTTCTAAAGTGCAAAATAAATGCTCAAGATGCATTCATCATTAATATGGATCAAGTGCCTAAGAATAAAGAAAAATAATTTACTTTAAAAGGTTACATGTTCAAAGGGGGTAGCATGACAGGATTTGGGGGGCTGATGGATTGCTCTGGGTCTTGGCAGTGGAAGTGGTTATATGACTCTACACGTGTCAAAATTCGCAAGTCTGTCCACCCAAAACAAACAGATTTTACTGTTGTAAACTGCAAAATAAATGAGTCAAGGCATTTTAGGATACAACAAAGCTAATTTTATCCATAGAAAGAAAGTCGCTTTGTCATGTCCAACTCTTTGCAACCCCATGGACTGTAACCCACCCTGCTCCTCTGTCCATGGGGACTCTCCAGGCAAGAATGCTGGAGTGGGTTGCCATGCCCTCCTCCAGGGGATCTTCCCACCCCAGGGATTGAACCCAGGTCTCCCACATTGCAGGCAGATTCTTTACTGTCTGAGCCACCAGGGAAGCCCAAGAAGCCTGGAGTGGGTAGCCTATCTCTTCTCCAGGGGACCTTCCGACCTAGGGATGAAACTGGGGTCTCGCGCGTTGCAGGGGGATTCTTCTTTATATTACAGGACACAATGATTCCAGAGTAGAGAAAAGACACTAAGGAGAGTCCCTGGCGTTTAATCTTGCTGCTGCTCTCTGAGTGGTGGAGAGGCATCCTGGACGCGTTAACAGAGGCCTGGTTCAGTCTTCCCAGAGCAGGGGACCGGGGTTGCTGGAGAAGAGGCCGGCTTCCCCGCACAAGGCAGAGGGAAGAGCCAGGGAAGGCTAGACGCAGGCGGCACACCGGGTGAGGAGTCCGAGCCGTCAGTCAGTGCTGGGCTCGCCAGCCCGGAGCTCCGGGGTTTCCAGCGACCACAGGAAGCCGGAAAGGGGCCCACAAGGACCCTCCCTGGGGTCTTCAGAGGACGTGCAGCCTGCTGCCAGCTTGATCTTACACCTCTGGCCCCCAGACTGCGAGGCGGTAAATTCCTATTATTTTAAGCTACTTAGTTTGTGGTGATTTGTGAGGAAGCCCTGGAAAACTCACCCACTGAACGCAAGTCACGTTGGTTCCTTTCGGTTCCCTAAACACGCCGCCCGTGTCCCAGCCCCAGGGACTCGGTTCTCACTGTTCTCTACCCAGCGTGCTCTTCCTTCTGTCTTCATGTGCCCGCCGCGCCCGCGTCATTCAGCGGTTGCAACGTCACCTCCTCCACCGTCAAGCACGCAAGCGGAAAGGGCCGCCAAGTGACTTCCGGTTCCGTTCAGCGCATTTGCCTTAGCGGTTACCTGTGCAGCTTGCAGCGACCTGGTGCGTTCCATGGTTATACCGCATCTGTGTCCGCTTGCCCCCAGCCGCAACACACACTCATAGACGGCGACTTGGTCTCTCTCGCTGCTGCATCCCGACTGCCCAAGCAGCGCCTCGTACTTAGTAAGTAGGGGACCAGTTGGTCCCGGTTTATCTGCCTGTCCTGGATTTCAACCTTCTTTAAACCAAAAGAATCTAATGTCCCCGGACAGTCTTGGGAAGGCAGGGATGGCTTATCCCACTACTGGTGGACACTGTGAATCCAATTACCAGTAACCCGAGCAGCCGCATGAGCAAGCCTTTTAAAGAAATAAAGGTCTTTCTCACTGAAATCCTGAAAGAAGAGAAGCGAAAAGCAAAGGAGAAAAGGAAAGATGTAAGTATCTGAATGCAGAGTTCCAAAGAACAGCAAGAAGAGATAAGAAAGCTTTCCTCAGTGACCAATTCAAAGAAATAGAGGAAAACAACAGAATGGGAAAGACTAGAGATCTCTTCAAGAAAATTAGAGATACCAAGGGAATATATCATGCAAAGATGGGCTCGATAAAAGACAGGAATGGTATGGACCTAACAGAAGCAGAAGATATTAAGAAAAGGTGGCAAGAATACACAGAAGAACTGTACAAAAAAGATCTTCACGACCAAGATAATCATGATGATATGATCACTGACCTAGAGCCAGACATCCTGGAATGTGAAGTCAAGTGGGCCTTAGAAAGCATCACTACGAACACAGCTAGCGGAGGTGATGGAATTCCAGTTGAGCTCTTTCAAATCCTGAAAGATGATGCTGTGAAAGTGCTGCACTCAATATGCCAGCAAATTTGGAAAACTCAGCAGTGGCCAAGGACTGGAAAAGGTCAGTTTTCATTCCGATCCCAAAAAAAGGCAATGCCAAAGAATGCTCAAACTACCACACAATTGCACTCATCTCACACGCTAGTAAAGTGATGCTCAAAATTCTCCGAGCCAGGCTTCAGCAGTACGTGAACCGTGAACTTCCAGATGTTCAAGCTGGTTTTAGAAAAGGCAGAGGAACCAGAGATCAAATTGCCAACATCTGCTGGATCATGGAAAAAGCAAGAGAGTTCCAGAAAAACATCTATTTCTGCTTTATTGACTATGCCAAAGCCTTTGACTGTGTGGATCACAATAAACTGTGGAAAATTCTGAAAGAGATGGGAATACCAGACCACCTGACCTGCCTCTTGAGAAACCTATATGCAGGTCAGGAAGCAACAGTTAGAACTGGACATGGAACAACGACTGGTTCCAAATAGGAAAAAGAGTACGTCAAGGCTGTATATTGTCACCCTGCTTATTTAACTTCTATGCAGAGTACATCATGAGAAATGCTGGGCTGGAAGAAGCACAAGCTGGAATCAAGATTGCTGGGAGAAATATCAATAACCTCAGATATGCAGATGACACCACCCTTATGGCAGAAAGTGAAGAGGAACTAAAAAGCCTCTTGATGAAAGTGAAAGTGGAGAGTGAAAAAGTTGGCTTAAAGCTCAACATTCAGAAGACGAAGATCATGGCATCTGGTCCCATCACTTCATGGGAAATAGATGGGGAAACAGTGGAAACAGTGTCAGACTTTAATTTTTTGGGCTCCAAAATCACTGCAGATGGTGACTACAGCCATGAAATTAAAAGACACTTACTCCTTGGAAGGAAAGTTATGACTAACCTAGATAGCATATTGAAAAGCAGAGACTACTTTGTCAACAAAGGTCAGACAATAAGATGGCTGGATGGCATCACTGACTCGATGGATGTGAGTCTGAGTGAATTCCAGGAGTTGGTGATGGACAGGGAGGCCTGGCATGCTGCGATTCACGGGGTCGCAAAGAGTTGGACACGACTGAGCGACTGAACCGAACTGAACTCACTGAAATCCAACATAATGTAGTTGAGCATTTTGGTCACAAGGTGGCACTAAAGTACTAGATTTATTAACACACCATCTGTGATTAAGTCAACCACGCAAGGTAACGTAATATCCAAAACTGTTGAGGTCTTCAGCTATCTTCATATAGTACTACTAGAGTCTTCTTTAAGACTGAAGTATAGAATTATATACCTTTGAGGAACTTTTAATTCCGGTGCCTATTTCTGCCAATCATTAAATTTTTCCAGATAGAAAAAAAAGTGAATTTATAAATACTATGACCACTTTGCATGTTAATTCTGTTAAGACTTGTGTAACATTAGCTTGAAAAACCTACAGTTGGATATATGTAACTATGACGACAATAACATATTGTATCTGAGGATTTAAAATATAGAAAGTATTTGTGTATTCACTATGTGACCACTTGAAGGTTTTGATAGCTGCATTAAAAAAAATCAACTTGATAGAAAAAAACCCTAACATCAGAAATATCCCAAAGCAAGCCTCCCTCAACTTCACAGATCTTTCGATAACAGGTAATCCCAACCTGGTTTTCTTTTCTAGCAGAAACTTGTAAAATTATCATGGCAAAAGAGTTCACCTCCAGACTTCATGTCTGTAATAGAGATTTACTACTCTGATTAGTCCAGAAGTTAAAATTCGCTCCAGGGAACAGTTGAGTGTTCTTTTGTTTGTGTGTTTAGATTTCCTAGCATTAGATTTTTAATTGAAGTATATTTCATTTACAGTGTTGTGTTAGTTTCTAGTGTATAGCAAAATAATTTGGTTTTATTTATTTTTTTTTTTGTATTCTTTTCCATTATAGGTTATTACAAGACAGTAAATCTATTTCCCTATTCTACACAGTAGGTCCTTGTTCACCTATTTTAAATATTCCATGGAACTGTTTCTAAAACAGAGGTCATAATTCAAGGAAATGTTATCCTCTCTTATCTCCAAAGATTCAGGTAGTTCAGTCCTGTCTTGGCAAGACATAATGCTATGTTTGTATCATGCAAGCAACAGTATATGTTATTTATAAAGAATACATGTTTATAGCTGACGTAAACAGAGAAGGTGATGGCACCCCACTCCAGTACTCTTGCCTGGAAAATCCCACGGACGGAGGAGCCTGGTGGGTTGCAGTCCATGGGGTCGCTAGGAGTCGGACATGACTGGGTGACTTCACTTTCACTTTTCACTTTCATGCATTGGTGAAGGAAATGGCAATCCACTCCATTGTTCTTGCCTGGAGAATCCCAGGGACGGGGGAGCCTGGTGGGCTGCCGTCTATGGGGTCGCACAGAATCGGACACAACTGAAGCGACTTAGCAGCAGCAGCAGCAGCAGCAGCAGCTGACATAAAAGAATGGGCTGACAGATACCATGATGAAATCCTCATGGTGGTGACTTTCAGGGAGAAATTAAGGGAAATTGAATCAGGAAGGAGGTCAAGGGGACTACAGCTTAATCGGTATTATTTATTTTTCGAAAGAAATTATAAGTTTGATATTTTCTTGTGAGAGCTAATGTTGCCTATATTATATTCTGTTGTTTCCTTTCTAACTTTTCCAATTAAAAGAAGAAAGAAGCATTGTCCCCAAGGGTCAGTTGACTTTCTTGTAACAAGTCTGTCAATTCAAGGAAAAAACAGAATATGTTCAAAGTGAAGCAGCCTTTGGCCTCCTCGAATGAAACTTGCATGAAGACACAAGAACCCAGGATGGATCATTCCGATCAGAAACTGTTTTATTTGATTTGATATTTAACATTTTTCTTCCAGTGTTTTTGAGACATAATTGACATACAACACTGTACCAATTTTAGGTGCTATATTTTACAATAACAATTTGACTTACATACATCATGAGATGATTATCACCATCAGTTTATTGAACATCTGTCTCATATAGATACAAAAGAAAAGGAAAAGGAAAAACTTTTTCCCTTGTGATAAGAACTCTTAGGATTTGCTCTCTTAACGACTTTCATATATAACATTCAGTAGAACTGATATATTAATCATGTTGTATATTACATCCTTAGCATTCATTATTACTGGAAACTTGTACCTTTTGACGGTCTTCATCCAGTTCCTCCCTCCCCCAGCCCCTGCCTCTGGTAACCACAAACCTGATCTCTTTCTCTGTGGGTTTGTTTGCTTCTGAAGTATAATTGACCTTAAGGACTATGTGAGTTCCTGGCGCGCAGCATAGAGATTGAATATTTCTAGACATTACAAAATGATCACCATGACAAGTCTAGTTGCCATCCATCACCATGCAAAGATATTACATCATTATTCACTCTACTCCCCGCACTGTTGGTTTCGTACCCGTGACTCATTTATTTCGTAACTGAAAGTTTATACCTCTGAATCTCCCTCACCTAGTTCTCTGATTCCCAACTGCCCGGCCCTCCCCCTTGGGTCAGTGCATAGGTGGATTTTTCTCTTTAAGTGTGCTACTAGAAAAGGGTGTTTTGCAAAATGCTGTTCTGGTGAGAGCATTGTATAAGTAATGACCTCACACACTAGAAAGATAGAGGAAGAGATGGGAGGGTTGGAAAATGAGTCAGTACAATTGGAAGCCATTTACCACAAAATAGTTGAAGATGACAGACTCCCAGGGAAAGCTCTGGCATGTACAAAATGGCAGTGTTTTGCTTTACAGAGGCAGCATAATGCAGGCCAGAAACCCAAGTTTACGGGTGGGGAGCGTGTGCGTGAGGCTCTGGGCGTCTTTTCCTGCTCTCGGTGCTTCTGGCCCTTTATCTGTTTACTTGGCTGCACGGGGTCTTCGCTGCGGTGTGCACACCTTCCGAGGCGCGGGGACTCTCCAGATGCAGCACACAGGCTTAGCTGCTCCAAGGCACCAAGGATCTTACTTCCCTGACATCGGATCGAACCCATGTCTCCTGCCCTGCAAGGCAGATTCTTAACCACTGGGCTACCAGGGAAGTTCCTCCCTGCTTTCAGTATTTTTCAAGTGAGCTTTAAAGGCACTGAAGTAGCTACTTTTGGGGGGAAAAGTATTTTTAAACATATCTGTATACCTTGAGATGTTTTTCTTTAATATTCTTCAATATATCATTTGGTGTGGATCAGTTCCGATTCAATGAAAAAAAAATGCTGTCTTATTATCAGTGAGGCTCTAGTTCCCACTCCTAATTCCATTTCAGGAAATTAAAGCATAAACAGAGGTAAATAAAATCCAGAAACAAGGCATTGATGTAACATCTTGTGAAAAGTAAACAGAAATGAATAGAGGAAGCTTCCATAGAATTCAGGTCTCTTACAGACATACCATAACTTTGTATTTGAGCACTTTGAATAAAATGCTTTCTAAAATTTATTTTATACTTACTCTTTTATAGTACAAAACCCAACTTAACCTTTTCTTCACATTCAAAATGCTGGTTGTTACTCTACATACAGGACTTATGACATAGCGTAGTGAACTCTAATTAGTACCGTGTAATTATCTATATGGCAAGAGAATCTGTATGTGTATAATTGAATTACTTTGCTGTACACCCGAAACGAACACAGTATGGGAAATCAACTATACTCCAATATAAATTTTTTTTAAATGCTGGTTGTTTTCCAGACTAATGAGCAGAGAGGCATTCTTGAAAGGTCACTAAATGCTGTTTGTTTTTGTTTGTTAAGGATCTTACCTGCTTTGCATGCTGCTGCTAAGTCGCTTCAGTCGTGTCCGACTCTGTGCGACCCCATAGACGGCAGCCCACCAGGCTCCCCCGTCCCTGGCATTCTCCAGGCAAGAACACTGGAGTGGGTTGCCATTTCCTTCTCCAATGCGTGAAAAGTGAAAGTAAAGCCACTCAGTCATGTCCGACTCTTGGCGACCCCATGGACTGCAGCCCACCAGGCTCCTCCGCCCATGGATTTTCCAGGCAAGAGTACTGGAGTGGGGTGTCATTGCCTTTGCATGAGGGTTCTCTTATTATTCGAACAGAGATGGGAGTAGTAATACTTGTTGATCTGTTGTTCATTTAGGGATGCCTTTTTGTACATTTGTTTGTTTCTAAGATGTGTTTTGGAGAAGGCAATGGCACCCCACTCCAGTACTCTTGCCTGGAAAATCCCACGGATGGAGGAGCCTGGCAGGCTGCAGTCCATGGGGTCGCTAGGAGTCAGACACAACTGAGCAACTTCACTTTCACTGTTCACTTTCATGCATTGGAGAAGGAAATGGCAAGCCACTCCAGTATTCTTGCCTGGAGAATCCCAGGGACAGGGGGAGCCTGGTGGGCTGCCGTCTCTGGGGTTGCACAGAATCGGACACGACTGAAGCGACTTAGCAGCAGCAGCAGCAACAGATGTGTTTTTGAGTCATTGTGACTAAGAGGCTTGAAGAAAGTATTTAGGCAAGAACCAACAGAGATGGTAGGGTGGCAGAAATCTAAAAGATACACAGAGTTCTCTACAGGTACCTGCAATTAATTAAAGCCCCTCTCTTTTAGGAACAACGACCAAAAAAAAAAAAAATACACTTTAAAACTCATTGTTCAAAATATGTTGATGCAGAGCCTTATAATAAAATAAATAGGTTCCTATTTCGATCACGAGACAACAAGTATAGTGGTTAGAAGCAGACTCAATCAGAAATTTACTTGAATTCCTATACCTCCATTTCCTCATCTATAAAATGGCTCTTATAGTACCTACCTCACAGAGTTTCAAGAAGAAAAGCATGAGTCAGTATTTGTAAAGCACTTAGAACTGTGTCTGGCACATAGATATACAACTGTTATATTAATATAAGCTGCTGCTGCTGCTGCTAAGTCGCTTCAGTCGTGTCCGACTCTGTGCAACTCCATAGACGGCAGCCCACCAGGCTCCCCTATCCCTGGGATTCTCCAGGCAAGAACACTGGAGTGGCTTGCCATTTCCTTCTCCAAGGCATGGAAGTGAAGAGTGAAGTCGCTCAGTCGTGTCCGACTCTTAGCGACCCCATGAACTGCAGCCCACCAGGCTCCTCCGTCCATGGGATTTTCCAGGCAAGAGTACTGGAGTGGGGTACCATTGCCTTCTCCATAATATAAGCTACACTATAGTAAAAAAAAAATGTTAAGGCAATTTTGTTTGTTGTTCATGTTCTGTAATGGGATATATGTTCTTGTTTTCTACATGATTCTGAGAAAAAATGTGTATCTGGTATATAACCCTGCCCAGGGCTGGCTTCACGCCCATCTCAGAAGGGCTACATGCTGGATTTAAGGCTTCTGTCTTGAAATTCTCCCTACTTTTTGAACAAGCTGTCCCCATCTGATTTTGCCCCAGGCCCTGCAGATGATGCCCTGATGTTGACGCTGACCACGCAAGGTCCTCTTCTGTTCTCCCGGGTTCTGTTAAGCCCAGAGGTCCTGGGCTGGTGGCAGTGCCCTCTCTCTGCCCACAGATGTGGGCTGGTTGCTTCAGAGGACAAAAAAACAATTGAAAGCTCCCAGGCACAGTGCTGGGTCTTTGCCTGCAGCCCCCAGCAGACAGCTCCCTTCCCCTGTCCCCTCAGACTTGCAGAGGGCATGCATCTATAAATATGCTTTTATAGAGAGAAGAAGAAAGAGATTTTCCTTCTTGCACACACAACTTACATAAAACTATGCTTTATTGCAGGCCGTGTCCCCACAGGTGTTGAATGGTCAAGTCCAGAGTTTCTCCCCTTCCACTTGGGCCCTCCCTTCCTTGGGCAGAAGGAAGAGGAGAGTCTGTCTTTCTGGCGGTGCCACCTCTGAAGGCAGATCAGCCAAGCACCCTCTCTCTAACTTGGCAATTGTATTCAAGGGAGGACAACCTTAGTTGCCAGATCCCGGGACCGCAGGACATCAAAAGAAGATTCTGTTGACAAAACCTGTTATCTGGAAGGAAGTCCCTTCCAGGACTGTTGAGTAGTCACAGCCTGAAATAATCCCCGCAGCTCTCTTTCCTCAGGGGACTGAGGAGCCGAGTCACAAAGCAGCTGACTTCATCTTCCCAGTGGAAACTCTGAGCGCTGGGGACTGTGGCTCCATCCGAGTTTCCTAGTAAAGGGCGCAACGGGCGCTGCTGCTGCTGTTCAGGCGCCAGTTCAGCTCAGTTCAGTCTCTCAGTCGTGTCCAGCTCTTTGCGACCCCGTGGACCACAGCATGCGAGGCCTCCCTGTCCATCACCAACTCCTGAAGCCTACCCAAACTCATGTCCATCGAGTCGGTGATGTCATCCAACCATCTCATCCTCTGTCGTCCCCTTCTCCTCCTGCCTTCAATCTTTCCCAGCATCAGGGTTTTTTTCAATGACTCAGTTCTTCACATCAGGTGGCCAAATTATTGGCATTTCAGCTTCAACATCAGTCCTTCCAATGAACACCCAGGGCTGATCTCCTTCAGAATGGACTGGTTGGATCTCCTTGCAGTCCAAGAGACTCTCAAGAGTCTTCCCCAACACCACGGTTCAAAAGCATCAATTCTTCAGTGCTCAGCTTTCTTTATGGTCCAACTCTCACATCCATACATGACCACTGGAAAAACCATAGACTTGACTAGACGGACCTTTGTTGGCAAAGTAATGTCTCTGCTTTTGAATATGCTATCTAGGTTGGTCATAACTTTTCTTCCAAGGAGTAAGAATCTTTCAATTTCATGGCTGCAGTCACCATCTGCAGTGATTTTGGAGCCCAGAAAAATAAAGTCTGACACTGTTTCCACTGTTTCCCCACCTATTAGACATGAAGTGATGGGAGTGGATGCCATGATCTTAGTTTTCTGAATGTTGAGCTTTAAGCCAACTTTTTCACTCTCCTCTTTCACTTTCATCAAGAGGCTCTTTAGTTTTTCTTCGCTTTCTGCCATAAGGGTGGTGCCATCTGCATATCTGAGGTTGTTGATATTTCTCCCAGCAATCTTGATTCCAGCTTGTGCTTCTTCCAGCCCAGCGTTTCTCATGATGTACTCTACATAGAAGTTAAATAAGCAGGGTGACAATATACAGCCTTGACGTACTCCTTTTCCTATTTGGAACCAGTCTGTTATTCCATGTCCAGTTCTAACTGTTGCTTCCTGACCTGCATACAGATTTCTCAAGAGGCAGGTCAGGTGGTCTGACCTGGTATTCCCATCTCTTTCATGTCCAATTCTTTGAGACCCCATGGACTGCAGCAAGCCAGGCTTCACTGTCTCCCGGAGTTTGCTTAAACTCATATCCATTGAGTCACTGATGCCATCCAACCATCTTATCCTCTGTCGTCCCCTTCTCCTCCTGCCCTCAATCTTTCCTAACATCAGGGTCTTTTCCAGGGCTCTTCACATCAGGTGGCCAAAGTATCAGATTTTCAGCTTCAGCATCAGTCCTTCCAATGAATATTCAGGGTTGATTTCCTTTAGGATTGACTGGCTTGATCTCCTTGCTGGCCAACAAAGGTGCACACGTGAAATAAATAATCACTGATTGTGTATCTTATTTGAGTGAGTTACAGAATAAGAAACATGCGTTTTCCTCAAAGTGCTCACGCTGTATGCAGGAGTGATGATCAAGGGGTAAACAGTTACCATATCAGATCATGGCTATTTCAGTGAAGGAAAATGTAGACAGTGCTGAAGCATGGTCTGTTTTCCCAGAGAGGCTTGGGGAAGGCTTCAAAGGGAAGGCTGGAGGGAATTCACCATTCGTACAGGCAGGAGGTTACACTGATTGGAGCAGAGACCCAAAGTGGGAAGGTGTGTGGCACGAGAATCTGTCCACACAGGACATCTGTGTAAGGAAATAAAGACAAGGGGACTAAAATAGGACGGATGAGGACTTCTTTCTGTAGGTCAACCACTGACGAGTCTTCGTGGGTTTTTTAATACAGGATGTTGTGATCAGAATTGCTTAAGAAAGCATTGCTGGGACTCCATGAGTGATTCAGGGCTTAGCACTCTGTGCTTCCATTGCAGGGGACACAGGTTCAACCCCTGGTTGGGGAGCTAAGACCCCACAAGCCGTGCAGAGTGGCCAAGAAAGAAAGAAAGAAAGTAGTCCTGGACACAGTATAAATTACACATGGATGTGAAGAAATCAAGGAGGCAAGGGAATTTAGTAATGAAGAAACTATTCCCAAGTATCCATTAACTGGTGAATGGATAAAGGGATGGGGCCATCCACACAGGGAATATTATTTGGCCATAAAAAGGAACAAAGTACTGATACATATGGGTATATATCTATATATGCATATGGATAAACCCTGAAAACATGATGCCAAGTGAAAGAAGCCAGGTAAGAAAGCTCACACACTGTGTGATTACATCCATATGAAATACCCAGAATACAGCCATCTATAGAGAGAGAAAGTAGATCATTGGCTGCCAGGAGCTTGGGGAAGAGAAGATTAAGGAATGATTGCTACAGGGTGCAAGATTGTTTTTTGGGGTGATGAAATGTTCTGGAATTAGATAGCAATGATGGTGCACAGTTCTAAATATACTAAAAGCCACTGAATTGGACAACTTAAAATTATGCAAATCAAAATTTTGAAGAATGTATTGCCATCGCTGCTAGACAAACACAGGACTGAACAGAACTAGAACCAGAAAAAAATAAATAGGGTGGACTCCAAAATATTTAGAAGATTCGTTTTCAAGAAGTTGCATTTAAGAAATATGGCAGTAAAAAAGAGCGAGAGAGAGATTGCAAACAGTCTTCCAACTAAAGGTGGGATGGGGCTGAGGTAGAGAATAGACAAAGAGGAAATACTCTTGCACATACAGACCGAGGTTTCAGATGTGGCAGAGCAGGCAGTGTTATACCAGGTTACACGAAGTTACTGCAGTTTACAGAGATGGAGGTCGTTAGCAGGCAGAAATGAACAAACCACTTTTTGGTGTGTGGACTTTTTAAGGAGGCTACATTTGGCGGGGGGTGGGGAGGATGTATTTTGAATTATTACTTTCCTCTTGTTTTGTTTCAGAAGGAATTGTGAAGCCATTTGTAAAACTGCATAGTATAAAAATGCTGTAGGATAAGTAGAGAGTGTGATTAAGGCAAAGGGATATTAGTCATAAAAATGGTCAAGGGAAGCCAGGGGATAAGTACCATATAGCAAGGTATATCAAAAGATCTCTTGTACTTTCCGAAAGTGGGTGCACACTGAGCTCTGAGGTTTGGGTGTTTTTGTTTTTTTTTTTTTTTTAACAGCAGGAACATGAAGTACAAGTATTTGAGACGCCTGATCAGTTGGTTACAAGAGTCACTGGTTAATGAGGGCTTTGGATTCCTGGCTTCCTGTTCATTGAGGTTTTTGCTATATAAGGCTTTCCTGTTTTGCAGATAAAACCACCACTGCTGTCATGTCCAGGTGTGTGTGCTTGGTGGTGGCTGCGCCTCCCACCCACCCGGGCTGTGGGAACCCCGCTGATGGGCAGACCAGCTGCTATTCCTTTCCAGCATTCAGCCACCCCAGCGTTTGACCCTGGGCTCCTGTGTGCCTTCTCTGCAAAACCAGGCCTCTGCAAAACTTAACAGAAGCGTCTTGAGCAGCAGTGTGAACATAAACTCCCTCAGTTCTCAGGAGGCGCCTACTGTCCTCCTTTCCCATCCTACCCGCCCTCCACACCCTGAAATACAGCAGCAGCTAAACTGCTTGAGGAGCCAACTGGATACTGAGGATTAAGATGCACTGGGCATTATCACTGATGGCCCTTGAGTAACAGGGAGATGGCTGAGTGGCAGAACTGAGGTTAACAATGCCCCATGTCAGTTCCTCATAGCTGCACATTCACTATCTTCCCAGAAGGGAAAAGTGTAAAGCATGCAATGGGACCTTTAGCTCTTTCATGGGTGCCAGGAGCAAAGCTTAGATGGTCCTGGAGGTCCATTGTGAATAAGAATTCTTGATAAATAACAAAGTCCCACTGTATAGCACAGGGAGCTGTAGTCAGTATCCTGTGACAAACCATGATGGAAAAGAGAATGAAAAAAACACATATATACACACAACTGAGTCACTCTGCTGCACAGAAGAAATTAACACACATTGTAAATAAGCTATGAGCGTGAAAGCGTAAGTGTTAGTTGCTCAGTTGTGTCCATCTCTGAGCCCCCATATATGTGTACCCCATATATATATCGGAGAAGGCAATAGCACCCCACTCCGGTACTTTGCCTGGAAAATCCCATGGATGGAGGAGCTTGGTGGGCTGCAGTCCATGGGGTCACGAAGAGTGGGACACGACTGAGCGACTTCACTTTGACTTTTCACTTTCATGCACTGGAGAAGGAAATGGCAACCCACTCCAGTGTTCTTGCCTGGAGAGTCCCAGGGATGGGGGAGCCTGGTGGGCTGCCGTCTATGGGGTCGCACAGAGTCAGACACGACTGAAGCGACCTAGCAGCAGCAGCAGCATGTGTGTGTGTGTGTGTGTGTGTGTGTGTGTGTGTGTGTGTGTAACTGAGTCACTCTGCTCTACAGAATAAATTAACACACATTGTAAAGAAACTATGAAAGTGAAAGTGTTAGTGGCTCACTCATGTACTTCTTTGTGACCCCACAGATTATAGCGCCCCCAGGCTCCTTTGTCCAGGGAACTCTCCAGGCAAGAATACGGGAGTGGGTAGCCATTCCCTTCTCCAGGGGATCTTCCCAACCCAGGTATCAAACCCAGGTCTCCTGCACTGCTAGCAGATTCTTCACCATCTGAGCCACTACTTCAATGAAATTTACAAAAAAAAATACATTGGGCATTAACATTAAATATAGAAAAAAATAACAAAGGCTACCTAGGGACTCATCTTGGTGCTGAAACACAAATAATTGCTCCAATTTCTCACAGCCAGCACAGAACTCAGGATTACTATTGCCAGTTGAGGGGGTGGGGTATTTCTGTCTTTGAAATTCTGCTTTGATTTCTCTCTGCTAGGTCCAAGGAACTTCCTTTTAACCAGACGACAGCACTGTCCAAAACAGGCATTGCCTTTGGAGTGGGATGAAAGAAATGAGAGTGCTAGTCGCTCAGTCGTGTCTGACTCTTTGTAACCCCGTGGACTACAGCCCACCAGGCTCCTCTGTCCACAGGGTTCTCCAAGCAAGAATACTGGAGAGGACTGCCATGCCCTTCTCCAGGGGGTCTTCCCAACCCAGGGATGTTTTGCTGTTTAAGGGCAGCCTGAGGAACTCAAGGAGCGGAAAAGAAGGGAGAAGAGAAGGCAGATAGGGTGCAGTGAAGAAAGAAAGAAATATTTATCTAAAGATAAATAATCTACAGGACATATTGTACAATGCAGCGAAAAACCCAATATTTTATAATTATAAATGGAATACAACCTTTAAGAATTATGATTTACTGTGGTGTACACCTGAAACAATATTGTACATCAACTACACCTTCATAAAAAATAAATTAAAAAAAATTTTTTAAAAGAAGTTCCAACAATGTAGTTACAACACTAGTAAACACCTTGAAATAGCAAATCATTTATCTCTTTTTAGAAAAGTCATGATACCTCATCTGCCAGCTTGTCCTTCTTCAACTTACTGTTTTAGGTCTTAGTATTCAGAAGAGTTTTTGTATTTAAGCCTTTGGATAGACAGTAGGTTATAAGAAAATACACACTATCCTGCAGGAAGGCACAAGGGTCTTCTGGCCTTGGGAGGCTCCAGTCCTAGCTCTGACTCTGCCATTAACCTGCCCAGTGGGCACAGGGCAAAGCCTCAGAGTACTGATTTGCAAAACGAGGTGTTTGACCAAACTGTTCCCGTTACCCTTCCTTCCTGAACTTCCTCTGATAACCTAACGCAGTGTAGCTACCAAGAATGAAGTAACCAGCCTTGGATAATGCCTGCCTTGAATCATGGTCTTGCAATTTATGTTGCAACTGTGCTAAGCCTCAATTTCGTCAAGTATAATGATAATGAATATATTGCCTACTTCGTAGAACAGTTACAAACACTAAGGATGTGAGTAAATACCTACCCGGGCACTGGCTTATACTAAGCTTTAAAGAAAACAAGTTGCTTACTGTTATTAGTAATAAGAATCACCTGCGAGAAATAGCCAGGCTCTAATATAGAAAGCACAGGTCACTTTACATTTAACAAGAAGGATGAAACGAATCTTTTTCTTTTTTTGGCTGTGCTGGTGGCTGTGGCAGGCAAACTCTTAGCTGCAGAATGTGGGATCTAGTTCCCTGATCAGGGGTTGAACCAGGGAGCTCAGAGTCTTAGCCGCTTGACCACCAGGGAAGTCCTAAAAATGAATCTTTTAATGAACCGGTTTCTCATTTCAAAGAGAATATCTCATTCTAAGATTTTTAGAAAATATTTTTTAAGCATTAGTTCTTCTGAGGAAACATACCCAGAAAGTGAGGCAGAATTCTTTCTAAAATACAAAACTTTGGAGATAAAATGACCCAGTGATTTTAAACTGTAGTATTACTGAATCCAAGTCTTTCAAACTTCAAAAGTCATCCATCCATTAAGTCGCAGAATGCACTGTTCTAAAATCCTATACACAATTACTGTAATTTGTGTTCTCTATCTTTGGAGGCTCTGTCATTTTAAAGATTGTTTCTTTTCAAGGAGGGAAGCTGAAGAAACCATTACCAAAACACTTCTGCTTGACCCTCCACTTGTGATGGCCGTTTCCGGTCAGCGAGCAGCAGCTGCTTTTGATATCCAGTTGCCATCTTCCTCTGCACCTGCCCACTCAGCCCAGCAGAGAGAATTCGTGGCAAGCATGGTCTCAGGGCCAGGAGCCTGGCAGGCTTCCAGGGTCTTGATACACAGCTGGGAACAGGGTCCTGCCTTACGGTATCAACTCACTGTGGCTTATAGGTGATGCTCATGAAAGAGGTCAAGAAGTATTTACAAAGATTGATTTTTGCTGGCAACTACAGGAGATGGACATGGGGCCATGAAGAGGAAAACAGAAAACATCACCAGGGTTTTTTCCTTGTGCCCCAGTACCTAAGCTCTGACTGTTGCAATCAGGTTATATGATGCTAAAGGCCTGCCAAAAATAGCAGCAGCCATAAAAAGGAACTTTAGGTATATGCTACACCATGGGCTTCCCTGGTGGCTCAGACAGTAAAGCGTCTGTCTACAATGCGGGAGACCTAGGCTCGATCCCTGGGTCAGGAAGATCCCCTGGAGAAGGAATTGGCAGCCCACTCCAATACTATTGCCTATAAAATCCCATGGACGGAGGAGCCTGGTAGGCTACAGTCCATGGGGTCGCAAAGAGTCAGACATGACTGAGTGACTCCACTTTGGGCTTCTCTGGCGGCTTAGACGGTAAAGCGTCTGCCTGCAGTGCAGAAGACCAGGGTTCAATCCCTGGGTCAGGAAGAACCCCTGGAGAAGGAAATGGCAACCCATTCCAGTACTCTTGCGTGAAAAATTCCATGGACTGAGGACCCTGGTAGGCTACAGTCCATGGTGTTGCAAAGAGTCAGACACGACTGAGCGACTTCACTTCACACCATGGATGGACCTTGAAACCATTACGCTAAGTGAAATAAACCAGACACAGAAGTATAAATATTGTATGATTCCATTTATGTGCGGTCCCTAGCAGAGGCAAATTCATGGAGCCCGAAAGCAGAACTGGGTTGTCCCAGGTTGATGGAAGGGGAGGGGAGAAAAGGGAGTTGTTGTCTGATGAGTACTGAGTTTATGTTGAGGACAAAAAAGTCTTAGAAATGGATAGTGGTGATGGTTACACAACCTTGTGTGTAGATATAGCATCACTGAATTACACACTCACATAGGTTAAAATGACGAGTACTGTTTAGAATGTGCTGTGCTTAGTTGCTCAATCATGTCCGATTCTTTGCAACCCCATGGACTGTAGGCCACCAGGCTCCTCTGTCCACGGGATTCTCCAGGCAAGAATACTGGAGTGGGTTGCCATGCCCTCCTCCAGGAGATCTTCCCACCCCAGGGATTGAACCCAGGTCTCCTGCAATGCAGGCAGATTCTTTACACTCTGAGCCACCAGGGAAGCCCAATAACACTGGAGAAGGTAGCCTGTCCCTTCTCCAGGGGAACTTCCCGAGCCACAAATTGAACCGGGGCCTCCTGCATTGCAGTGGATTCTTTACCAGTTGAGCTACCTGGGCAGCCCTCATGTTTTGTATATTTTACCACAATTGAAAAAAACAAAACAATCAAGGCGGGGTGGGGGGAGGTGGGGGGGGAGGGTTTTCCCTGAACAGGGAAACCCTGTTCATTTCAGTTTCTCAGAGAAACAAGCAATTTCAGATCCAACTTAAACAGTAATCATTTGAATAACTTGCTTGGGTATGGCACAGACCAGCTTCAAGAGAATGGTCATCTTTGGAAGGGTGGAAAGGATACAAGGATTAGTGGAGAGTTCCTTTGACTATCTCTGTAACTATTTTAAAAGAAATCTGAACAAATTATGGCAAAATAGTATCTGTTTGATCTGCAGTTTATAAGCATCTGTTACATAGTACTGTTGTACTAAATAGATAAACTTTTCACACCTTCAGCTTCTATCCTCAAATCTCTAACAGCCCCTCCCCATCCTCACTTTCTGCTGACCTTGCTTCTACTTCCCAGAGAACATGGACCCCAGGGAACTTCCTGAGCCTCGCTGATGACACCCACCCCACCCCACCAACAGCTAGACACACACATCCTGCTTTCTTGCTCACCACCACAAAGGGACTGTCTAAACCTGGTCCTCTTGTTCCCCGTCACCTAGTCAGGGCTCTCTGCAGTAATTCTTTATTGCCTCTCTCCTCTGCTAGAACATATTCTCTATAAAGGCAGGGATTTTGTCTGTAGGGTTTTCTGATGTATCCTAAGCTGGAGATCAGTTGTTGGCATGTAGTAGACTTGCAAAAGATATTTACTAAATGAACAAATACATTATTTTTCTATATGTTTGAACTATTTCAATATTTTTAAAAGAAAATATTTGAGCAGATAAACATAACTTGATTGTGTGACATATTTGGAATAAATGATTCTTCCCTGTTATTCCCCTAAACCATTTAAATGTCCTAGAGGGTTTTTTAAAACACTAAAAATAGAGTTGCCATATGATTAAGCAATCCCACTCCTAGGGATATACCCAGAAAAGATAAAAACTCTACTGAAACGAGTCGCCAGTCTAGGTTCAATGCACGATACTGGATGCTTGGGGCTGGTGCACTGGGACGACCCAGAGGGATGGTATGGGGAGGGAGGAGGGAGGAGGGTTCAGGATGGGGAACACATGTATGCCTGTGGCAAATTCATTTCGATATTTGGCAAAACTAAGACAATATTGTAAAGTTTAAAAATAAAATAAAATTTAAAAAAAATAAAAAATAAATAAATATAGATGAAAAAAAAAAAAACCGTCTACTTCTAAAAGATCCGTATACCCCTTTATTAGCAGCACTATTTACAATAGCCAAGATATAAAGCAAACAAAATATCCATCAACAGATGAATAACAAAGACATGGTATATGTGTGTGCATGTGTAATGGAATATTACTCAGCCACAAAAATGAGTGAAATAATGTCATTTGTAGCAAGATGGATGGACTTAGAGATCACCATACTAAGAGAAGTCAGACAAAGACAAATATCATAAGATGTCACTTACATGTAGAATCTAAGAAAAGGATACATATGAACTTATTTACAAAACAAAAATAGAGTCACAGACATAGAAACAAACTTATGGTTACCAAAGAGGAAAGGGGGTGAGGAGGGATAAATTAGGAGTTTGGGATTAACAAATACACACTATTATATGTAAAATGGGAAAACAGCAAGCTGCTGTATAGCACAGAGAACCATATTCAATGTCTTATAATAACCTATAATGGGAAATAACCTAAAATGGGAAAAAGCCCATATATATACCTAATATATAATGGGAAAAAAACCCATATATATATATATATATATAATTAAATCACCTTGATATGCACCTGAAACTAACACAATTGTAAATCAACCAAACTTCAGGTGAAAAATCTGTCTTTTAATTAAAAAAAAAATTTTTTTTAAGAAAATGTCCCAAGAGTACCAATATTTCAACATCCGCCTCACGCCTCCCAGGAGCCACACACAAAATACACTGTCGTCCATATGTCCCATATTCTTCTGGAAATAGGGCTGTCTCCCATTCCATGGCATAGCATCTCTGGACATTGGACACCAAGGAATTTATGCAGCTCTCAGCAGTCAAGAAATGTGAAAGTCACTTCAGTACAGACGAAATAGGAGCCATCAGAATAGAAGCGGTTAAGAGCCGAATGCACTTTTTAGACAGCAGAAAGTGCAAAGGTTTCTGCTACTCTGTGACTAATTATAAGACTAAACACCTTGAGTCTGAATTACGTGTGCTCTGTTTCTCAAAACACTAATTGAAGTGTGGCTCTTAGCACAAAAGTGGTTATTCTTTGCTTGGCCTCTATGCTTCCTGCCATCAAAGCAGGGCATGAAGATCATCATTAAAGGATTTTTTTCTTCTGACCTACTTGAGAACGCGCTGAAATTACCAGTTGTAAAACATTCTGGAAACTTGAAAATGTTGGCCTTAACAGTGACCAAGGTGGGGTGGTGGGGGGAAGATGAACAAATGTGTATCTTGAGGGAGGTCTCTTCAAGCAGAATTGTGTAGATATTTTTTTGTTTTAAAAATTTTCACTCTGATAAGTGACCTGATTAAAGTTGGAGGTTTGGGACAGTCTTTTATGATCTATTCTAAATTACAATTAAGAACAGGGTAACAGTTTTTTAGCTTGAATGTAAGTTAACAAAAATTTAAATTTATGTCTACATCCTGCGTGTTTTATTTCTACAGCTAGTTATTCCATTGCACCTTAAATCCAGTACACTTAGTACTGGGGGGAAGATTTTAAAGATGCTTTCTCTTGAATACATGGTACTTGGATGTAGCCTTGAGTAAATTTGGGGAGTGGAGGTTAAGCTTTAAAGAATAGAATTTCTCTTCTAGACAAAATTATACTCCATGACTTAATTTAGAGGAAAACCAGACCCAAGGATCAGAACAGCTTGTTAAGACTCAAGAATTCTGAGTGGAGTAAGTCAGACAGAGGAGAAGCATCATATGACATCCGTTATATGTGGAATCTAAAAAGAAATGATACAAATGAACTTACTGACAAGAGAGACTCACAGACTTGGAAAATGAACTCACAGTTGCCGGGGGAAGGGAGAGTCAGGGACTTTGGGGTGGACATGTACACACTGCCGTATTTAAAATGGGTCACCAGCAAAGACCTACTATACAGCTCAGGGAACTCTGCCCAGTGTTACGTGGCGGCCTGGATGGGAGGGGGGTTTGGGAGAATGGACACATGTACATGCATGGCTGAGTCCCTTCCCTGTTCACCTGAAACTGTCACAACATTGTCAATCTGCTCTACCCTAATACAAAATAAAGTCTAAAATAAAATGTGTTTTTTAACAACCACAACAAAAGACTCGAGAGTTCTAGTCACTTCCCTGGGCTGTCCTTAATCCAAAGCGTTAATGATGGCTTTCACTTCTCTGCAGCTCAGTGTCTACATCTGATCTTGTGATAAAAATGCCGCCCGGAGGCTTAGGTTGGGGACTCAGGGTCCACTCTGGCGTCTCCTTGGTGGCTCGGCCCCACACGAGCAGTCAGGACTCACGCGCTCAGAAGCTGAAATCCATGGTTGTCCCTGCTACTGAATTTGTGTTCATGAGCTTGCTTATTCTTAGCATAATAATGCATGCGGGCCTCTTCAGTCACGTCCAACTCTCTGCAGCCCTACGGACCCGCCAGGCTCCTCTGTCCATGGCATTCTCAGCACGAACACTGGAGTAGGTTGCCATGCCCTCCTCCAGGGGATCTTCCAGACCCAGAAATCGAACCCACGTCTCTTACATCTCCTGCATTGGCAGGCAGGTTCTTTACCACTAGCATCACCTGGGAAGCATAAGATTAAGTAACTGTTTTCTATTTCTCTTTTATGAGAACAAGAAAATATCTACAAAGGAGGTCCAGATATGGTACTCATCACAGTCTAAAGTCAAGATACAGAGTAAAAGCTAATTACGTTAAAGAATATCGAGTCTCTTAGGAAATTTCACATTACCTTCAAACTTAACCAAGTGCTCATCTGTATAAATCCAACTAAATCCAGGGGTCCTAGTAAGGCTTTTAAAGGTTAGTTGTCTTAACAGACTCACAGACTTAGAGAATGAGCTATGGTTGCTGGGAGGGAAGGATGGAGGGAAGAGGTAGTTAGGGAGCCTGGGATCGACATGTATCCACTGCTAGATTTAAAATGGATAACTAGAGACTTCCCTGGGGGCCCAGGGGTTAAGAATCCACCTTCCAGTGCAGGGGACATGAGTTTGATCCCTAGTCAGGGAACTAAGACTTCACACACCACAGGGCAACAAAGTCCTCTCGCCATTAACTACTGAGCCGCAGCTGGACAGGAGCCCTTGGGCCACAGCTAAGACCTGACGCAGCCAAAACTAAACAAATATTTTAAAATAAAATGAAAAATCGACAAGGACCTACTGTAGCACAGGGAACTCTGCTCACTGTTACGTGGCCACCTGGATGGTAGGGGGGTTTGGGGGAGAATGGATACATGTGTATGCACGGCTGAATCTCTTTGCTGTCCACCTGAAGCCATCACAACATTGTGAATCAGCTCTACCCCAATACAAAATAAAACATTCTATTAAAAATGATTAGTTGTCTTTGTTAAGTATTATCAAAGTGGAAAAAAATGCATATGTTCGCTGATAGAGATGAGCTTATTTTAATATACAGTTGATATCATAGTACTATAGCAAATGAATATTAACTGTTATATTATATAATATATATATATATCTTCATGTTTAATGTTTCATGATGAAGCCACTAAAAGGTTTACAATTCATGTGTATACTTTGGGTTTATAATGACATTTCCTAAAGAATACTTTTATAAAATCATTCAAATACTCCTTTGAGATTAAGACCTTTATCAATTTGTGTCCCATCTTGACAGAGATCATGTCTTATTCACGATCTTCTAATAATCCCCTGGTGGCTCAGCTTCCCTAGAATGGCTGCCCACTCCAGTATTCTGGCCTGGAGAATTCCATGGACTGTATAGTCCAAAGGGTCGCAGAGTCAGACTCAACTGAGTGACTTTCACTCACTCTAATAATTGACAGGATCCTAGGACTGCATTTGACAATAATAAACATTTGCTGAGTAAAAACGCAAGCACACATTGACACTAGCGAGTCATATTTAGAAACCTGTCTCCCTCTTTAGGACGCAGTTTTCAACATGCATAACTGAGCACCAATTTGACTTAGAAAACTTGGCCCTTAATGTATTTAAGACTGATTTGTAGTTTATCTCATTGCTTCTACTGAAGGTCACCAGTAGATTTAGGTTTTCCTACCTTTTCCCTCTTCCCTGCAAGTGTTCCTCGGGGACCACTCCCTAGGAGATGCCCTTCTGCCTACATCGGCTTATCCCATCTACAGAGATGTCCTCAAAGTCTTCTACAGGCAGCAGCTGCACAGCGATAAGGGAACAACCGACCCACGCTTCTACCAAAGAGGAACTATCTTCCACCCACCAGGGGAAGGGCTGACACCCCAAGAATGAGGATGGACTCGTGGGCACCATCTGAAACCTGGAGGGCACTAGCAGCTTTTTATAGTTCAGGAACGTGCAACCGTGCCGAGAAAATAAGCATGTAACTTCCCGAGTTCACGGCCACTGCTTACAAGGAACACTGCTCAGAGTGATCATCCACAAACCCAGCTTCTCCTGTGACACTGTTCGGGGGTAAAACTGATTGCTTAACGCATTTGTCTAAATCTCGGTAGAAGTAGGTGCCTTCATAATATACCACATCTCACTAATCAGAGAAGTATCTAGAGGGGACTGTTTTAGACAATTTTAATGAAAAGAAACCACAATGTGGGAAACCTGGGCTTGGAAAAATGTCAGGTTTTTATTCACTCCTGTTTGAAAATGAATAAGAATTAAGGGCAGAGTTGAAGACTAAGCTTAGGTCAATTTCACCAACCTCGTAACTTGCTAGGAGTTTCAGAAGCAGACTTTGGACTTACCTTACTTACATGCTCAAAAGGCATACACTGTCTTGCTACCACTTCTGATTTCTGAGGTTCCACCCATGTTTGTTTTTAATGAGCATAATCACACATAACTCTTAATAACTAAAATAATTCCAGCATCTCTCTCCCACCTTTATCTACAGAGCAAAATATACTCTATGGATTCCGAAGAAAGAACATTTTGCTCTTCCCTTGAGGTACCCATCTAATGCAGACGCTGCACTGGATCCTCCCCTTGTCTTTTATCATTTAGCCATGGCCTTGGTATCTGGGGACTCTTAGCTCCAGCTGTTTTCAATGGTCTTCCAGAAAACAGAATGTGTGTTAAGACACTGTGCTCCATTACCAGGCTAGACTTCAGCTTTAATAAAGGAAAAGCAAGCTCATTAAGACAGACCTGTTTGTAAAAAGAGTACTTAAAATTAACATCCTGGGGAAATGAACAGAACTTTCTGTTATCTGATTTCTTTCCACCTATGGTTCAATGCTCTGCTAATGGTTTCCATTTGAAAAAGCAAATTCATTTAGAAAGAAAGACGTTTCATCATGTATATAAGATTTCACGGTCTTCAGAATACACCAGTTTTTTAGAATTTGAGTGATTCAATCTAAGAATTGACGGTCCTCAGTTCTAAACATAATTAACCAGTACTTGCTCGTACTTCGAGTTGCAATTGCCATTGGTTCACAGTTGGCACACTCAACCCCTCAGTGAACTCTTTCACAAAAGCTAAAGAGATTCATGAGCACTGCAGCTGTGAGGGATTAACATCCTTTCCTCAAATGTCTGCCTAAGAACCGCCCCGCCTGTCCCCACACGTTTCCCGCGCTCACGCCCTCTGCTGCATGCCCTCTTCAGTCTGCAGAGCAGCCTAGCTTCTACTCCTGTGCATTGCTCCAAGTACCAAAAATCTCTGTGAAAATGATGGGTGCTGAGGAAGCCATTTAATGAGAAACCGATTCGCTATAAATCTGCCTCACTACATATATTTCCATTAAGACCCAAGTACGATTTTAGCATCAGAGTATTTTGACTGAAGTCAGCCTCATCTGAACTGAGATACATGGTAGAGTAAAATGGCTTTCTCTTTTTCACGCTCTATTCTTAAACAATACAGGTCTCTTTCAGGACAGAATCTTGGGAGCAAAAGCAAAGGAAACTTCAAACTGAAAACAGCTTTCCCAGTGTAAGTAAATGCAATCTAATAAGAGATACACTTAAAAATATTATGAAATATGAGTTCTGTCCATGGACCTGATTTGTTAAGAGTCAACATATACCTTGATCTCTCTGTGCTTTTGAGCCAATTTCTTTAGGGGGTTTGGCACATGAATAATTAGATTGTAGACCAATTTAAACCAAGCCAATTGTAAGCCAAACCAGGGGCTTCCCAGATGGCTCAGCTGGTAAAGAATCTGCCTGCAATGTAGGAGACCCCGGTTCAATTCCTGGGTCAGGAAGATCCCCTGGAGAAGGGAAAGGCTACCCACTCCCATATTCTGGCCTGGAGAATTCGTGGACCGTATAGTCCATGGGGTCGCAAAGAGTCGGACACGACTGAATGGCTTTCACTCACTCAAACCAATTTCCGGTTTAAGGTTCTACCTCCTTACACTGTTGGTGGGGCTGTAAATTGGTGCAGTCACCATGGAAAACCCATGGAGGTTCCTCAGAAAACTCAAACTGGAGTTGCTGTATGATCTAGCAAACCCTCTCCTAGGCATACGTCTGGACAAAAGTGTGATTCAAAACGACACAGGCACCTCTATGCCCACAGTGACCCAAGCCATGGAGACAACCTAGCTGTCCGTTGACGGGTGGACGCTCCAGGAGGTGTGGTACACACACACACACCGTGCTGATGTTTAGTCACCAAGTCAGCTATCCACTGAGGGGTGGACGCTCCAGGAGGTGTGGTACACACACACACGCTGTGCTGTTGTCCAGTCACCCAGTCGTGTCCGACTCTCTGCGACCCCACAGACTGCAGCACGCCAGGCCTCCCTGTCCCTCACCATCTCTTGAAGTTTGCCCAAGTTCACGTCCATTGTATCGGTGATGTCATCCAGCCGTCTCATCCTTTGATGCCCTCTTCTCCTTCTGCCCTCAATCTTTCTCAGCATCGGAGACTTTTCCAATGACTCAGCTGTTCGCATCAAATGACCAAAATAGATATACTACTCAGCCATAAAAAAGAACGAAAGAGTGTCATTTGCAGCTACACAGATGGACTTAGAGATTATCACAGTAAGTGAAATAAGTCAGACAGAAAGACAAATGCCATACATCACTTATATGTAGAATCTAAAATAAGACCCCGGTGAACTTACTTGCAAAATAGAAACAGACCCGCACACACAGGAAACAGCGTTGTGGCTGCTACAGGGGGAAGAGGAAGGCTTGCACTGGGAGTTTGGCGTTAGCAGATACAAACCAGTATATAGAGCATGCGTACACAGCAAGGCCCTACCGTGTGGCCCAGAGGACTACATTCGATATCCTGTGATAAACTATGATGGAAAAGAGCATGAAAAGGAGTGTGTGTGTGTCTGTAACTGAATCACTTCGCTACACAGCAGACATTGACACAACGCTGTAAATCAGCTAAACTGCAGCAAAATTATTTTTTTTTAAATAATAAAGTTTGAGGTTCTAGCAAGATCCTTATGTTTCCAAGTAACTGGGTAAACTGTGAACCGTTCAAAAGAGTCTATTTTAATTCTGTTTTGTCAGGGACTCCATTTTATTTCTCTTGAAAATGTGAGAGCATTTCACACGCCCCTTGCAATTTATAATTTGCAAGGGCTTTGACCTACATGATCTCCTTTGATGCTTATATCAACCGCATATGGTGATCAGAGGCTTTTGTTGAGGGGACGCGGGGAAAAGTATGGGACCCACAGCAAACCTGGGCCTCTCAGCTCCTGGTCCAGTGGTCGCACTGTCGCATCAAGCTGACTCTCAGCAGCCAGAGGAAACCCTCCACTGTTTGGGACTGTGCCTTCACCCTTACATGAAAACCCATAGTGGACGGCCCAGCGGTTCAGATTCTAACTGAGTATGAAAAACTTTAGGCCAAGAAGCAATTGAGTTTGTCTTGCTTTACTTTTATCAAGACTTTTTTTTTAAGAGCAGTTTTAGATTCATGGCAAAATTGAGGGGAAGGTGCAGAGATTTCCCACATGCTTCCTGCCTCTTGCTCATGTTTTAACCCTTTATTAAAACATAAATTTTAGTCAGGAATTTAGAATGTAACAATTGGGCTGCCATTCAAAATCCCCGTTACATCATTGTGCTCTTTGAGATTTAGGACAAGACCATGTGGCTCTAAAACAGAATCACGGTAATGGTCACAGGGCTATACAAATTTACTGAGACTCATTGAACTTACAATGGGTAAAATTTATAGCACACAAATTTCACCTCAATAAAGCTGTTAAAGCTACATACCCACTGGGATGCACTGAATTGTGTCCCCCCGAAATTTACAGGTTAAAGTAGTGATCCCCAAGCTTCAGAGTGTGAAGGCATTTGGAGATTGGGCATTTAAGGAGGTAATTAAGCTAACAGGAGGTCATTAAAGTGGTCTTAATCCAACCTGACTGATACCCGTTAAGAAGAGGAGAGTTAGACACAGCACACACAGAAGAAAGACCGTATGACGACCTAGGGGGAAGACGGCCATCTGCAAGCCAAGGAGAGAAGCCTCGGGAGAAGCCAGCCTCGCCGAAACCTTGAGTGCAGACTGCCGCCTCCAGAACACTAGCTTCCGTTAGGTCACCTCGTCTGTGCCACTTTGTTCTGACAGTCTTAGCAAACATCCCCCATCCACCCCCTGAAGGTGCACAGACACACACAGAGGAGGACCTAGAGATCGTCACACTGAGGGAAGTAAATCACAGAGAGAGAGAAACGTCATATGATATCACTTACATGCGGAACCTAAAAAGATGATACAAACAAACTTGTTTACAAAGCAGAAACAGACTCACAGACTTTGAAAACAAATACGGTTATCAAAGAGGAACGGTTGGGGGAGGGCTAAAGTAGGAGTTTGGGATTAACATGTTACCCTTCTATATATACACTACTGTATGTACACTACTGTGTATACACTACCGTATGTACACTACTAATATACACTACCGTATATACACTACCATATGTACACTACCGTATATACACTACTATATATATACTACCATATATACACTACCATATGTACACTACTGTGTATACACTACCGTATATACACTACTAATATACACTACCGTATATACACTACCATATGTACACTACCGTATATACACTACTATATATATACTACCATATATACACTACCATATGTACACTACTGTGTATACACTACCGTATATACACTACTAATATACACTACCGTATATACACTACCATATGTACACTACTGTGTATACACTACCGTATATACACTACTAATATACACTACCGTATATACACTACCATATGTACACTACCGTATATACACTACTATATATATACTACCATATATACACTACCATATGTACACTACTGTGTATACACTACCGTATGTACACTACTGTGTATACACTACTATATATAAAATCATTAATAAGAATCTATCGGCTAGCACTGGCAACTCTGCTTGATGTTCTATAATAATGTGTACGGGGAGAGAATCTGAAAAACAATGATATACGTGTGTGTATAACTGAACCACTTTGCTGTACACCTGAAAGTAACACAGTGTTAAAAGCAACTATACCCCAATCTAAACAAAACTAATCAAAATATACACATGAAAAACAAGTAAAATAAACAAAGATACACACACAGGGATACATACAAATGCTAGGTACACAAGCTGTATGAAAACCTGCCTTTATGAATAGCTTTGAATTTTTTACTTCTCCCCTGAGACACTATTCTACTCAAATTTTTCATACTTAAAGTTTCAGTTATTTCTATTTTGATGTTTCTTCTTACAGACTTAATAACACACTGCCAAAATTCAACATATAACATCTAAAAGCTACAGAGCTTTGTTAGCCACATAGCTCAACCCTGCAAAAACAGAAGCAAGTAATGCTCAGTGGCGAAGAACGGCTTTCCCAAAGCTCTGCAGTCACTGGTGGACACCTTGGGAACCAGCAGCCGATATCTGGGTGTCTGTCTCCTTATTAAACACTGACTGTGTACTGAGAGTTGCAATGGAGGCTGCCAAAAAAGCTAGGCCAGAGGAAGAGAAGGTGCACAAACTGCGTAGCATTTGCATAGTTAGAAAGCGTAGAAATCGTGCCATGAAGCAAACAGTATTTCTTACACTTATTAACAGTAAAAATTCCCCTCGTTTCAATTCCCCTCTTAACTGTGTACCACGATGACACGTTGCGGTACAGTGGGATCCAGAAATGACAGAAAAACACTGAGGTTAAGTATTGTTTTCAGTCAGATGAGTTGTGAGTTGAGCGAACACAAAGCTCGTCATTGTCAGGCGATGGAGCTCAGGTGCCCATCTCCACGCTTCATCAACTGGCTGGGCTGCAAAATGTGCGTTACTGGGTGCGACGTGCAATATTTCACAGGACTTTTTCTTTTCATCACAATTGCAAACTAAAGTTTAACTTGATATAAAGAGAGATTCAACGTCTAAGAACCATCTTTAAAACACAATACCATCCCCAGTTCTGAGAAAATAACTGGCTCTCTATAGAAGAGAAGGAAGGAAAATTCCCCCAACAGATGGAACTTATTAATACTTTATAGATCATCCTAGGCGCTTCCCTGGTGGCTCATCTGGTAAAGAACCCGCCTGCGGTGTGGGAGACCTGGGTTTGCTCCCCGGGTTGGCAAGGTCCTGTGGAGGAGGGTCCTTCCTAGAGCACCGAGCTGAGCTCCCTGTCTTACACAGCGGCTTCCCACTGGCCATCCACTTTATATGAGGTAGTGTGTATGCGTCAATCCTAATCTCTCGATTCGTTCCACCCGCCCCTCCCCTACTGTGGTCACATGTCCAGTCTCAACATCCACACCTCTATTCCTGCCCTGGAATTATGTTCATCTGTACCATTTTTTAGATTCCATATATATGCATTAGTATATTTGTTTTTCTCTTTCTGAGTTACTTTACTCCATAAGACAGACTCTGGGTCCATCCACATCTCTACAAATCAGTCATTTTCTAAAAATCATTCAGTTACTTAAAATACTTTATAGAAAAGATGATGGCCGGGACAATAAAATGCTGGGTGGTAGTCTATGACCCAGAGGGGTATTCTGCAAGCCCTGCTATTTGTTTTCCTTCTTCTCTATGCCTTTATTTTGACCACTCAACTCTATTCTCTTTCACAGAGTCCACAGAATTAGTGACCTAGGAGGCCATCCGCCTCTCAAGACAATCACTAGTGAGTTCTGCTATATTTAAAGGCACCATCCCAGTGTAGTAATTCTCTTTTCTCTTATTTTCTCTGGATTGACCATATTTAACAGCTACCAGTTGGAGGTGGAGATGGATCGCTCAGTTGTTTCCGACTCTTTGCGAACCCATGAACTTGTAGCCTACCACGCTCCTCCATCCATGGGATTTTCCAGGCAAGAGTACTAGAGTGGATTGCCATTTCCTTCTCCAGAGCACCTTCCTGACCCAGGGATCAAACCCGGGTCTCCTGCATTGTAGGCAGACACTTTACCATCTGAGCCACAAGGGAAGTCCAGCTGGAGCTACCATTAAAAAGATACATACATGAGACCCCAGATCTCTCAATTCCTAAAATCCTGACTACATAAATCTAACACATTTCCTGCATTAGCTGGCTGGTAAGTTTAAAATGTTACGCTTAATTTCTCTCCATGAAAGTTGTCTGTATTTCCAAGAACATGTCCAGCATAGGTATTCACTTCACAGGCAAAGTTTCAGATCATCTAACCATGTGACATACTTTATGTTATTCCCTCACCTCTCAAATGCTTTCTCAAAAAAGCATTATAGCTCCATGCTTACAACAAGATCGGAGCACAGGACAGAAAAATCAAAACATTAAACCAGGTCTTAGACTAAATTTCACTGGGTTTCAGGGTAAGTATCACCAAAAGACAAACATCTATGCTTGTCTGGATATATAGATTCCTGGCCAGACTTAGCCAATGGTCTGTAGCTTCCATCTTGGCTGTAAATCAGTGTAAGGAAAGAACCCTATTTTGCCATTCTGTCTTATTTCACTATGTTGAGACCCATTTTCAAAGAGAATGTTGATTGGTCATTTCAGGGCACATACTTATTATGAACATGGAATATAAAAAAATTAAAGAGTCCCAAAGGACGAAATTTGGGCTGAGAATAAGAGGAAGAGCTGGCACAAAATCCAGCTCGAAGACCTACACGCTGATAGGAAAAATATATTTAGAGCAAGTCCCTTATTCTCTGTGTAAACGGGGTCATAATAACTCCCTTCTCACATTAACACTCAGAAGAAAGTCCCTGAAACAAAATAGTACATGAGGGCATATAGAACAGTCTTATGGACTCTGTGGGAGAGGGAGAGGGTGGGAAGATTTGGGAGAATGACATTGAAACATGTAAAATATCATGTAAGAAACGAGCTGCCAGTCCAGGTTCGACGCACGATACTGGATGCTTGGGGCTAGTGCACTGGGACGACCCAGAGAGATAGTATGGGGAGTGAGGAGGGAGGAGGGTTCAGGATGGGGAACACATGTATACCTGTGGCGGATTCATTTTGATATTTGGCAAAACTAATACAATTGTGTAAATTTTAAAAATAAAATAAAATTTTAAAAAAAAAAAGAAGAAATGGAGTCTAATGAAAGCACGAGAGAACGATTAGCAAAATGATGACTAACACTTCTGCTTACGTTTCTACTGCGACGGATCATCCCGTGGGGATTCTCCAGGCAAGAATACTGGAGTGGGTTGCCGTGCCCGCCTCCAGGGGATCTTCCCAACCCAGGGATTAAACCGGGGTCTCCTGCACTGCAGGCAGATTCTTTACCAGCTGAGCTACCAGAGAAGCCCCTTCATAGCATCATAAGGTTTGGGAAAGAAGCAACAGAATAGTTTGGACTGCATTCATAGGAGAAAGAAACACAGCATTTAAAACCATTAGCTGAAATTAAAATTAGACATGATGTATCTATATAAGGCTGACCTTGGAGATGAAGGAAGATGCAAAATCAAATTATGAAAGGTAATATTTTCAGGGGCTGAAATGTATGATGTTTCTAGGTAGAGTTTAATTTACTGAAGATAAAGATAACATGAAGCACGGCAAACATGACTGTATTTAAAGAACATCATTTCTCTATTTGAAGGGAAGTTTATCAGCTATAATAGTTTGGCCACCTGATCCAAAGAGTCAACTCATTGGAAAAAACCCTGATGCTGGGAAAGATTGAGGGCAGGAGAAGAGGGTAACTGAGGATGAGATGGTTGGATAGCATCATCCACTCAATGAACATTTAAGCAAACTCCGCGGGATAGAGAAGGACAGGGAAGCCTGGCGTGCTGCAAGCCATGGGGTCACAAAGAGTCAGACACGACTGAGCAACTGACCTACAACAACAACTATTAGCTACCTTTTGATCAACCTTGAACCAAAGAACCTGTGAACTTCACTCCTCAAGCAGGAAGCATCTTGAGTTGGTCCAGGCTGTACTACAGGTCATTATAACATTTACAAAAATGTCACCATCATCTCCATATTTTACTCAGTATAAGTATATTGGTTTCCTAGGGCCATAACAAAGTACCATAAACTTCAGTTAAGTTCAGTTCAGTCACTCAGTCATGTCTGATTCTCTGCGACCCCATGGACTGTAGCACGCCAGGCCTCCCTATCCATCACCAACTCCCAGAATTTACTCAAACACATGTCCATTGAGTTGGTGATGCCATCCAACCATCTCATCCTCTGTCGTCCCCTTCTTCTCCCGCCTTCAATCTTTCCTAGCATCAGGGGCTTTTCAAATGAGTCAGCTCTTTGCATCAGGTGGCCAAAGTATTGGAGTTTCAGCTTCAACATCAGTCCTTTCAATGAACACTCAGGACCGATTTCCTTTAGGATGGACTGATTGGATCTCCTTGCAGTCCAAGGGCCTCTCAAGACCCTTCTCCAACACCACAGTTCAAAAGCATCAATTCTTCAGTGCTCTGCTCTCTTTATAGTCCAACTCTCACATCCATACATGACCACTGGAAAAACTATAGCCTTGACTAGAGGGATCTTTGTTGGCAAAGCAATGTCTCTGCTTTTTAATATGCTGTCTAGGTTGGTCATAACTTTCCTGCCAAGGAGTAAATGTCTTTTAATTTCATGGCTGCAGTCACCATCTGCAGTGATTTTGGAGCCCCAAAAATAAAGTCTCTCACTCTTTCCACTGTTCCTCATCTATTTACCATGAAATGATGAGACTGGATGCCATGATCTTAGTTTTCTGAATGTTGAGCGTTAAGCCAACTTTTTCACTGTCCTCTTTCACTTTCATCAAGAGATTTCTTTAGTTCTTCACTTTCTGCCATAAGGGTGCTGTCATCTGCATAAACTCGGTGGCTTAAAGAAACAGAAAATTATCCTCTTAACATTTCTCAAGATCAGAAGTCTGAAATTAAAGCATCAATAGAGCCATACTTTTTCTGAAAGCTCTAGGGAAGACCCCTGCCTTGCTTCTTCCTAGCCTCTGGCAGTGGCCAGTTTTTCTTGGTTTGTAGACTCATCACGCCAGCATCCGCCTCTGTCCTCTCGTGGAGTTCTTCATTACATCTTTGGGTCTTGATACGACCATTTCTTTGGCCATACCACTGAGGCTTGTGGGATCTTAGGGGCCTTAGTCCTAATCATGAGACCACCAGGGAATTCCCAATATGACATTTTTATAAAGATACCAGTCATTGAATTTAGGGCCCAATCTAATCCAGTATGATCCCAATTTAACCTAACTCATTACATCTGCAAAGACCATATTTCCAAATGAGGTCTATTCTGAGGCTCCAATGGATATGAATATGCAGGGGGCATCATCCAACCCAGGAAACTGATCAACGATGAAAGTATTTTTGGGAGTCACCTGTCTTCTGGAAGTCCACAATGTCTAGACGTGTATACTGTGTTCCGAGGCCAAATGCCAGTAGTCCCAATTATCCTTTTAAAAACAGGTTTGGTTCTTTTTTCCATTTCATTGTTTTTTAAATAACTGAAATTACATCTAAGCGCTGAACCACTTCTGCTCTGGGGGTAGTGAGGCACACTACTGTTGTTGCTCTCTACTTCATTTTTTTTTTTAAGCTTTTTTTTGAAAAACCAAAGATAGCTCCTTGATTAAAAAAAAAAAAAAAAGCTGCAGGCTGTTGGGGAAATTCCATCACCTATCCGTCCCTTAGGAACAGAGCTTTCCTCAGGAACGTACTCTCATTCTGCGCCCCCTTTGCAGGTACAAGATGGGCTTCATGTTTTCTTATGTACTGACTTCTAACTCTCAGGTCTTCTTGGCTTCAGTTAACAAACGAATAATACTATAGAAAGCAGAGGACAGCCCTCATTATTCTAAGATTAAAAGAGCAAAGCCATGTGATTAAATTATAAATTTAAAGTCTAGACTTTGTCTTTTCATGTAAGGAGTGTGAATATTTCAGACGTTATATACTCCAGCAATTGAATTTACAGCAGTGCTTACCACAAAGACAAGAAAAAGTTGTAGAGACTTTTTTTAATAACCTAAGTTTGGGGCCTAGGCTTGAAGGAAAAAATTTTTTGTCTCCCAAGAAATGAGGATTTTGTGAATTTTTTTTTTTAACGTTGATTTTACGGACCCTTTAACCTTCCAAGTTCTTGGGCTCTAATATGTTCCTTAAAGATGTGTTTGTCCCTAAAAGAAGAGGAAGCATTCTAAGTCACACCCAAACCTCTGATTTCTCACCCGACTCAGGTTCATGCAAGGGGAGAGCTGCACTGCAGATCTGAGTGGTAGGTCTTGATTAGATCATCTCCAACTTCCCACTGAGGACTGGTAATTACACAGAAAGAAGGAGGAAGGACCTAAAGCAACTCGCCCCCGGTGTTTGCATTAAACATGCAGCAATCAACTTCTTTCTGTTCTAAATGATGAAAGATTCTTTGAAGTCAACACAAAAATTTTTTTTTGCATCTGATTTTAAAGCTGAGCTTAAATACAGAGAGAAGAGCATAGGAAAACATGTAGATAGAATCTTCTAGCACAATCTCTTTCTCGAATTCCCCAACACTCATGACTGAGCAATATAGACATTACCTAATATGTAGCTTCCTTGACTACTTAAGCCAAGATAATCACATTAGTTGTTTCAATCTGCACAGGATCCTACCTGGACAAGTCCCTCGCTAACACCTGCTAAGGTTTTATAGGAAAAAAGAAATTTGACTAACTTGGGCTAAATTATATTTTATTTCTTAATCTTTAGAGTTTAAATCATTGCTAGAATTTCTAATTAGGCCCTCCAAAGCCCTCATTTCTATATCAGTTCAGTTCAGTTCAGTTCAGTCTCTCAGTCATGTCCAACTCTTTGCAACCCCATGAACTGCAGCATGCCAGGCCTCCCTGTCCATCACCAACTCCCAGAGTTTACTCAAACTCATGTCCATAGAGTTGGTGATGCCATCCAACCATCTCATCCTCTGTCATCCCCTTCTCCTCTTGTATTCAATCTTTCCCAGCATCAGGGTCTTTTCAAATGAGTCAGTTCTTCCCATCAGGTGGCCAAAGTACTGGAGTTTCAGCTTCAGCATCAGTCCTTCCAATGAATATTCAGGACTGATCTCCTTTAGGATGGACTGGTTGGATCTCCTTGCAGTCCAAGGGACTCTCAAGAGTCTTCTCTAACACCACAGTAAAGCATCAATTCTTCGGTGCTCAGCTTTCTTTATGGTCCAACTCTCACATCCATACATGACTACTGGAAAAACCATAGCTTGACTAGATGGATCTTTGTTAACAAAGTAACATCAGGATACTGATAATATTGTCTAATAATATAACAGCAGGCATCATACCTGAAAACTGCTGCCCTTATTTTTATTTGCCAATCATTCACTTTAGGCCATGGTGTTTGTAACAGGTACAAGGTAACCTCGTGAAGTGGAAGCAGGCTAGAGTTCATTTCCACCCATCCCCAAGACAGGTTTAATTTAACATTGTACTAAACTGAGACTACAGCTCCTATGTGATAGATGCCTTCACTTTTTATTTATACAGAACACATACACACAGAAAAGAGTTGGAAACATAATTCCCTGAAAAAAAAAAGTGATCTATTTTAACGTCTTTTTCTCTGTTATGCAAGTCACTGAATTTAATATTTTAGAAACAAAATCTACTTAGTAATTATGTTTAACTGCTTCTCCTTCAAATCATTTAAGTTTCTGACGGCCAAGACCACAGAGGTGAACTGGGACCCAGCGCCCAGCTGGGTGACGTCTGGGGAAAGAAAGGAAAGATCACCCTTGCTGCACCCCTACTCGGGTTTCCTGCATTGCAAGCGGATTCTTTACCAGCTAGCTACCAGGGAAGCCCTCGCTCTACCCAGGGTTTTCAAAATCCAGAATCTTAATTTGAAACACTGGCTTGGTTCTTTCTGGCAGCCATAAGGGAACATCTTATAAATAGCAAAGATGTATTTCTCACAGTTTTGGAGGCTGGAAGTCAGAGATCAGGGTGGCAGCGTGGTGGGGCTCTGATGAGGACCTTCTTCAAGGCTGTGGATGGCTGTTTTCTCATTGTATCAGAGCAAGAGAGGAGGAGGGAGGGAGAGAAAGGAGGAACCCTCTGCCAGTTCCTCAGGACTCTCCTAAGGGCACTAATCCCACTCGTGGGAGCTCCCCACTCATAGCCTAATCACCTCCCAAGACCCACCCGGTGACACCATCACATTGGCAGGGGGGTTTCGAGGCATGAATTATGGTGAGCCGAGGACACAAACATCCGGTCCACAGCACACACTCTTCTTAGATGGCAGCTCTACCTCCCAGACTGACTCCCTTCCACCCACTATGTCCCTTTTCAGTTTCATCAAGACCTTTATACACCTGAGCCCTTTTCTGCTGATCAGCCACGCCCACTGCCTTCCTGACCCGCAAAATATGCGGTGGTTCCTCACCTCCTCTTGTACCAAGCTCCTCAACTCCCTGGTTCCCTTGTCCTTCTGCCACGCTGACCCCCGAAAGTCCCAGACCAGATACAACCAACCCCCCCACCCCTCCCCCACCTCATTGCTGTTGTGAATGGCCGGAGGACGCGTCTCCACCCCACAGATGGGACTCGACCCGAGGCTGCCAAATCATAGGCGCGTGTTTTCCTGCTCAGCTGTTCCCCTTGGGCTCCAGTGGCTATTTTCAACCTTCTCAGCTTTCTTCAAACCTTCGACCCCGGGACGGCAGATGCGGCCAGCTGAGAAGCCAACCGGTGTCTTCTTCTTCCGGGACCCCCAGGAGACCTGCACCCGCAGCTCCCCTTGCGCCTGGCCGCGCTGCTGGGAGCGGTCCCAGGCGGGCTGCGTGGCGTCCCTCCTCTCCCAGGCTTGGCCCCTGCAATCCCCTCTCCTCCCCTGTCTTCAGAGAGGATGCTAACGCCCGAGGCAGACTTGGATGTCACCCGTTGAGAATCAGAGCCTGTGTCCAGGGTGGCCCTGAATGACTATGTGAAGCGGATCACACACGCGCATAAGCGCACACACCCCTACCCACCCTCTCTGCTGAGCCAAGCGAGTTCCCCTTGAGTGAGAAATAAATTTTGGTTAATGAGCTTAGGTTAAACCCTTGGGGGCCGCGTGGACGGGACATCACCTCCTGCTGCTGGGCTGACCTAACTCCCCACCCCACCCCCCACCTCGCGCAGCACGTGGCCTTGTCTCTCCTGAAAAAGAAAAATGAAAATGCATTTTGTTCTCTGCTAAGTGATGGAGGCCAATTAACGGTAGCCTAGGAATAGCGTTTAATGACACCTATTGTCTTCGGGTTTGAATAAGCTTCAGAAGTTGGTGATGGACAGGGAGGCCTGGCATGCTGCAGTCCACAGGGTCGTAAAGAGTCGGACACGACTGAGTGACTGAACTGAACTGAATTGTCTTCAGGGAAATGCTCTCGCAGAATTCACGTGCCCACCAGCCTCTCAAACCCAGCGTGGAGGGGGCGATCTGAGCCCTGGCTCTGCACTCTGCCTTTCCCCTCAGAATTCTAACCTAATGTAATAGTTTCATACCCGAGAGTCTTTTATTGATCTTCCTTGTATTTCCATAACAAAAGTAGGTTTATAAGTTGAAATCAAAAAATTATTTCCTTTGACCATAAACCTCTGTTTAAAAAAAGCATTTTTCTCTAGATGGAATTATCTTTACAGTCATTTTCAGTTGATCAAAGTACCTAAACATTACATATTTTAAGTCATTAAATAACAATATAAAGTAAAACATTAAGTGAAAAATATAAGCAAAATATGGAATTCCCTGGTTGCCCAGTGGTTAAGGCTCTGCCTCCCCTTCCACTGCAGGGAACGTGGGTTCGATCCCTGGTCAGGGAACTAAGACCCCACACCAGCCCCCCCAAAAATACATACACATATATGTAAATGCAGATTTAGAGGTATGAAGCAAAATGCAATAAAGTATACTGGGAACAAAGCACTTAAGAGAAGAACGGGTCTATTCTGTTTAATGGTTTGGGTTTTTTCTTCATTTATTAAACATATCTGTGGATAACAGGCTGAGATTAGTTTCGTGTCAATTTTATTCCTCTTTTCACTTTTTTAAAACAATTGTGAAAACTTTCTGCACATAAATGGATAGAAACCAAAGGAATGTGGATATAAAATCTTGCTCAATTATCTAAACACTTCTCAGTTTTACTGATAAAATTCTTTTGAAGGTGTATCACTAAAAATAAGTTACCTTATTAGCTGTCGATCACTAAAACCAAACCACCTGACTAGGTGTCTGACTAAAAGCTCACAGGCAGCTTCTGTCCTCTGACTGAAAGCTCCCTGATTTCCAAAACCCCATCAGCCCCTCGTGAGTCACTGGCTTCCTCAGCTCCCCACCCACATTTCCAACTGTCCCCCTCTTTCCTCTCAGGGTCGTTCACACCTGGTGGGCTGGGGTAGGGTGGGGGCAGAAGCCTCACTGAGATTCATGATGAATGTGTACACGGTGGTTATAAAAGATGACCTGAGGTGAACTCTCAAGCAGATTAAATTTTCGGAAGATATACATATTGAAGTTGAGACCCAGACCATTCATTCCTGAAACCTCTTTGGGTTTGGGTGTCCCTTGGAAACCTTTGCACCCCCTCCCAATATATGGAGACCAGAGACTGAATGCCATTAGCCTAATCTCATTGATAGGGTCCCCAGAGGAACCACCTTGGGGTCAGCACCCCAAAAGGCAAATGCCATTTTGTAAAGAGAGTCTCTTCCTTTCATAGCGGAGATCAATCTAGTAAATTTATTAAAATTTTTTAGTATAAACCAGGCCGATGCCACTCGAGTAAAAAAACAGCAGAAGGGATTTTAGATGCAGATGTTTGATGGACTTCCCTGGCGACCCAGTGGTAAAGAACCCGCCTGCCAACGCAAGAGACTCAGGTTTGATCCCTGAGTCAGAAGGATCCCCTGGAGAAGGCAATGGCAACCCACTCCAGTATTCTTGTCTGGCAAATCCCACAGACAGCAGACAGAGCCTGTTAGGCTACAGTCCATGGGGTCACAAAGAGTTGGACTTACAGACTAAACAACAAACATCATTGTGTTTGATTCTGGGCTGGTTATTTTTAAAAGTTAGGTGTGTTCTCATGCCAAGATAGCCGGCTAGCCCTGGAACAAGAAGTGCTCTGTGGCCGCCTGTCCCGGGGCGGTTTGGAGTAACAGGACATCCACTCACCCCTGGAGACTTCTGGCCCCGCTGACATGACCTGGTGGACCTGTTGTTTCTCCCTAATTAGGTGAGGCAGGACCTGGTGTTTTTTAGAGGCAGCACTTCAGGTGAAGCGGTGGCCCCTGCCCCCTTCTCTGCAATGAGTGACCGCTGGCCCCTGACTGACATGGTAAAAAATTCCAATCCTTAACTCACTGTTGGACAGGAACAATACACCCTTTTACTCCCTCTGAGTCTGGGAAGGAGGAGTCAGCCAGCCAGCCCGCCTGTGTTCTGTCGGTTGGACTCTCTGCGACCCCAAGGACTGTAGCCCACCAGGCTCCTCTGTCCATGGGATTCTCCAGACAAGAATGCTGGAGTGGGTGGCCACTTCCTCTTCCAGGGGAGCTTCCCATCCCAAGGATCGAACCCAAGTTTCCTGCATTGGTAGGCGGGTTCTTTACCACTGAGCCTCCTGGGAAGCCCCTAGGGAGGAGGAGAGGCAGCGTCAAACTTGCTCTGCTATTCACACTGTGAGTCTCTGTTTTGCTTGTAAAGAGATCTGGAACTAGAAAGGGACTGTTAACAAATCAACACACGCTGGATTAGACGGTCCGTGTTGGAACAAAGCCCTTCATATCACACACACTGCTTCGCAGCCTGACCGTTAACTTCTGAAGCAGCGCCCAGCTGGCGTCTCCCTGACTCGGTTAGAAACGCGAGCCTGCGGCCCTTCCTCCTCCGGCTGCTCCGAGCGTCCGGGTGTGCTTCCTCCTGGTCGAGAGCAGCTCCTCATTCCGGCTCAGGAAACCCCGTCTGTCTCGGCCTCCTCAGCTTTCATCCGTCTCAACCCCACCCTTCTGCAGCATCAGCAACCTCTCTGCTCGCACCTTCCTCTCCCCATTTGAAAAGACTGAAGATTCTCTCTAGAAAACTGTTCTTTCAAATAGTAAAAACGTAAAATCCAGACGCAAGCATTACAATACCTCGGAACTGCCGAAGGAAGAAACAGTAGTAGAGGAACAGACCAAATCGCATTTCACAATACACTTCACCGTCAGGTTGGCATTTCAAATCCAGAGCAGAAAGAGAATCGATTAAAAAGTGGTGTTGGGTGTAACCTCATGTTCACCGCAGCACTGTTTACAATAGCTAGGACATGGAAGCAACCTAGATGTCCGTCGGCAGACGAATGGATAAGGAAGCTGTGGTGCATGTACACAACGGAATATTACTCAGATATTAAAAAGGACGCATTTGAATCAGTTCTAATGAGGTGGATGAAACTGGAGCCTATTATACAGAGTGAAGTAAGTCAGAAGGAAAAACACCAATGCAGTATACTAACGCATATATATGGAATTCAGAAAGACGGTAACAACGACCCTATATGCAAGACAGCAAAAGAGACACAGATGTAAAGAACAGACTTTTGGACTTTGTGGGAGAAGGCGAGGGTGGGATGATTTGAGAGAATAGCGTTGAAACATGTATGTTACCATATGTGAAACAGATCGCCAGTCCAGGTTCCATACATGAAACAGGGTGCTCAAAACCGGTGCACTGGGTTGACTCTTGGGGATGGGTTGGGGAGGGAGGGGGGAGGGGGTTCAGGATGGGGGACACATGTACACCTGTGGCTGATTCATCTCAATGTATGGCAAAAACCACCACAATATTGTAAGTAATTAGCCTCCAATTAAATAAATAATTTTTTTTAAAACAGGGTTGGGGGAGTGTTGTTGGGGAGCCCCCTGCAGTCCAGGGGTTAGGACTCAGCACTTCCACTGCCAAGCGTATGGGTTCAATTCCTGGGATAGAGCTAAGACCCCCGAGCCACAAAGTGCAGCCAAAAAAAAATACTGCTGAACAACCATTTTGAAGATAAATCTGGATCCCAACACTGATCCTTAAGCCACAAAAGATTCCAGATGAACCCAAAGTTTAAATATAAAAAATATAAAACTATTTTGTATAGTTTTGAATGGGGAAAGCATTTTTAGGGGGGATACAAAATTCTCAGTTTTAAAGGAAAAGAGTATTAAATCTGTTGACATAAAACACAAAACATGTTTACATTAAGTTATAACATTATTCAATAAATAAATAGTATTCCCTGGTGGCTCAGAGGTTGAGGCGTCTGCCTCCAATGCAGGAGACCCAGGTTCGAACCCTGGGTCAGAAAGATCTCCTGGAGAAGGAAAGGGCAACCCACTCCAGTATTCTTGCCTGGAGAATCCCATGGACAGAGAAGCCTGGTAGGCTACAGTTCACGGGGTCGCAAAGAGTTGGACACGACTGAGTGACTTCATTCACTCACTCACTCACTTAAAGGACAAACAACAAAAAAGTCCAAATAACTCACTGAAATTGGTTTTTAACTCTAATATTTTTTCTCTTCGTTATACAGATTATTTAATTTTTATTGCATTAGCTAGACCCTCCAAAACAGTGTAGAAGTAAAAGTAATTTGACATAGTACTTATTCTTGTCGTATTTCTGATTTTAATTCAAATGACTTCTTTTGCACTATGATTCTTGGTATAACGCTTGTTTTTGTGTTTTGGTAAATCGTACTGTACTTAAGTAGCTCTTATTTTTCAATGGATGCTATTAATAAATTATCACCTCCTTTTTGAATACCTATTAATATGTAGGGTTTTTCTTTTAATTTGTATGAATTTTTATTTATAGATTTTTTTCAATGTTGGACGATTTTTGCATTCCAGGATAAAACTACTCAGTCTTGATATGTTGTTCTCTGCTGTAATATTACATTTGACTTGTGAATATTTTATTTGACTATGAGTTGAATCCTTTACAGTAAACTGGTAAACGTAAGTACAGTGTTTTCCTGAGTTCTGTGAGCCATTCTAGCAATGATTGAACCCAAGAAGGGGGTCAAGGGAACCCCCGATTTATCACCACTCAGTCAGAAGTATAGGTGTGACAGCAGTCTTGCTCAGGTAGGTGGTGTGAGAAGTGGACTGAATCTGGAGAACTAGGAGATTTGTTTAGAGGTGGAAGAGGGGGTGGGAGCAGGGGAACACCCACACATTTGGTGTCAGAAGTGTCACGCGTTAATGCGGTTCAGAAGCCAGTGTTTTCAGATCCCGGCGAGCTGGGGAGACGATGCCTCCTCTTCCGCAGGGTGCTTGCCCAACACTGTCTGCAGTGCAGGAACTGACCCCTGGCTCCCAGCTTGCCTCCCTCCTGCACTCGGAAAGCTGGAGGCAGCGTTTGGTCTTTGCTCTCTTATACCCCAGGCAACTAACTGGCTTGCACTCACTTGGAAGAAGAACAATTTGCTTCTACCTCTGGAACTAGAAACTTTGCCTTGACTCCGACTATTTCAGTTGATTTTACAATGCCTGTTTTTCAAAGGAGAACACAGAGACTTGACATTCAAGCCTAGTCTGCCCAAGTTCACACAGCAACCATGGTATCCGGGCCTCACAGCTGCGGCCTCTGTGCCATTAGATTCAAGACCATTTGCTTGAAGACGAGATCTCTGCTGTCGGAGACCACTACTCCGTCACCTCACATGTAAGGTCTTGGTTGAGAAGGCCAGTGTTCTGAAGTGCCATCAGAGCAGGGAAACGGAAGAGAACCCTGCCTTGAGCATGAAGGGGGACTAGAAAGTGGGCAAGGACACACACGCTTAGTCTCTGCATGTATCCTGCCAGACCTGGCAAGAATTCTTTCTGAAAAGTCAAAGAAGGGAAGATGCGAGCTCGCTTGCTAAACCGTCTGACTCTCTGTGACCCATGGCCTGAAGGTCCCACTGTTAACAGCTGCGTCCTGCCCTCCCCCAGTCTCCTTCACCTGCCTCCAGAAATTAGTTTTCTTCCCACTCAGCTCCAGAATTTGAGTCACGGACACACCCACACACACTTGGCAAGTCTTGGCCTAGATGTTCTGGCCACTCAGACCTCCAGGCTTCTTTAACTGCTCTGAGATTAAGCTTGGTCTCTCTCACCAAGCACATGGTCCTTTTCGCAGAATGAAATTGCAACCCGCTGCCCCACGTGGCCCGTGGGGCAGGTCTGGAGAACAGGGCAAGATGTCCAGGGTGGTGACTGGGATAATGGATGTGAAGTGTGGATGTTTCCTGAAGTAGGCGGATTCTGAGGCATGTGTTAGGAAGCATGCCTGGACTTGTGAGTCTCCAAGACAAGTGCTCATTTTCTCTTTTCAGGCTCTTATGCAATTCTCCTCTATTTTTTTTTTCATTTAAATTAATAAGGGAATTTATTGGCACATTTAACTGAGCAGTCCAGGAATAGACCTGGATTCCAAATAGGGCTGGATGCAAAATGTATGTGGTATTGCTGCCATAGAACAGAAGGAATTGTGGAAGGCCAGGAAAAAAAAAAAAAGAAACAGGTGTGCTGCCATAGAACAGAAGGAATTGATGGAAGGCCAGGAAAAAAAAAAAAAGAAACAGGTGTGTATTAAATCATTAATAGCTTAAAATCTTGCCAATACAATGAATGAAAAGGATAGCATTCTTATTTGCATTTCCCTATCCACGGCTGGTCTAATGGTTGAAGTGGGATTTGAACACAAGTCCGTTGACCCAGGAATTCATGTTTTTTTCCAACCAATATCCTATATTATATCTTTCACATCAGCTCCTCTTGGAATCGTGAACTAGAAAAAGGCAGAAAAGAAATGAAATACTGCCCATCAGATCTAGGAAGATTGTCATCATTTGTTAAATCAATGTGTTAGCTTTCTTCACAATGACAGCTTCCGCTCTTCCTGAAAAATGTGACGCCAACACAGAAAAACGTTAGCAGCTTTATGTCCATAGACAGTGATAATACTTTGCTAGGAATGAATAACAGTAATAGCAAACACTTATGTAACACCTACTGTATACCAGACACTGTGTTAAGTTCATCCCATGTATTAACTCATTTCATCCACACAGCAACCCTGGGAGCTGAGTTCTGCTATTACCTCTGTTTACAAATGCGAAGACCAAACCACAGAGAGGTGAGGTAATTTGCCTAGTGTCTCATGGCTAGAACATGATGGGTCAAAACCAGAGTTTATATACCCATCGCTACCACTGAATCAGCATTTTGGTTTCCCCCGAGGCCTCTCACGCTGGTTTGTGTGGCTCCTTGATGTGTCCTCTCGTGGTCTTTCTTCCGTGCAAGTCATCCCTAGTGTCTCTTAATGTATCCATGAGATTCCCTCTCCAAATGTGGTCAGTCAGATGGATTAGAACTCACACTAACAACCTCCTTTTAACTTTATCACCTGTTTTAAGGCCCTAGTTCCCTGGTGGCTCAGATGGTAAAGAATCTGCCTGCAATGCAGGAGACCCAAGTTTGACCCCTAGATCAGGAAGATCCCCTGGAGAATCCCATGGATAGAGGAGCCTGGTGGGCTACAGTCCATGGGATCACAAAGAGTCAGACACATTTAAGCAACTAATACTTACTTAGCTCCAAATACAGTGTCACATTTTGAGGTACTGGAGGTTAAGATCTCAAAACAGGCATTTGAGGAGGGGGACACAATTCAGCTCATAACAGTGACCTTGAAGCCAAAAGATGACAAACCCTCAAGACGGAAAGATCTGGGTCCCTCAATCAGTCCTTGGAAGGAAGACGACCAGTGTGTGCATGCTGCCTCTGCAGTCGTTTCCGACTCTGAAGAGCCCTATGGACCGGCCCACCAGGATGGAAGGTCCCACGTCTCCAGCATTGGTGGGTGAGTTCTCTACCCCTGGCACCACCTGGGAAGCCCAAAAGAAGGCTAAGGACCTCAACCAGGAGCATCAGTGTTAGACTCTATGAGACCAACAAAGGAAACTTTCATTTTGCTAACTCAGATTTTGGAATTACTTGTAACAGTGAATTATTTATACACTCAGCAATAAACACCCCTCCCCTACTGCACGTATCTCATGGAATCAGGTAGTACTACACTAGCTTCTTGTGATGAAAAATGTGCAAACAAAGTGAAATGATTCTGGAGTTGTATCCTCCCAAACTGATTGGGTGAAATTGATCACACCCATTAGGTTCTACAATGAATTAAAACATTAACACTAAGCCATATGAATAATTCACACTAAATATTCTCTACGTGCAGCAAATAGTTCTGAGCTTTAAGTGTGACTGAAAGGATCACAGAATTAACACTTTGGAATTAGCTAATCTGAGACTGTTTGGGAAATTGATCAAGCCCCACCTTCTGACAGCTTTACGATCTCTACTAGGTCTGTTGAAATGTGACTCTGGAAGCAGAGGGCCTGCCAACACCCAATATTCTTCTGTTTGGAGGCAGTAAATTAGGATTTTAAGGGAAGAGCAGAAGGAACTAACAAGGCACCTTCCTGACAGCTTAAATGTCCTCCACTGTGGAATGGGGGGTTTCTCACAGTGAGCTGCAGGAAGATGCTGAGCACAGACCTGGGATACAGGCAACCGAGGCTTGTGGACCATCTCCCTGAATGACGGGACACGGAAGGCACATAGGAGACGGAGATGCTCATGAAGAGAGCCAGGAGCCTGGAGGCCGAAAAGGGGCCCCCCACGGCCTCCTGGTGCTAGAGACAGACAGCGGCGCTGCAAGAGAACCAGGAGCCTGGAGGCCGCACAGGGGCCCCCACAGCCTCCTGGTGCTGGAGACAGACAGCGGCGCTGCAGCTGGCCCCATGATTGCCCGCATCTATGCCCCGGTCCCAGCCTCATGGAACTCTCACCTCTTCAGGTCTCTTCTGTCTTGGGCAACATTAACTCATTTTCACCGGTAGGAGAATTGGCTCTGCTTGCCCATCCATTCCTCCAGATCTTTACCTTACACCTAGCTGTTAGCTTTTAAAACAAACAAACAAACAAAACCAAGATTTTTTTTCTTATTTCTTTGGTTCTGCCCAAAGGCAATGGAGCTTGGTTTCTGTCTGTTCAACAGAAGGAAGTTCATGAAGTATTCCAGCAAATGCTCAGTCAATATATCAAAGCATCAGCCTGCCATGCAATCAAAACAAAGAGCTGGAAAAAATTGATCTTTATTTATATCCATGGCTTCCCTGGTGGCTCAGATGGTAAAGAGTCTGCCTGCAGTGCAGGAGACCCAGGTTCAATCCCTGGGTCAGGAAGATCCCCTGGAGAAGAGAATGGCAACCCACTCAAGTATTCTTGCCTGGAAAATTCCATGGACAGAGGAGCCTGGCGGGCCCAAGAACTGATGCCTTAGAACCATGGTGCTGAAGAAGGCTCTTGAGAATCCCCTGGACTGCAAGGAGATCCTACCAGTCCATCCTAAAGGAAATCAAGCCTGAATATTCATTGGAAGGACTGATGCTGAAGCTGAAGCTCCAATACTTTGGCCACCTGATGGGAAGAACTGACTCATTAGAAAAGACCCTGATGCCGGGAAAGATTGAAGGTGGGAGGAGAAGGGGATGACAGAGGATAAGATGGTTTGATGGCATCACCGACTTGATGGACATGAGTTTGAGCAAGCTCCGGGAGTTGGTGATGGACAGGGAGGCCTGGCATACTGCAGTCCATGGGGTCGCAGAGTCGGACATGACTGAGCAACTGAACAATGGCATTTATATCTGGTTGGGGGAGAAAACAGTGAAAGAAAGCGTCAATATCTAAGGAAACATTTACAGGCAACAGCAACTTGTCTCCCTGTGGGAATTCTCAGCGAGGAATCCTATAGGAAGATGGGGTCACACTGCACTTGACAGAGAAGCTGCCTGCTGTCAAGCAAAACGAAACACTCCTCGGAGACAATACAAAGGTCACAGGCTACCAGGCACCGGTGTTCTCTGGCAAAGGAAGCACGGCCCTGTTTGGTGGCATTCCAAAGGTACATGTCATCGAAGGTGTTCAAGTCTGAGCCAAACTGGGGAGAAAGAGCAAGGTTTAGAAATGCTACATTTAACATAGAATTAAAAATGAGGCAGTCCAGAATGGCTTTTTCCCTTCTGTTTCACAGCAGGTTGAACAAGATAACTGTGTAGCAAGTTTAAAGCATTAAAAAATTGAAATGATATGCAAGTGGTCAGGCTTTAAGATGAGAACATTCAACAAGGCTTTGTATTTGAAAGTGTCAGCAAGCAGCAAGAGATTATCAGTATTTTGGCCCCAACTGAGAGCATTATTTAGGGTGGGTAGAATCCTCAATTCTTTTCACCCTTTCTTTGAAGATGGAAAGCTCTGAAAAAGACCAGAGAATCTTCCTCAGACTCAGAAACAGCCAAAGGTCTGCATGCTGCTGCTGCTGCTGCTGCTGCTGCTGCTAAGTCGCTTCAGTCGTGTCCGACTCTGTGCAACCCCATAGATGGCAGCCCACCAGGCTCCCCTGTCCCTGGGATTCTCCAGGCAAGAACACTGGAGTGGGTTGCCATTTCCTTCTCCAATGCATGAAAGTGAAAAGTGAAAAGTGAAAATGAAGTCGCTCAGTCGAGTCCGACTCTTAGCGACCCCAGGGACTGCAGCCTACCAGGCTCCTCCGTCCATGGGATTTTCCAGGCAAGAGTACTGGAGTGGGTGCCATCGCCTTCTCTGAAAGGTCCGAATAAACATACACAAAGTGACTAGATGTTGTTTCCACAGCTGGGCCTATTTCAGGGAATCTGAGCAGAAGACGGTAAATGTTGCTGAGATGGATTTTGATGGTGTGGCTGATTGGGAAAGAGGGTGTTTGGTCTGGTTTATTGCTTCATATGGTGTATGAAATAGATGGAAACTCACAAGGCAATTAGCCAAGATCATGCATCTTTGATGGAGTTAAGGAATTACCCACCCTCCATTCCTCCCCCTCCACCCTGACGTTTTCTCCATGTGGGAACTGGCATCAGGAGAATAAGTGACTTTGCAAGTTCTTCCAGTAAGTTCATTGCAACACTTGGACAAGAGCCTGGTCTTCCTGTCTCTGAGCCTAAGGTTCTCCCCCACTTGAAAACTCACTGCCTCTTTGATGGTCATGGGCTTTATCATAAAATTCACCAACTGAGGATGAGTCAAGCCATTGTCCTTAACCACATGCCTTCAGCAGGATAGCCCGACTATCGCTGTAGTTTGCACAATGCAAATTTACGAGAAAGATGACACCACAACAGTGCAAGGCTCAGACACAGGGACCTAGAGGCACCACACAGGGTAGGTGCTGAATAAGTGGTCTATTAATACACTAATCAATACGTGGATAAAGTAGAGGGTGTTGTCAGACACATAAGCAGCAGCCCACGATGTATCATGTGCTTCTTAGATCTAACATTCTTCAAATACTTGGATGACAATGCTAAGCATAGACCCCAGATATGGCTCACTCTAGTGTTCAAAGGTTTCAAGTCAAGCATCAAAATTCAATTTTGTAAACCAACTATACTTCAGTTTTTAAAAAAGAGTCAAAATTCAGAACCGATGGGATGAAATGGGCTGTAATAAAGACTTTGTAATTAAAATACTCATAAAATTATATTGAAACATTAAAATTGTTTTAGAGGTATTGGCCGTGATTATTTCTGCGACTGCCATTATGGGTAAATTCCTCCCCCTTTTTTCTACCTTTCTGCACATCCTGAATCTTTTTAAGATTAAAAATGTAATTTAATGGGCTTCCTTCATGGCTCAGTGGTAAAGAATCTGCCTGCCAATGCAGGGGTCATGGGTTTGATTCCTGGTCCAGGAAGATCCCGCATGCCTCGTGGCAAGGATGCCCATGCACCACAACTCCTGAGCCTGTGCTCCAGAGCCCGGGGACCACAGCTACTGAAGCCCACACACCCTACAGCTTATGCTCCCCAGCAAGAGAAGCCACTGCAGTGAGAAGTCCACGCAGCTCAACTAGAGAGAAGCCACCGCTCACCGCAGCTAGAGAAGCCACTGCAATGAGAAGTCCACGCAGCTCAACTAGAGAGAAGCCACCGCTCACCGCAGCTAGAGGAGCCACTGCAATGAGAAGTCCACGCAGCTCAACTGGAGAGAAGCCACCGCTCACCGCAGCTAGAGGAGCCACTGCAGTGAGAAGTCCACGCAGCTCAACTGGAGAGAAGCCACCGCTCACCGCAGCTAGAGAAGCCACTGCAGTGAGAAGTCCACGCAGCTCAACTGGAGAGAAGCCACCGCTCACCGCAGCTAGAGAAGCCACTGCAGTGAGAAGTCCACGCAGCTCAACTAGAGAGAAGCCACCGCTCACCGCAGCTAGAGGAAAAAGCCTGAGCAGCAATGAACACTCAGCACAGTTATAAGTAAATAAATGAATTTTTTTTAATGTAATTTAAGAACAGCAGACCGATACAACAAACTAGTGACTACAACAAGAAAGAAAGAGACTCGCAGACACAGAGAACAAACTGGCGGTTACCAGTGGAGAGAGGGAAGGGCAATCACAGGGATAAGAGACCAAGAAGTACAAACAGGTAAAAGAAACTACCAGGATATATTGTCCCGTGCAGGGAGTATAACCAACGCTTTCAAGTGAAAGCAAAGTAAATTCAGTAGATAATAGTAAACACAAATATAAAATAATGTACTGTGTTAGATGAAGATATTTTTCAGTTGCATTATTATCTTCCTCTCAAAATATTTAATCTGTGAAAGTGAAAGTCGCTCAGTTGTATCTGACTCTTTGCAACCCCATGGACTATATAGCCCGTGGAATTCTCCAGGTCAGAATACTGGAGTGGGTAGCCTTTCCCTTCTCCAGGGGATCTTCCCAACCCAGGGATCAAACCCAAGTCTCCTGTATTATAGCCAGAATTTTATAACTCTAAGTGGAGTATAACCTTTAAAAATTGTAAATCACTATATTGTATACCTGTAACTTATATGACATTACTTCAATTTAAAAAAAAAAGCAGACTATGTTGGCAATGAACTGACAGGGGTGAATGGAGGTAGTGGCTGTCACCTGCGGGGCCCTGGGTCCTGGTTATACAGCAGACACAGGAAGGCTGTGGCCCCTTCCCCTGAGGGGCCCCCCATGCTAAAGTGGGTATCAAACCCAGCAAATCAACACGTTTATATAAAGTGGTGAAGAGGGATAAAGCAGGATTAGGGTCTAACAAGTGATGATGCAAGTTTTAAAAGGATACTCACAGAAGACTTCCCTGACAAGGTGATAGTCAAGCTGAGTCTAGAGAGACAAGCCAGGGCAGACACCGGGGACCCATCAGAAGACAGTGACAATGATCCAGATGAGGAATGATGGTGGTCCTGACTGTGGGAGGATAGAGAAGGGGCATAATCAGATGGCCCAGCTGACAGAATTTCGAGTGGAGAGACAGAACATGAGGTGGAAGAGAAGGGAGGTTCCTTGGGGGTGTCAAGACACCCCCTGCGTGCCGGAGCACACTTTGCTTCAGGACCTGCCCAGTTAAAAACCAGGTTGTTTGGTTGCTCAGTCGTGTCCGACTCTTTGTGACCCCATGGAGATTTTCCAGGCAAGAACACTGGAGTCAGTTGCCATTTCCTTCTCAAAAAAAAGCCAGATATCTTGTGAGAGATGAATGAAGCTGCACTTTTCCAAGAACCTGTTACTTTTCAACACACCATCCTCTGCCTTTCCCTGTCTAGATTCACAATTGTGCTGTTATCTCCATCTTAGAGCTGAACGAGAAAAGGAATCCTGGACTAAATAAATCAGCCAGGATCACCCCTCAGGTGACAGACAGAACTGAGACTAAAGTGAACATTTCCCGATGTCCCTGAGAGGCTCTTCCAGAGTCCAGTGACTCCCAGATAACAGGGACCACATGTCCCAGCGTTTATATTCTCTGAAGTGCTCAGTAAAGCATCTGCCTTCTCACAGTGCTCACGGAATTAATTCCCCACAGGGAGAGGTTACGAGCAGATCTACCCTGAAGACCAGGGACGTGGGCTTTGGAGTCAGACGGATCTGGGTTCTGTCTCTACCTCTGGGTCTAGTCTTCCGACTGGGCAGACTTCCAAACCTTCCATCTCTCTCTTATTTAAAAAAAAAAGTGGGGCTAATCACTCTTAGCCCTGAAAGTTGTTGGAAGGATTAAGTGAAATGATACTTACAAGGTGCTTAATGTGGGAGCTGGCACACAGGAAGCAATGGGAAAGGGTAAACTATTATTAAAACGGGGACGAGAAACAGTATTTAATCCCTCCCACTGCCTAGCCAGCCATGCAGTTTCTATGAACCTGTTACTGTAAGACCCTGTGGCTTAAAATAAAACAACTGGGGAGGTCTCTGGAGCTCAGCTACACACGGCCCCACCCTGCCAGGCCCCGAAGTGCTGGCTGGAGAGCCGCTCTGAGTCATCCCAGCTGCCAGAAGGGCAATTTGAAGTCCCACAGGGCCCTGTGCCTGAGCAGATCCACAGCACCCCACACCCAGCTTTCCTGTCTGCAGTGAGATAAATGACAAAGGGGAATCCGTGTGTGTTTCTGGGTGTCGGAACAATCAGCTAGGGGCAAGGTCTTATCTGAGCCTCTGTCCAGTTTTGAGTTACCTATTCGATGGCAAAGATACCCCTGGCTTCTACAAAACCAGTGTGCAGAGAAACGCAGACAAGTGTGGGTCATTAGACTTTTTGTCTGTGGGGGTAGCTAGTTAAACAATGAAAGCCATTTCCATATATGACATAAGAAGTTGAAATCGTTGTCAATTCTGTTAACGTACCTGTTTGTTTGTTCCCTTCACTGAGGCCATTACAAAAAAAAACAACAAGAAAAAGATACTTCCTGCTGATTGCCCTGCTGAGTCACCCAACAACTGTGGCCCATTTTCAGGAGGGAATCGACAGGCCTCAGAAGCTGGCTCATTCTTCAGGTTGACTTTAGATGCCCAACCTCATCGCCTCCTATCTTCCCACCTCCCTGGGGTGGGGGTGGGGGTTGCTCGGACTCCCCCTCTCGCACTGCAGGCCACTGGAAGCTATGAAGTGGCCTCTTTTGTGCCGATTCTTTCTGCTGGCATAATGGCAGAAGGAGGGGTGGAGAAAAGCCACAGGAGCCAGCCAAGCCGTCACACACTGCGCAAAGGCAGAATCCACCAGAAGCCTATAGGCAGTTCTCCAAAGGCATGCCAGAAGCATCTCAAGTCACACACCCGTGGGGCCCCCAGGCCCTGGTTCATCATGCGTTTATTCTTGTTTGCTCCTGAAAGGGTTCATTGCTCAGTCGTGTCCAACTCTTGGCAACCCCATGGACTACAGTCCACCAGGCTCCTCTGTCCATGGGATTCTCCAAGCAAGAATACTGGAGTGGGTTGTCATTCCCTTCTCCAGGAGATCTTCCTGAACCAGGAATCAAAGCTAGGTCTCCCTCATTGCAGGCAGATTCTTTACCATCTGAGCCACCAGGGAAGCCCTGTTTGCTCTTAGAGAAGTGAACTATTTCATGTATTCTTTAAGAGTTATTGCAGTGATGAACAGTCTTTAAAAATAGATTTCAAAAAATCACCAATTCTTGGGTTTTTCAGTTCAGTTCAGTCACTCAGTCGTGTCCGACTCTTTGCAACCCCATGAATCGCAGCACGCCAGGCCTCCCTGTCCATCATCAACTCCCGGAGTTCACTCAGACTCACGTCCATCAGGTCAGTGATGCCATCCAGCCATCTCATCCTCTGTCATCCCCTTCTCCTCCTGCCCCCAATCCCTCCCAGCATCAGAGTCTTTTCCAATGAGTCAACTCTTCGCATGAGGTGGCCAAAGTACTGGAGTTTCAGCTTCAGCATCATTCCTTCCAAAGAAATCCCAGGGCTGATCTCCTTCAGAATGGACTGGTTGGATCTCCTTGCAGTCCAAGGGACTCTCAAGAGTCTTCTCCAACACCACAGTCCAAAAGCATCAATTCTTAGGTGCCCAGCCTTCTTCACATTCCAACTCTCACATCTGTACATGACCACAGGAAAAGCCATAGCCTTGACTAGATGGACCTTTGTTGGCAAAGTAATGTCTCTGCTTTTGAATATGCTTTTGAATATGGTCATAACTTTCCTTCCAAGGAGTAAGTGTCTTTTAATTTCATGGCTGCAGTCACCATCTGCAGTGATTCTGGAGCCCTAAAAAACAAAGTCTGACACTGTTTCCACTGTTTCCCCATCTATTTGCCATGAAGTGATGGGACCAGATGCCATGATCTTGGTTTTCTGAATGTTGAGCTTTAAGCCAACTTTTTCACTCTCCACTTTCACTTTCATCAAGAGGCTTTTTAGTTCCTCTTCACTTTCTGCCATAAGGGTGGTGTCATCTGCATATCTGAGGTTATGGATATTTCTCCTGGCAATCTTGATTCCAGCTTGTGTTTCTTCCAGTCCAGCATTTCTCATGATGTACTCTGCATATAAGTTAAATAAGCAGGGTGATAATATACAGCCTTGACGTACTCCTTTTCCTATTTGGAACCAGTCTGTTGTTCCATGTCCAGTCCTAACTGTTGCTTCCTGACCTGCATACAAATTTCTCAAGAGGCAGATCAGGTGATCTGGTATTCCCATCTCTTTCAGAATTTTCCACAGTTTATTGTGAGCCACACAGTCAAGGGCTTTGGCATAGTCAATAAAGCAGAAATAGATGCTTTTCTTGAACTCTCTTGCTTTTTCCATGATTCAGCGGATGTTGGCAATTTGATCTCTGGTTCCTCTGCCTTTTCTAAAACCAGCTTGAACATCAGGAAGTTCACGGTTCACATATTGCTGAAGCCTGACTTGGAGAATTTTGAGCATTACTTTACTATCGTGTGAGATGAGTGCAATTGTGCGGTAGTTTAAGCATTCTTTGGCATTGCCTTTTTTTGGGATTGGAATGAAAACTGACCTTTTCCAGTCCTGTGGCCACTACTGAGTTTTCCAAATTTGCTGGCATATTGAGTGCAGCACTTTCACGGCATCATCTTTCAGGATCTGAAATAACTCAACTGGAATTGCATCACCTCCACTAGCTTTGTTCGTAGCGATGCTTTCTAAGGCCCACTTGACTTCACATTCCAGGATGTCTGGCTCTAAGTCAGTGATCACACCATCGTGATTATCTGGGTCGTGAAGATCTTTTTTGCACAGATCTTCTGTGTATTCTTGCCATCTCTTCTTAATATCTTCTGCTTCTGTTAGGTCCATACCATTTCTGTCCTTTTTCAAGCCCATCAACGTTTCTAAATTTGAGGGTCATTTGTTACACAGACATGTATAACTTATACACTCATCTCAGGCAACATCTACTCCAAGAAGACTTCAATACCTCCTGCCACACACACACTCACACACACACACTCACACACACTCTCACATGCACACACACTCACACACACTCACTCACACACACACACGTGCACACATGCACGTGCTCACACATACAGTCACACACACTCACACACTCTCTCACACTCACATGCACGCACACTCACACACACATGCACACACACACGTGCACACACACTCTCACACTCACATGCACGCACACACACTAACACACACACTCACACACACACGTGCACGCACATGCACTCACACATGTACACACATACACTTTGTGAGTCTCAGAGCTCCCTCAACACTTTGTGCTCACCTCTTGGCCCAGTACATAAAGGATTAATTGTAGTTTTCTGGTTTTGCCTTGGTCTTCCTACCAAAGAGACATGTGTTCGTGGTTATTTTGTCTTATATCTGTAGTGTCAAATGTAGTGGTTAGCACATATGATCAAAATTATCTTATGGATGAATGAGTAAATGAATGAATGAGCAAGTGAATGAATGCCATTTTGCTAAGTGACACAGGGGATTGAAAAATAAATGTGATCTGTGTTCCACCTGTAGGAGCTTATAATCAACTTGGAGAAGCAGATATAAAATTAACATAAATGTGAATGAAATCAGTGTTGCATCATGATAAGAAAAATGTGCTATGGGCACATAAAAGATAGACTGTCATTTCTGATTGGGGAATCTGAAAATACTTCTTGAGGAAATGGCTTTTGACATTGGCCTTGAAGGATAACAGAGCTTTGAGTAGCCAAGATGAGGAGGAAAGGAATCCAAAATTAATAAAAACTGTAAACAAATCCTAGAAAGTCAGGAAATCTGGCTGGGGGACAAAGTCAAGCTGGTGCTCAGAGGAAGAAGCCAGATGGAGATGAAAACTGGAAATCAGTTGGCTTCAAGGGGGCACATGAGGTCACCACTCTTAGAGAACATGATGAAAGCAGAACCTTGGGAAAGTGACATTTAAAAACCAAGAGGAAAGAGGAACTTGCTCAGGGTTGAGAAGACTTTACATAAGTTTGAAGGAGGAGGTGAGGCTCAGAGGTTGGACATGATGCAATATAAAGAGAGGCCGCGGGATGTGGCAATTGCTAGTGACCTTTAAGAAACAGCATCTATGAAAGCGTGGAGAGGGCAGGCAGATTTCAAAACGACAGAAATAGAGTGAGTTTTAGGAAACCAACCCAGGAAGAATCCCAGTGATAACTTGATAGACCTCCTGTTAAGATTTATGAGTCTCTGGGGGTTTTAATTGTGAAATAATTTGCTCAATAAATAACTCATCTGCTCACCAACATCCTTCTTTATCTGAAATAAAAAATACCTGACCTATCAATGGGTCTGTACCGCTACCAACAATATACTGACATAATTACTATCAAGTTATCATGTCTCGCTTTTTGGTAGTTCCAGGACTCACTTTTTATTCCAAACAACAATTCATTGGGGATATTCATCTGCCTACTTTGGGGCTTTGCCCTTCCATGTACATTGTGACTAAAATTGCACTGGATGTATACAAATTTTGCAAAGGAATGAAAATTCAATTCATCATTTCATTCAATTTTCTTGAATGGTTTTCAGAAGTGTTTAGTATATTTTCAAGATTTTTTTTTTAATGTGGACCATTTTTAAAGTCTTCATTGAATTTGTTACAATATTGTTTCTGGTCTGTGCTTTGGTTTTCTGGCTGAGAGGGACATGGGATCTTAGCCCCCCAAACAGGGATGAAAGCCACATCCCCCACATTGGAAGGTGAAGTCTCAACCATTGTGCTGCCAAAGAAGTCCCTCAAAAGTTTAAAAACTTCATCCATCACAATCCTGCACTCTTTCTGAACTTTTTTTTCTCTTTACTATTTCTTTTGCCGTATAAATTACCCCTATTTTTCAATTGTGTTAAAAACGTATGTCTGATATACAAAATAGATTTATGTGCTGTGATGCTATATCCAGGCAACTTCTTTTGTCTTGTTCATTTTAATGGTTTACATTTAGATTGTCTTGTATCTTCTCTAATGACAGTCATATTATCTGCAAATAAATGACAATTTTCCTCCTTTATAACTCTTTTTGGTTTTGTTTTTCTGATTTTACTGCTGTGACTAGAACTCAAATAAAGACTTGAATACAATTTTTTGGGGAAAAAAAAACACCACACAAATTGACCCGACCCAACATTTTCCTTTTCTCTAGTGAAAAAGTTCACACAGCTTATAACTATTAATTCTGGGCCATTTGTCGATGTTTTATCTGGTTTTGCTCATCTTTGTCCTCGACTCAACTGTGAAGTCCATAAGTCAGGGAGGACGTTTTCTCCATCTCTTCACTCAGCAGGTACTTAAAAAATCTCAATAAAACCATGATAACATTCAGCTTTCATAAAGTCTTTATCATCCCCCAGACGTGGTTTTTTTTTTTTTTTTTTTTTTTTTTTAGGAGCCATTTATTGGGAGCTTAGTAACTGCCAGGCCGAGAGCTTTGCATTCACAATCTCCTTCACAATTCACAATTCATCCCCTTATGAACTTTGTGATTCCAAGGGGCTGGGAGTTATGACTACCCCTTTCTCACAAACGAGCCAAAAGTGGAAAAAAGAAGTGGGGTATGGTTTATTTAGGTGGAGGTCCTCAGCGTTAAATGGGCTAAAAGTGCACTTGCAAGCACATTACAACCACAGAAGGGTGACCAACTGCCCTGGGTTTTCCTAGAACTGAGGCTACTCCCTGGAGAAGGCAATGGCACCCCACTCCAATACTCTTGCCTGGAAAATGCCGTGTACAGAGGAGCCTGGCAGGCTGCAGTCCATGGGGTCCCTAGGAGTTGGACATGACTGAGCGACTTCACTTTCACTTTTCACTTTCCTGCATTGGAGAAGGAAATGGCAACCCACTCCAGTGTTCTTGCCTGGAGAATCCCAGGGACGGGGGAGCCTGGTGCTGCCATCTATGGGGTTGCACAGAGTCGGACACGACTGAAGCAACTTAGCAGCAGCAGCAGCAGAGACCACTCCCAGGACATGAGATTTTCAGTTTTAAAACCAGGAAGACCCAGGCAAACTGGGACCAAGGAACACTCCATAGTCTTCAGGAATGGAATAGTAAAACGTAACGATAAAGGGGGCCAGTGGCTGTGTCCCTTCGGGAATGTTTATCATGGAGAGAATTCCAATATAACTGTAATGGGTTGAAGATTATAGTAGAGTATGTTTCTCAAAATATAGAAATATACACTTGTCATTGCACCAGCTTATTCTTAGAAAAGTGTGGTTTACAAGTAAGCCACACCTAGAGCACATTATCACACTTCTTCCTCCTGATGTTCATTAAAATCTGGAAGAAAAGCCCAGATTTATCATCCTGGCTGGTACTTTCCCAGGGTCCCAAGGAGTCATCTGTGAAGCATACGCCTGACTTCCTCATATTCTTCTATAACCACATTTTGAAAGTTAAACAAAAATTTTACTCTTGATTTGCCAATTCTCAGAAATCTGCCCTTTTTGATGTGACATGCATAAAAACTTCAAAAAGAAAAAAGGAGACTTTTTCTCACTTTCGTTACAGGTGCTGTATTGTATTGCAAATATCTTTTTCCCCCCACCCCCCCAAAAATGGGACGTTTTTCCTCCTCTGCTCTGCTCTCTGATGAACTGACACACGTGTGTTTCCTGAAGACTGATGATCTGGGAATCACTAAACAGTAAAACCAGAGGGTGTCATAGCCCACACAGCCACCCAGCGCTCCCTGCCTCTCATTCAGCACAAGTCCAGATGAATCACGCAAAAGGCGGGCTCGGTCATTTCTACCTTCTCTATTGTTCGGGGTTTGTTTGTTTGTTTTATGGGGGCACCGATCTCTTCTACCTTCCTAATTCCTGCCTGACTTTCTGAAATAGGGCAGCCACACTGCTGTTTTGCCTGCATTCTTCAAATCCCTTTCTTTCCCATTGAGAATAGCCCTGCGGGCCTGTCTCAGGAGGTGCTGTTTGGGCGCTGGCTGGGAGCAGGCGAGCCGGCGGGGAGCGGATCTTTCAGAATTCCTTGCGCACTTGACCCAGAACCCCTCCCCGGGGCGCGGCGGGCCTCGGCCTCCCCGCGGGCCCCCGGGTTTCCGGGATAACCTGAGCCAGCTTCCAGCCTCCGGAGGCTGCGAGTCCATCGCTGGAGGTGGGGGTCATGGCTGTCCGGCTGCGCGAGAGGAATCCCAGCTGCTGCTACCCTTACCGGGATGTCTCCTTCATCAGCTGGGTTAATAATCAACCTGCAACCCTCAGGAAAACCCAGGGGTAGAATCCCTGGCTGGGGAACCCTTAGCTTTGCTCCGGAATGAGGACTCTCCCTTGTCCCACCGTGGGAAGCGGCCCTGTTCTGGGGGCAGGAGAGGGGAGCTTTGAGGTGACAGAGCTGCTGCTGCTACTGCTGCTAAGTCGCTTCAGTCGTGTCCGACTCTCTGCGGACCCCATAGACGGCAGCCCACCAGGCTGCCGTCCCTGGGATTCTCCAGGCAAGAACATTGGAGTGGGTTGCCATTTCCTTCTCCAATGCATGGAAGTGAAAAGTGAAAGGGAAGTCGCTCAGTCGTGTCCGACTCTTAGCGACCCCATGGACTGCAGCCCACCAGGCTTCTCCTTCCATGGGATTTTCCAGGCAAGAGTACTGGAGTGGGGTGCCTTTGCCTTCTCCGGAGGTGACAGAGGCATGGGTTCAAATCCTGTCTTCCGCTCTTTGGCCAATTGACTCTGGGGAGATGACTGGTTCCCAGAGGCTATTCCCTTCCCTATAGAATAAGAAAGATGATCATGCTTTCCAAATTATAAGCACTAAGTGAAACAGTAAAACCATCGTTTCTAAAATGCTGAGCTCCTCATGGGTGATCCGTAAATGGTTATTTAACTTGGAACTTCCCTGAGGGTCCAGTGGTTAAGAATCCACCTCACAATGTAAGGGACACAGGTTGGCTCCCTCGTTGGAGAACTAGGATCCCATGCACCAAGGAGAGTGTTGAAAGAGCCTGCATGATGCCACAAAGATTCCCAGTACCATGCAGTAAAATAATAAGTAAAAAAAAAATAAATAAAAACGTTAATGGTATTGATCTTGAAGTTTTGTCCACAGGAGGACAGACTCAGAGGAGCCCTATGGAAGCCCTGGGGTGGATGCCACTCAAGTTCCCTAAAGGCAGGTCTTCCCTTCTGTCCTGATGAGACAACTGCCCTCCCCGCCCCCCACTACGCCCCCCCCCCCCACTGCCACTGAACACAGCCTTATCCAAATCTAGTCCAAGCTAACCAGACCAGTTCTTCTTCCTGTTTCTTGAGATAGTATTGTGTAAATCAAGACGTGAATTTTTATATGAAAATGTTCAAGGGGCTTCAGGCAATCCAATAGTATTCGTGAAACCTAACACGAAGGAGGTGGCAATAAATGTTCTGCCATCACTAACAGGTCACAGATTAAAAGCAGTGCCCTCATTAAGGGAGAAACGGCCACTGCCTCTCCAGTTCCACACTGCCCTACTGCCTGCCTTCAAAAGCTTTCATTTTAGTCTAATTAATTGCACAAGATTTTCCACAGTTTGGTAAAGAAGCTAATACCTAACCCTCTGTCATGACAGTGCAGTTAAGGACACTCAGAGCGTGAGTGAGTCAGAAGTCAGGCACTTTCTCACCTCATCTGATTTTCAAGATGGTTTGAAATGGGTGCATTTTACACCATTTTAGAGGAAAACAGAGGTCAAGTCATTTATCCAGAGTTCCCCAAAGAGTAAGTGCTGAAACAACCGACTGACTCCAATGTCAGAAGCCAGTGACACTTGTGGGCAAAGGAACTTTGTGGTTTTGAAAATAGCTGGGTAAAGATGTGAAGTTGGAAACAAATCTCAGAAGCTCCGTCAGAGACTGTTAGTGAGAGAGCATGACAAAAAGGAGAAATGCCTTTTTTCTAAAACACTAGAGTACCAAGGTTTTTTTGTTTGTTTTATTTTTGCTTGTTTATTCTATTTTCAACCCAAACCCCAGCCCAGGCTCTGTGTGACATGCAATCTCAAAGTGGACAAGACTAGGAGGCGGTGTGAGACCCAGGCTTCTAAGCAAAGGAATCCAAATCTCCATCTACAACTCTCATTAATTTTCTGACATTTTGGTTTTCTAAAAAGCGGCCAGTTTGGAAGAAGACAGTAGGTAGGTATGACCATCACACTATAAATTGTTAAAGCAAATTTGTTTTTTTAAGATTTTTTTTTTTGGATGTGGACAATTTTTTAAAGCCTTTATTGAACCCATGCACAGAACTGCTTCTGTTCCATGCCTCGACCTCTTGGCTGTAGTGCATTCGGAATCCCAGCCCCACACGGGCACCCCTAATCAGGGATCCAGCCCATACACCCCACCTCCCTGATCCCCACCCTGGAAGGCGAAATCCCAGCCGCCAGGGAAGTAAGCAGTTTCTGAAAGTCCTCAAAAGAGACGCTCCTGCTAGCGTCTGCGTTGCACTGACAACCGTTTTGCTTTTGAACCATGACCTATTACGTAAGAAGACTCAGGTGATTCCACGGCCAGGTGTGTCCTGTCAGGTGGCCCTCAGCTATTTCCAGCCTCATATAAGAAGCAGGCCTGACGGAGTGAGGTCACCATCGGGGAAGCCAGGATGCACGGGCAATTCACATTTCCCAGAAATCATTTACGAGTCCGAGAAGTCCCTGCACGACTTCCTCCAGGACTTACCATCAATGTTGGGGAGAAGAGTCTGCGTGGTAGTTGGTTCTTTTTTTTGTTTTGTTTTGGGATGGTTTGGCGTTTTACATCCATGCTTTTACTTCTCACAAGCCCTTCAGTTCTCTCTGAATCCTGTCTGAAATAAAGGGGCGAGTAGGAAGTGTGATGCAAGGCCTTCTTTAGGCGTCTTTGTCACCCCATGTTCTGTTTCACACCACAAGGGACCTTGACGATCAGGGTCTCTGAATTCAGAGGAGCAACTCTGACTCAGACAGGCTGCCTCAGTTACACAGCTCAGCAGACTCTCAGACTCCTGCCTCGAAGCGTCCGGCTCCAGCATTCCAAAGTGGGGTTCCCTTTGCGCAGCCTCACTCTTGGTCACTGTTCTCTTTTCAAGGTGTATCTTCTGGGGCATCTTCCCCTCTGACAAAGGTGTGAGGAGTTTGACAGAATTCTCACCATTTATGCTGTTCCTGCCCAGTGTGGTGTATGTATGTGGGCAGTTATTGCAAGGGATTAAAACCCATAATCACAGGGCCCAGCATCCTTAGACTGAAGAACTTGTCTCATTCATAGATACAGGATAAATGACAGATGAAGAACTTGTCACTTTCCTAGATACAGGATAGACGACAGATAAGGAACTTATCTCATTCACAGATACAGGATAGATGATAGATGAAGAACTTGTCTCATTCATAGATACAGGATAGAGGATAGATGAAGAACTTGTCTCATTCATAGATACAGGATAGATGACAGATACATAGATGCTTTCCAAATATAGACTACTGAGGTTTTCTTTTAAATCTAAGTGCAAATCAAAAAGTATTTTTTAACATAGTAGCTACTTGTTTGTCAATAGATACAATTATGTGAACATCATGGGAACTTTTTTGACATTTAAATAGAGTTCTCAAAAAAAAAAATAGAGTTCTCAAATAGACTCACAGAGAATGAACTTATGAGGGAAGGGATAAGGAATTTGAGATCCACATGTACACACTGCTGTATTTAAAAGGGATAACCAACAAGGACCTGCTGTGGAGCACAGGGAACTCTGCTCAATGTTATGTGGCAGCCTGGATGGGGGGAGTTTGGGGGAGAAAGGATACACATATACATATGACTGAGTCTCTCTGCTGTGCACTTGAAACTGTCACATTAATTGGCTATACTCTAACATGAAGTTTTAAAAAAATGAGAGTTCTCAGGGAATAACGGAGAAGGCAATGGCAACCCACTCCAGTACTCTTGCCTGGAAAATCCCATGGACAGAGGAGCCTGGTAGGCTGCAGTCCATGGGGTCCCTAGGAGTTGGACACGACTGAACGACTTCACTTTCACTTTTCACTTTTATGCATTGGAGAAGGAAATGGAAACCCACTCCAGTGTCCTTGCCTGGAGAATCCCAGGGACGGGGGAGCCTGGTAGGCTGCCGTCTATGGGATCGCAGAGTCGAACACGACTGAAGCGACTTAGTAGCAGCAGCAGCAGCAGGGAATAATGCTCATGCCATCAAACACGGGCCCTGCCTTTTATGGAGTCAGGGCCCCCTGCCCTCCCCAGTTCTGCAGCCATCAGTTCCGCCAGCCACCTTCCCCCACAGCCCTTCCTCTCTCCCCATCTGAGGGAGGCGATTCACATCCCAGGACCTCAGCAGACTCAAGTGGGCAGGAGTGGGTCGGAGAGGCGGCTCTGAGACAAAAGGCAAGAAATGAGTATCTTTTGAGCTCTCCCACTCAAACAGGAAGGCCACTTGGGTCACACCTCCTTCAGCACATGACTAGCTGCAGATGATGCAATACCTGCAGCACAGGGCCAGGCGGCGGGAGGCAGCAGAAACAGCACCTAAGCCCCTGCCGGCAGGCAGACCAGGAGCAGCCAGGGACCCGGCCTCACCAAACCTCCAAGTGAGGCCTGAGTCTCCGCCGCCTCCAGGCATCCGTCTGCGGCACTCGGCAGCACCCGAGACCTATGCCTGGCATTCATTTCCTATTTTTCACTGCTTCCTTTCCCAATTAACGCATAAGTCTCTAGAGAGCAGAAATCATGCCAAATGTCCCGTAGCGCCCACTCCCACCACAGTACTGGGACAGAGGTGGTTTGGTCAAAAGCTAACTGCTGATGGAGGTTACTTAAAATATTTTGCTTTCACAATGAACACTCAGTAGCTCTCACGATGAAAAATAAACACACAGAAAAGTAATTTTTAATAGGTTATTTAATAGGTAATTTTTAAATTATTTAATAGGTTACAGCTACAGTATCAAATTTTAATTGTATATATGTATAAATATAGTTATAGACCATAAATATCCAAGTCAAAACATTCTCCTCTAGGCAGATGCTTCCCTCTCCCCCTCAAAAAAATCTTTGCAACTAAATAAACTAACAGCTTTAAGTAATACTGAAGAAAAAACATGCTGAGGTAATTTTTCATCTAAAGTGACTACAGCCTATATTAAAACATTCTTCTAGTAAGAGTTCAAGTAGTTATGAAACCCTTGCCTCAAAATTCCAAAATGCAACTTTATTATCAAATGAAAGAAAAAAATAGTTTAATGATAAATAAGTAAAATAAATAAGATTATTCCTGCTGAAATTCAATCTTGACAGTATTATTTCTTTTTTTATATATTTGTGGAGTTTTGTTGATAGCCTGGCCTTTTAATAATTGAAAACAGCAATTCATGAAGCCCGTCTCAGAATATACCTATTACTCTAACACTATATATATATAGATATACAGATTATATATAGCAGATGAAGTTATGCATATGTATGTAAATGGGATTTTCATTCTGGATGAGCAATCTGTTCCTTTTGAAAAATACATGTATGTATCTCAATTATGAAAATATGCTTACTCTCTCTTAAAAGATCACTCTTATACAATATACACTGAGTATAAGAAAGGACATTTTACAGATTTTAGAAACTTCTTTAAAAATATTCATTTTTTTATCAGCAGTTATATTAGAATATTCATCTTACCAAGTTTTAATTACAGCAGTTAAAAAAATCTATCGCTTTTTAAATTATTCCGAGTTATGCAAAGTCCCCATGATTCTTTTTCTTTTCTGCAAGAATTTCACTGGCACCAAGTTAACACTTCAAATTTTTTCAAAGTATATCACTTCCCAGGGTAAGGCTCATTGGAACACACTTAGTAAAAGATCTTCTGAACAGAAACAACAATACATCTCAACTCAAAAGAAACTTTCAAATTAGTTTATATTTTGTAGTGACCTATGAAATTAACATTCACTATCACATTCAGTGTTCTCAAAAAAAAATTTTACTCTTAACAAAGTAATATACATAAACCAAAGATTACACATCGTTCTGTCATTGTCACCCAAAAGGAGAAACAAACATGCAGTATACATTCTGTTTCCCAGCCCCTGACCAGAGTCTATAATCATTTGTCAGCTCCTCTTACACTGGGCAGCAACCTTCAGCAAAAATACTAGAACAAGTCTCTAAACAAAACCAAGATGTATAAAGAATTGATTCCATATGTCCAAAGCTCCTCCATTCTTGTTTTAAAATAAAAAGTGGATTTTTAATGTTCTCGAATCCCCAACAACAACTTCTGGCAAACCTTCGACAGAAATTTATGTGTGATGTATCCATCTTCATTTCCAAGAGCATTCAAAACCAACTGAGAGTCCCTTCACATTCTTCTCCATTACCAGGCAGTCTCTCCTCCAATTGATGAAATTTGTACCTACTGGGGAATCTTCCTTTGAAAGGAGTCTCCTCATTCGAAAGCATCTTAAGTCAAGTTCCTGAGCGGAGGAGTTTGGATATCAGATTCACAAGTTTCTGCCGGAAATTCAGTTTGTCTCCAATTCTCCTCAACTGAATGGCACATTCAACTTCAGGATCTGAAAAGGAAAGCAAAATATCAAAGTTACACTGACGTTGCAAACCGCAACCAGCAAGAGTTAATATGCCCATCCCAAGGACTAGTTGAGTATTTATCCCATAAAGCATTATCTTAACTTTACGTACACTTGTTTTCTGAATGTAAAGAAAGAAAAGCAACTTATACACACACGACATACACTAACATACAGTGACTCATAAACAACAGAAATAATTAAGCAAAAATAAAGACATTTAACTTGTGATTTTTTTTTTTTTTGAACATCCTGGATGAAGTAATGTTATCTTACTTTCAAATATAGACATTTATGTCATACACCACAAAGAGTGAGTGAGTTTCACAGCCTCAGGTGATCTCATCCTTTTCTTTCTCACTTAAGATTGGCTAGGGCAAGAAAAGTTAAATTCTTTTATGTTATTTTCAAGTACAACTCATTTTGTAAATGGCAATAATTCATAGTTCAGATTACGCCCTCATAATATGTAAATCTAAATGCATTATTTAAACAACTCTTTCAAGTTTTCTCACGAAAGACTCATAAAAGCTTATTCTAAAATTAAGTCCATATTTTCTAAAATAACTTAAAATTTTAAAACAAGTTCTTCCCAATCTGTACCAATCCACTGCCTCTATGGAGATGAGTGAAGCAAAAAACAAATAATGTTTAGTTCACGTGTTTACTATTTTTTAAGATTAATATACTGTAATAAACTGAATATAAGGGGAAAGTAATATTTATAATCTAATTTCTAAGTAAACTTCTAAAGTAAATGAAATCAACACCAAAGCTATACTGACCATAATTATTATTTTCTTGGATAGTTCGAAAAGCAATTCAGCTTCTTTTTGGTACATTTCAATATCATGTTCATGATCATTAAAAACCATTATGACTACAAATTAAAAACTGATTTACTTTGTAAACAGTCCTTACAAATTCCCTCTTTAGGCTCAAAATAACCAAATTCTCTTTTTACAAGAGCTGGGTAAAATTTTCATAATTCCTAAAAAAAAAATAATTATTAATCCCTAACAAGACACCTGATAAATTTCATAAGATATATTTCTTTATAGGCTATAGGACCAGGCATTTGGAAAAGTATTTAGTAAGACATGTCCTTCTCAGTTGACTTAGAAATACTAACACAATGCTAAAAAAACAATTATCATCCAGGCTACCGTTTTGAAAGCCCTGAATTGTAACAGAAAAAATTATCCCTTTCATCAAAAAAAAAAAAAAAAAAAGGAAACAGCACCGAGTTGTTTTCTTAATCTTTTTATTATATCTATAAATGTATTAATTAAAAACATAACTATGTGTGGTGATGGACCTTAGCTAAAGTTATTACAGTAATCATGTAACAATTGATAACATATATCAAATCATTATGCTGTTCACGTAAAACTAAGACAGTGTTATACCTCACATCTCAATTTTTTTTATGTCTCACCATCTAATCAAGTTTAAGAGGGACCTTTTTGCTGTCCCTTATTTAAGGGGGCCAAGTTGGACGGTGAAGGTTATGAAATTCTTGCAACACAGCCAGAACTCTTGGACATCACTGAAGACGGACAAAGCTTCTTCCCTCCGAAGCAAGAGCTGGAGAGCAGCCTTGTGCCAACTTAGCCACAGCCACACTGGCCATGCACCACTTCCTTTGCACGCCCCAGGGGCTCCATAAAATTAAACTACGTTTAAAAGGGGCCCAATTCCGTCTGATGTAACAGCAGTATGACCCACACGGATTTCCAGCCCACGGTCTTACTTCTTTGCTACTGCTCCTTAGCAGATGTCTGCTTTGTTTGATAAGATTTATAAAAGCGGGGAGGAGGAGAGGTGACCTGACGTTACTTACTGGGGCTACATGGATGGGGAAGGGCGGAGGAAGGGACGGATTAAACAACACTGTGGACCATCTTCTGTTTTTCTCTATGGCATTTCTGTAACTAATACCGACTGTCAAAATGGTATATTTTTAATTAACTAAGAAGCCTGGCCTTCTAGGCTTCTGACTTCGTTGGTCCTTTCGGGGCTTCCATAACCCTCCATCCGTCCTTTGCAGAACTGTGACGGCATCAAGCATTAGTATCACTTTTGTCGCTGCTGGGGCTGGGGACAGCGGTCAGACACGGAGAAGGGTCCTCAAAAGGTCCTGGACCCCGGAGGAAAAGGGCCTGTCTCGGGAAGCGCTGAACGCCAGCGGCGCCCCGGGCCGTGACAATGACTTTCTCCGCGTGGCCCCGGGGAGGGCGAGCGCGAACTAAAGGCAGGCGAAGGAGAGGCGGCTTTCGGCCGCCGCTCAAACGCAGCAGCATCCCCATCGCAAGGCTCGCCCCTTCCCTAGCCATCCCCACCGCCCCGGGTTAAACCCGCGAACAGCGTCCCGGAGGCGCCCCTAAAGCACGTGCCAGGGCGCGGGTCCCGCCCGGCTCTTAGGCCCGGGGGCGACGGGCTGCCCCTGCCCGGACCGAGATCGCGACCCCGACCCCCTTCCCGGTCAGGATCTCCGCGGGCCCCAGCTCTCCCTACCTGCCGGGACCCGCGTGGGGCTCGGCTGGGCGCTCTTACGAGCCCTCCTTCCAGGCATCTCTGCAGACGGCCGCCGGCGGACCCGGGCAACTCAGGGATGCAACCCGAGCACCTCGGGTCTGCAGGACGAGGGCCGCGAGCGGGGCGAACGGGCCGGAGACGACGGTCAGCACAGAGCAGGAGAAACTGAACCGCGCGCCTGCGAGAACCTGGCAGGACTGGCGATCGCCGCAGCCCGCGCTCGAGTCGTACGGGGACTTCCCGGTGACGTAGCGAAACCCACAGCTGGCCCCGCCCGTGCCCCGCCCCCAGCCCCGCCCCCCAGGGCCCACAAAGCACCCGGCCCCGCCCCCGGCTCGGGCCCCGCGCCGTGGGGGCGGGGACCCAGGCGGTGTGTGGCGAGGCGGGCTCAGCGCGGGAGGTAGACCCGGCCCGGCCCGGAAACTACTTCCTGGACCGAGGACTCGGCTGCAGGCGTGGCTGGGTCTCTGAGCTGCGAGCCGGGAAGGGTTGTCCTCGCGAACAGCTGGGGATGGGGAGGCCTGGAGCGTCATCCTTATCATAAACGGGCAATCGGAGACTCTCGTAAACAAACCCCTGAGGGTTTGGGAAAGGACAGTGTTCAAACTCGAGGAGTGTGGGACGTTTTCAGGGAAAAATGAGAACACTTAATTACAGTAGAGAAGCTGCCAGAAGCTTAACTGAAACTGAAACTGGTTGAGAAGCTCACTGCCAACTAAAAAGCCTGGAGCAAGGGAGGAAACCCTGTTTGGGTTTGGAAAATGCATTGGGGGGGGGGGGTGCGGGGGAGAAGGAAAGCGGGTGAAGGGAAGTGGCTGTTCTCTGCCTGGGTGAGGACAGAGGTTTTAAAAGCAGAGTGTATTCCCCCTGGGTCGGTCTCATACCTCCTTCCAGACGCTTTAATAAAACGACAAAAAAAATAGTAGGTCATTATGTAGACAGCTTTCAAAAACTCCCCCGGGGGGAGAAATGAGGCATTTGGGAATATGTATTTGCCCGATGTTTGGCTGGCCCGGGAATAATTCCATTATTATAAAGAGAAGCAGTCACTCGTACTAGAGAACAGATTCTGAGAATTTGGCGCTGAGGGCTTCCGAAGACACTTCCTCATCCTGTCCTCGGAACAACCCGATCAAGCGGACATTCTCACCATTGCGGCCACTTTCCGGGTGCGAAAACTGAAGGTTTATAAAGATGAAGTGAGCTGAGCTCACACAGGCAGCGAGCAGAGGGTGGGTCTGAACCCAGGCAGCACCATCCCGAGCAGGACATCTTACCCGCATCTGCGGCCTTCCAAGGAATCACAGTTTCTTAGAAAATAAGTCTTCTTTATGTATGTGCGTGCGTGCAAGTCGCTTCAGTCGTGTCCGACTCTTTGCGACCCCATGGACTGTAGCCCACCAGGATCCTCTGTCCAGTCCATGGAATTCTCCAGGCAAGAAAACTCCTGAATGGGTTGCTATATATAAATAGAGGGGCTTCCCCGGTGGCTCAGCCGTAAAGAATCTGCCTGCAATGCAGGAGCTACAGGAGACACAGGTTCGATCCCTGGGTCAGGAAGATCCCCTGGAGGAGGGCATAGCAACCCACTCAGGAGTTTTTTTGCCTGGAGAATTCCATGGACTGGACAGAGGATCCTGGTGGGCTACAGTCCATGGGGTCGCAAAGAGTCGGACACGACTGAAGCGACTTGCACGCACGCACATACATAAAGACTTATTTTATATATATATATATATATATATATATATATATATATATATATATATATATATATCTTTTATTATCTATATAATGCAGAGGTTGCAAATTGGTTGCTTAGAGCTGAGTGACTCCCTAGAAGTTTTCGGTTTGGTTCACAGTACTGGTCTTGTGAAAAATCGAATTAGATACCAGCATTTAAACACTGAGAGATTGCATTAAAAGCTCAGGTTTCTGGCGGCCTTTGGGAAATCATTAACTCTTGCCAACCCAAGATTCTTTGTGCGAAAGTGCAGGAGCGGGCTAGGAGAGGATGCAGAGACTGCCCTCAGAGAGACGCCCGACAGGCGGGAGTTCTCACGTTGGCCACACCCCCCTGCTGTTTGTTTTTCTCATTTACATTATCTGGCCCCAGTAGGCATGTGAACTTGTTTATTTACCTTGAGTCACTCAATCAACAAAAACTGCAGGTATTTATTTGTCACTGGGTCCTGCTGAAATATAGACAATGCCGTGGAAGCAAGAAAGAAAGCTTACTCGATCTTCAGCAACTTAGTTTTGCCTGTGGTAAACATAGGGCTAAGAGTGGACAACATTCCACAGTTAGCACCACAGGATACAGGAAACCCAGAAGCCCAGCAGAGATTCTGCCTGGAAAGTCTTGAACGCATATCCCAAAACCACTCTCAAGGCTTACTCCTTCAGGAATACCATTAGCTTCCTGCTTGGATAAATGAGTCAACTTCTCATCAAACTAAGCACCCTGAAATGCAATCTGTACATTTCCACAGAAGAAAAACAAATCATACCTTGTTTACCTGCAAAGAGTGTGTCCTCTTGACCTCTGAGATTATCATCATAAAAGATCGTTGACCACGTGACCCATGCTAGATACAAACTTTAGGCAAATTGTGGCTTTTAGGGAATTGCAAACTTAACTCCCAGGAAGGAAAAGGGAAGAGGGGGAGGTGGGCTTCAGAGATGGGTCAAGTCAGCCATTTATGGAGAACTTGTTAAGATTTTGATTTTGAACCAGTGAAGTTGCTCGGTTGTGTCCGACTCTTTGCAATCCCATGGACAGTAGCCTACCAGGCTCCTCCATCCATGGAATTTTCCACGGAAGAGTACTGGAGTGGGTGGCCATTCCTTTCTCCAAGGGATCTTCCCGACCTAGGGACTGAACTCAGGTCTCCAGCATTGCAGGCAGCTGCTTTACTGTCTGAGCCATCAGGGAATTGATGGTCCATAAACTCTTTTTCAGATTTAATGTTCTATTAAGAGAATCAGAAGCTGTGTGTGAAAGGGCTTTCTTAACTATTTGGACCCAGAGAATGACAAAATAATAATTTATCATGAAGCATTAGAATCCCCTATTATGTTTTCTTGAAAAGGACTGGTAAAGACAATTTTTAAAACTATTACCCTGTTTTAGTTTTCATGGACAAGTTTCCAAAATAACAGTGCAAACCTGGCCATGACTGTGTTGTCACTTAGAGGGTTAATTTTTGTTTCTAAAAAAAAAACACCCCAAAATAGCAAACATGATTACTAATAAAATAATCATTCATCTGTTTCATGCAGAAAATAAGACTGGACGGGCAACAAAGATATGAGAGATGAATGAGGGGGGATTTAAAGGAAGCCTGGGACAAAATGGATTGTAGGCTTGAGCCTGTTTATTCTAATAAAAGGGGACTCCCCCCGCTCCCGCCCCGTATAGCATGTTTGTTAGCAAGAAATCAGCCTGATGATCATCAGAGATGCCTTTCCCGAGTAATTGATGCCTTTCCTCTTAATCAATAGAGACTGATTTCCATCTCTATTTTAAGGCAGACACTGTGCTCCTTCTGGGGAGACAGTGCCTCCTAGCCCCATGGAACCTACCTCTGAGAGAGACAAGTGCCACACAAATTCAATGTGCATATGAATCACCTATCTTGTTCAAATGCACACCTGACTGTGGAGGTTCTGCATCTTAAACTCTGCTCATGCAGATCCTCCAAGCTTTGGCTATCATCAGCAAGTCTGGAGGATGATGCAGGAAAACACACGGGCAGGTGCCAAAGATGTACATCAGGGCTAGGCCGGGGAAATTATGGCAGATTGTGGGGCCTCCTGGGGGGTGGCAATTAAGCAGAAAGGGCATCTCCATAGAGACCAAGACACAAATAGGAGTTGGCCAAGCAATGAGACCAAAGGGAAGAAACATGCTCCATGCAGAGACTGAAGAGCAGTGGAAGGGGGTGGGGGTGGCGGGAGAAGCCACCTGAGGAGTTTGCACATCTTTGCAGGGACAATGGGGGCACCACAGAAGGTTTTAAGCATGTGAGATATGTGATCAAATTCTAGAAAGTTCACTCTGGCTGCAGCATGGCTATATTAATCCAGATAACACCGGAGACAGTGTGACTGGTCAAGATGGGTGCTTAGTCACTCAGACAACCCCATGGACTGTAGCCCCCGCTAGGCTCCTCTGTCCATGGGATTCTCCAGGCAAGAAAACTGGAGTGGGTTATCATTCCCTTCTCCAGGGGATCTTCCCGACCCAAGGATCAAACCCAGGTTTCCTGCATTGCAGGCAGAGTCTTTACTGTCTGAGCCACTAGGGAAGCCGCCAATCAAGATAGACATTATCATAATTCTTATACAAGAGGGTAATGTCAGTAAAGACAGTCCCTTCTTTCAAGCCTGTCTTTATTGAGATGCCCACATTTCCTGACTAGGATAGGACCGAGTTCTATTAGAGCAGGGCTTGAAATTTTTCAGTATAAATGTAATTGACATTTTCACCCATGTTAGTTTCCTAGAGCTGCCATAGCAGTGCACCCCCAATTGAGTTGCTTAAAACAATAGAAATATATTCCCTTGCAATTCTGAAGGCTGTACGTCTGAAGTCCAATTTGGTGCTGGCAGAGTGGTGCTCTCCGAAGCCTCTATGGGAGTTCTCCTTCCTCGCCTCTTCTAATTGATCGCAAGGGTCCTCAGAGATACTTGCCTGTAGGTGCATCACCCCCATCTCTGCTTCTCTCTTAGGAACTTCTCGCCTGTGTGTCTGTGTCCAAATTTCCCTCTCCTTACACAAACATCAACCATTGGATTACGGCTCACCCTAAATCTAGTAGGACTTCATTTTAGATTGGCAAAGTCCCTATTTCCAAAGGAAGCCACATTCAGAGGTTGGAGGGGGAGGGGGATACAGGAGATGAGGACTTCAGCATGTCTGTTTGAGAGACACAGCTTAAGCCCTGACACCTCCTTGTATCAACTGCCTTTAAAAAAAAGTCTATATATACATTTTTTCCATCCAATTTGCACACTGACAAACCAAAAGGAGCTTAGTAATCGTGACGATGAATTGAAGCAGCTTGAAATAAAGGTTAGAAGCAGTATAGATAAGAAATAAAAAGACTTCAGAGGGAAGAGGTTTAAAACATCTGTCAGCTACAGAAAGCACGTGTACCTGAGTGTGCAGTCTTAGTTGAAAATGGTGGTGTGACAGACCGCCCCCCACCTCTGGGCTCCCCACTCACAAAGCCAAACACGATTTCAAGGAAGGCTTTGATGGAATTTGAAAGTTAATATGATCCCTATTAGTGCAACTTATAAGCACGTTATAAAATGCCGAAAGCAAATGCTTTTTTCAATTTCCTGTTTTCTTCATTTTATTCTCCTTTGTTTATTAATTCTTTTCTGATGCACACCCCCCCCCCACCATGATCACAGATAATGATCATCAAGCACATTTATACTTTTTTTTACCTGTAAGAAATAGGCAGTGGGACAGTCCAACAAGTCTCAGGAGAATGACGGAAATAAGTCAGGATGACCTGTGTATTCTTTAACAGAATTACTGATTTTTCAACAACTAAATAAATCTAACTAGCTTGGAGCATTTCATTGAAGAAGCTATTACTAAATGCTGTCTAAGTTCATTAGAACCCAGACTATCTGATGATAAACAAAATGATCTTTAGGTTGTCACTGAGTAGCTAGTAGGAAAGTAATTCAGTCTTGTGTAAGAGTTAAAAAGCAATGATTGTCTGAGTGTAATCTGTGCAAATACAATCACAGAATCAGTTGACGAGTTTATTTAAAATGCAGACCTGCCTGACCTCAGGCTGGTGAACCACAGTCCCTAGGACCCTAGCCTGGAGATACACATTATAGCAAACCTGTCAGATAATGTTTGTGCACTAATGGAGAGGATGAAAGGGCACTTGAGAAATGATTTGCCGTCGTTATTGTTTAGTTGCTAAGTGTCCAACTCTTTTGCAACCCCATGGATTGTAGCTTGCCAGGCTCTTCTGTTCATGGGATTTTCCAGACAAGCATACTGGTGTGGGTTGTCATTTCCTTCTCCAGAGGGTCTTCCCGACTCCAGGGATCAAGCCTGGGTCTCCTGCATTGGCAGGGGGATTCTTTACCACTGAGCCACCAGGGAAGCCCTGAGAAATGGTACTTGACCTCAAATAGCTTACACTCTAGTGAAAATAAAATAAATATGAATTAGCAGTGAGTAATTGAAAGTGGATTATAACTTATTGTGCAATTATGTGACACATGGAAATATTTTTACCATATAGTAACAGCTAAGTAAAAATTATTTGTATTTTGTATACTTTTCTGTTTGAGTGTTACAGTTCACAATTTAAACAATCTAGGTAGGGAAAGGGAGAAAAACAGACCTCTTAATTGCCATCAGAAGACAAAAGAAACCTGGATATCCAGAATCAGTAGGTTTAGCAAAAAAGGATTAAAAACAATAATACATACACAATTGACCCAGAGCTTATACCTTGTGAATGGGGCAGAGGCAGAGCTGAAATGCACGGTGATTATGATCCAGAAGAGACAGAAGAGGCAAAACAAAGACATTGGTGGGACTTCCCAGATGTCCAGTAGTTGAGACTCTGCCTTCTAATGCAGGCGGCAAGGGTTCGATCTCTGATTGGGATCTAAGGTCCCACATGCCACAGGGTGTGGTCAAAATTTTTAAAAACAGAGACACAATTGATAACAGGAGGGCAATACGGAACTAGAAGGTGTATTGAGCATCCGGAAGCTCTGAGCATTACTGGGGCAAGCAGAACTGTTATCCAGATGTGTGGCTAATCAGCAGTTGCTTCCTCTACTAGGGAAGACAGTTTCCCACCGCCCAGACTTGGAAATGGAGGAAGGCTGAGCTCTCAGTTGCCCTCATTCGTGCCAACCTAAACTAAGGCACCCACGATCAGTGTCACTTACAGAGCTGTCCGCCCTGGATTGCCGAGTGGGGCTCCCCTGGCCTTCTTCCTCAAGCTCTCCCAGTTTGCTTCCTGCTTCTGAGCCTTTGCCCTTGCCCTTTACCAAGCCTAGAATGCTTCCTCCCTATCTGTCCTTGTCTCGAGCCTCCTGGCTATTCAAGTCTCACAACAAAGGCTTTATTCTCAGGAAGCACTCCTCACCGTCCTGTCTAAAGTCGCACATCCCTATCCTCCGAGGGACTAGCTAGCAGGAAATCGGTTGTGTCTACTTGACCGGCTTGTTCACCGTCTACTTTCCAGTTTTGCTTCCCTGGTGGCTCAGCTGGTAAAGAATCCGTCTGCAATGCCCGAGACCTGGGTTCGATCCCTGGGTTAGGAAGATCCCCTGGAGAAGGGAAAGGCTACCCACTCCAGTATTCTGGCCTGGAGAGTTCCATGGACTGGATAGAGTTGGATACGACGGATCAACTTTCACTTTCACTTTCCCTTTTGCAGTCAAACTCCACCTGAGCTCAGACCTTACAGGCTTGTTCTCCACGGTTGCCAGTCCCTGGACCCCTGGTGCAGAGCAGTTGAGGACACCAAAGCTGAAGGAAGGGAAGGTGGTTGCCTAAATTCCCAGCACTAATAAGTAAGCAAGTAGCCTCTGCAATCCAAACCTTCTTACTCTACACCTCACTCATCACAGTCATTGTTTGATAGTAATAATTTTTTTAAAAGTTAGACCATAATCAGAAGACACACGCACACTAGGCTTTTAAATTCTGCCTCTTTCTCTTTTTTATTTTTTTTTTCTATAAAAATATTTATCTTTAACAATAAACCTGGCTGTCCAGTGGTTAGGACTCTGCATTTCCACTGCAGGGGGCTTGGGTTCGATACCTAGTCAGGGAATTAAGATCCTGAAAGCCACACAGAATGGCCAAAAAAAAAAAAACCCTCAAATGATAAACCTCCATATTGAAAAGTTTGGAAGCGCAGAGGGGGACGCTGGAGTGAGCACCCTTGGGAATCCGCGCTGCCCCAACCATCCTGCGGGTGCCCATCTTTCTCTCCGCCTTCCCAGGTTCCCTGCACTGCTCCGGCTCTTGGAAGAGGCCATGCAAGCCCCCTGACTCTCTCCTCTCCCCCGGTTCCGTCTCCAGCATTCCCGCAGACCATTCTCGGAGATTTCCCCCCACACCACCGACAGTGCAAACTTCAGTGTAAAACTTCCCCACATCCACCGGCACGTTCTCACACTTGAAATTTGTACAGTTCAGAAGTGAGGTCTGGGGACTTCCCTGGTGGTCCCAGGGTTCAGCCCCAGGTTTCCACTGCAGGGGGCATGGGTTCAATCCCTGGTGGGGGATTAGGACCCCACATGCCAGGCAGCTTGGCCAAAAATAAATAAATACGATTTTAAAATAAATAAAGGAGAATAACAAAAGATTTTTTTTTTAAAGTGAACTCTTAGAACATCCACTCAACCTCCAGGTTTGGAATGTCCACACGGAGCGCCATCCCCACCCTGAGACGCGCCTCCAGGCGGGGGACGCACCTCCAGGCGGGGGACGCACCCTTCAGCCCTCCCCCTGTTGCACCTTCGCAGCCAATCTGCAGGAAGTCCTCCTGAACGCCAGGATGCTCTTCTGTTATCTCTGCTTCTGGGCCAGCCCCTCGCCAGGGCCGCAGGGCTCCTCCCCAGCCTCCCCTCCACAACCCGCTCCTCTTTCATCTGTTCACACTGCAGCCAGTCTGACTGTTTTTTATGCTAATTTTTGCTCGTCTCTTTTTAGAAACCTTTCTATCCATTGCCCACACTGCCACCAGAGTGCTCAGATTTTTATTGTTCAAAGATAGAATTCAGGCTTTTGGGGGTCTCCAGTTGCCCCTGGAGTCAAATAAAATCTGAAAAACCACCTGCCAGAGCCAAAGGAAAAAAATTGAGTGAGCATTTGTTCATTTATTCTTTTTTTTCCTTCAAGATTTATCTGTTTGTTTTGGCTGCACTGGATCTCCACTGCTGCAGGGTGGGCATCCTCTAGTTGCAGTAAGCGGGGCTACGCTTCCTTGCGGTGCGTGAAGCTTGGCCTCCAGAGCACCGGATCAGTAGCTGCAGGGCACAGGCTTGGTTGCCCCAGGGCATGTGGGATATTTCCCAACCAGGGAGAGAACCCGGGTCCCCTGCATGGGCAGGAGGATTCTTCACCACTAGACTGCCAGGGAAGCCCTGTCCATTTGTTCTTATTCCCAGATAGGAGAGGGGTGTGTGGGGGGACAGTGCCCAGGAGGAGATGCCACCCGGAGCTGTCCACGTGGGGAAGAGGACAGATGGGAGTGTGTGTGTGTGTGTGTGCACGCATGTGCACAGGTATACTCAGTGGCCGGGTGGAGGGCGGGGGTGGAGGGAGGGAGAAGGAGATGGAGACGCGGCCAGAGTGAAATCAGGAGCCCTCACCACCCTGATGTTATTAGCAGGACAAAAGGGGGGAAAGAAGGGCCCCAGAAATTTTATTAGAGCTCTCAGTTGAGATAGGACATCAGTGTTCTAAAATTGCATTGCCTTCCGATAGTCCAACACTAACTACATAGGAAATATGTTTCCAAAAATAGCACCCATGTATAATGCAAAGAAATGATTATAAATGCACTCCCCAAGGCATAGGCAAAACCCAAATGAAGAATCCTGCTTGTGTCCTGAAGGACATGAAGGAAGAATTGCTCCTAGGTGAGAAGTCTCTGCCCAATGTTTCCATGAATGTGATACAATTCCAGTTAAAGTGCCAGGGAGATTCCTTGAAGAATGTAACAAATTAAGAACTAGCCCTTCCATTTATCATGAAGAGAAATGGTTGAACAGAGCAAAGAGTTAATGATACAGGCCTCAAACCAGGTGAGAATAAACTATAGGTTGAAAGTGGTATTTCAATTCAATGGAAACAAGGTAGATAACTCTATAAGGAGTTTTAAGGGACTTTCCTCCTGGTCCACTGGTTAAGAATTCAATGCAAGGGACACGGGTTCGATCCCTGGTTGGGGAACTAACTAAGCTCCTACATGCCATGGGGAGCCAGTTCACAATAACACTATCAGCAATGTCAGGAGACCTCAGCTCCTGAAGAACAAAGGCTGAATTCAGAACGAGGTCTGATCCAAGGTTTGCAGCGGCGGTGACAGAAGCACCTGGGCCTTTCGTCAAATCCCTCTCTCTTTTTTTACAAGTATAGATTCTTTTGTCAAAAATATTTACTTTATTTATTTGGCTGCATTGAGTCTTAGTTTTGGCTCTCAGGCTCTTCTTGTGGCAAGCTTGATTCTCTCTACTTGAGGCCTGAGGGTTCTTTTGCCCTGCGGCATGTGGAATGTTAGTTCCCTGACCAGGATAGAACCCACATCCCATGCATTGGAAGGATTCTTAACCACTGGACCATCAGGGCAGTACCCTCTTGTTTTTGAGTGTGTGGAGGGACATATCTGATTCCAGCATACCTCTTCCCCCTACACCCTGCCGTCTGCTGGGTATGATGCAAGGCCCAGGAAAGACTGGAGGAAAAACCTTGAGAGAAAGTTTTATGGCTCTCCTGGAAGGCACGTATCCAACCTTTCAAGCTCACCTTTGCTGAAGCCCAAGTGCTAAGTATTCCATCCCCCCAAACTAGAGTGCTCCAAACCACCGTCCGCAGTTGCCTTCTCACCTGTCCTTTATCCCCCTATTCAAGCTGTCATCAATCCCAGCCCATCTTTCTTCAAGGTGACCTTTGGGTTTAACCTTCTTCCTCAAATTCCTCTGCCAACAGAGCATGTGATTTCAGTCCAACTGTATTGCAAAAGTCTTTCAGTGGAGCTGCCTCTTGCTTTCAGTCTGCCTGTAAAACACCAGTTCCTTGACGTTCATTCCTTTGCTGAAGAATTTGTTGATATCTCTCCATTGTCCATGCAAACAGGTCTGTACCCCACATTTTTTGGCTCACTGGTATAACAGGTCACTGATTGTGTCCTCTGGATCCCCTCAAACAGAACCGCGCACACACCCTGGGCATGACCCCCACCCCTCATTGCTACCTTCCCCTAGACTAGCTGCTTATATTACCCAGAGCCAATCTTCATCCTCATCTTCATCAAAACCCCCAGGGGATATTGTAAAATCTGTCAAATTTAGGGTGGTCATTGAAATGCTAGAATAATCAGCTTTATCTTCTTCAATAGTAAAAGTTCTGAAGTCATGCTCTAAGTCTCAAAGAATTACACTATATGGACACAAGTTGGGTTAATGGAGGAATTTTGTATAAAATTCTCTTATGCCTTTTTTCTTTTTTTGTCTACCACCTTCACTATTTACTTAAATGCGTACTTAAACAAGCTCCTTCACTTCTCTAAGCTGAGGTTTCTTATTTGAGGAAAAGAGAATAATACTGCTAGGTACCCCAGAGGGCTTTTTTAACTTTTTTTTAGTATAAAGTTGAACTGTTTTTTAGTCACTAAGTCATGATTGACTCTTTTTCCACCCCATGGGCTGTAGCCCACCAGGCTCCTCCAACCATGGAATTTTCCAGGCAAGAATACTGGATTGGGTTGCCATTTCCTTCTTCAGGGGATCTTCCCGACCCAGGGTCCGTGGATTCTTTACCACCGCGCCACCTGGGAAGCCCATAGACTTGAATAATAGAGCCAAATAGCTACTTCAGTGCATGTCACATCCGGAAGACTCGGGAAGACTGAGTCTTCTCCACCCGTCTCCCCCCACCGGCATTCCCAGAATGAGAAGGGCAGGGCGGGAAAGTGCCGGCTCCTCCACCCTGAAGGTCCCGGTTCACGTGGGCACATGCCTCGCCCCAAACACAGAAGCCCGCCTGGAAACACTCACAGCTGCTGCTGGCTAAGGATAACGGGCCAAACCCCACCCAGCATCAGGCGGTTAGAAACAGGACCTCTGCTGAGCTCCTCAGAGAAAGGAAAAAGGTAACAGGCAGAGAAAGGAAACTAAAAGAAAAAGAGGAAATGAATCACTCTCTGAGCTTCAGACCTCAACAAACAGAGCGGGCGGTGAATGAGGGCGGAAGGTGGGGGAGGCGGTCAGTTCATAGGCAGGTGACTTTTTTTTTTATATGTCTCTTGGGAAACATGCAAGAGCAAATATCCAAATTTCTGTGACTAAATAAAATTCTGGCGGGAAAGGAGCGTGGGATCGGAAACCGAGAGTCTCGCCGGCTCCTTTACAGGCCTCCAGGACTCTTGGAGGGAGCCCCGGGCTCAGCACCTGACCCTGCCGGAGCGGTTCCCGAAGGAGGCCTGGGAGCCCCGACGCAGATTCTGTCGCTTTTCCCATCGTCGCTCAGTCATCGGCTTTGGCTCCTGAGTATAGAAAGAGTTCCAGGTTTGAGAGTCAGAAATCCACTCTGCCACTTAAAACCTAGCGTCTTCTTAGGCAAAGGACTTTCCTGGGTTCCAGATAGTCCATCTGTTAAATGCCAGTCCTAAAGCCCTGTCCCCTGGAGAAGGGCGTGGCTACCTACTCCTGTGTTCTTGCCTGGGAAACCCCATGGCAGAGGAACCAGGGATCAGTCCATGAGGTCACAAGGAGTCAGACACAGCAACAACCCTGTGCCTACTTTGTAAGCTTTGGAGACAATTAAATAAGTGAGACAGTAGGTTTTAAAAATATATTGTGTAAACTGTAATGGACATATATAATTGATTATATATATAACTGTTAGGACAGCAGTTCATCAATTAGAATGTGGTTATGAAGCTGTAATTGTAACACTGATACAACATGGCAGTTCCAAAAAAAAAAAAGTGATCTCACAAAAAAATCAGTAACTGTGTGTTTCCTAGAAGGAGAATGAGTTGTTGGTGGAAAGGGGTTTGAGGGATGTGCATTCTTATTAACTGCTCAAAGATTTGCAAAGATAATTGTAGAAAGGATAAGTACATTGCAGTCTGTTCCCACCATTGAATCCTATGCAGTACTCAGAACAAATGATGTAAAGCCATCCAGGCGATGAAACCTGGATCAGTATGACAATATGGAGTGAAGCACGCAGGCATAAGACTATACAGTGGATGTTCTCATCTATGAAAACTCCAAGGGAGACACAGCTTGTCTGGGCTCATAGAAGCTGTGGTAGTGACCACACTGGAGGAGTTAGTGACTGAAGAGTCGTGGAAGGGGGACCTTCCTGGTGGTCCAGTGGTTAAGACTCCGCTCTCACAATGCAGGGGAACTGGGTTTGAGCCCTGGGAAGGGAACCAGAGCTCAGCTGGTAAAGAATCCACCTGCAATGCATGCAGGAGACCCCGGTTTGATTCCTGGGTTGGGAAGATCCCCTGGAGAAGGGCTAGGCTACCCACTCCAGTATTCTTGGGCTTCCCTGGTGGTTCAGTCGGTAAAGAATCTGCCCTGGGGGAGGGGGGGGGAAATCCCCTGGAGAAGGGCATGGCAACCCTCTCCAGCACTGTTGCCTGGAGAATCCCCATGGACAGAGAAGCCTGGCGGGCTACGGTCCATGAGTTACAAAGAGTCGGACGTGACTGAGCAACTAAGCACAGGACAGGAACTAGATCCCGTGGGCTGCAATTAAAGATCTGGCACAGCCAAATAAATAAAATAAAAAGAACTTGCTTTTTAAAAAAGTCATGGAAGAATTCCTGAGGAGTTTATAATCTTCCATTTCTTAATCTGATGTTCTTTGTGTGAGAATTGAGCACACAAAGAGCATCAATTTGAGAAAATATATCACACTTTTTTTGACTGTGTGTTATATATCCACTCAAAGTATAAATAAAGAAATACTGAATGGGGGTGTGTAGGAGGCATGCTAACTGGACTCACAAAGAAATGATACAACAGTAAAAGAAATATTTATTTAAACTTTTTCAGGATTCACCAGATGGTATCCTTGTTTTTTAATCTAAAGTGGCAGTTTAAGAAATTCACAGAGGCTGGCATTTGTTAGTGGCAGCAGAAATGAAAATACAGAGCCAAAGTGATATTAAAATCCGAGTGCAGGTGAATCAGTATGGTTTTCAGTCCAACCAAATAATGGAACAGTGAACTAAAGATCTGCTATATGATTGGAATACTTGTCAGGATTTTGAAAGGAAACCACAGGGGTGACAATATTAAAATATTAGAACCAAGAAGTGAGTGTAAAAGACAACTTTATATTCCTTAGAAATGGAAAATGTAGCCATAGAGTGTAGTGGTGAAGTACCCAAAGTAGAAGGCCAGTGAACTGTGAGGCTGGTAAATCCTCATCTTAGTGGCCATCAAGATGAAGGCAACAGGTGTAACCACCATATCTTACAACCTCAATTCTAGGCCCGAGCAGTGTAGGCAGAGTTGGTAGGTAGCAGGCTCATGGTTTGAACTCAGATCTTTGAAGTCCTCTCTGTTTCCAGATGACGTGCAGTTTTTTCTTTGCTCAAGGATTTATTTAGCTCTTATTTGTACTTGCCCTGGACTCTGGAGGGTGATTTCTCGTATCCTCCAGAGCCCTCCTTGAGTGCCCCCTGAGACCTTCTCTGCCACCTAATATGAAATAGTCTTCCCTCTTCATTACATTCCTTGTTGTCTTCCTTTACAACTGTAGTTGGCCTGATTTCCTAGGTGGCAGTTTTTTTTTATCAGTCTCCCAAACTAGCCTATAAGCTCCATGAAGTGAAGGCCACACCTGCTGTGTCTTCAGTCTTCTTCCTGCCCTGGCCCAGAGGAGATGCTCAACTTTTATGACTATCTAAGGGCCTCCTATGTGGCTCAACGGTATAGAACCCACCTGCCAATGCAGGAGACGCAGGTTTGATCCCTGGATAGGGAAGATCTCCTGGAGAAGGCTTGGCAGCCTTGTCTGGAGAATCCCATGGACAGAAGAGCCTGGCGGGCTACAGTCCATAGTGTGGCAAAGAGTCGGACACAACGGAAGTGACTTAGCATGCACGCACGCGTGACTGTTAAAAATAAAGCAAGCCTTGATTGTGCCAGGGGAACAGGAGTTGTGCGATCCCGAAGACCAAGAGCATTAGCTGTAACCTCACTCTGCTGTTGACCTTCTGTGCTCTTGAACCTGAGGCTTCCTCTCTCGATCACGGATTTCCTCGTGTGCATAAAATAGAGGCTTGACTGATTACACTCTGTCTCCGTTTTCTCCCTTCTAATTCCCACTCCCTGAATGAAACCAGTTCAGTACAACCTGCGACTGGCTGATGGCTTATTACCATTCCCAGGGAGGGCTGCATTTTAAATAGATAACGCTCCACGTTGATCTCTGTTTTTAGGCTATCAGGCAGCAGGATAAGCGGAAAACCACGGAACTGATGGAGAGAGATAATTTTGCCCGAGGGCAGCCTAACCTAAAAGCCTACCCCTATGAGTCAGCTGTCCGCAGAGTTCCTGCTTTTCTGGGCTTCAGCTTCCCCGCTCCTCTCTTCGGATTTCACAAGGGCTGGAATTTTTAAATTCATTCCTGCCTAGGGACGGCAGCGGGCCCCTCCGAAGTCCTTTGTTCCCACCAGGGTCGGGTCTCTAGCAACCCCAGATTTCTACTTTCCCTTCCTAGTGTGGGTTCTATCTGGCGGGCAGGCACCGTAGTTTGTTTTTGTTTTCTGTTTTTTTTCACGCAGGATGGTATCATCTCTTGCCAAGCCTCCAGTTATTCATCGTGTTATTCTTCTGGAACTAAGTGTCCTAAGCAGGAAAATGAATGTCTGGGCAGCCGGGCCCAGGGTTGGCTCAGACAGTAAAACAAAGAGAGGAAGCGCTGTGCGGTAATAACAATATTGGTCTCGAGACAGAACATAGCACTGGCCCCAGAGGGCTCCGTTCAGAGTCTTCTTCTCTTGAGCTGTTTTGATCCAGTTGTTGTAAGAACCTGCAGCCGTGGGGGCTCTGCTTCCCACCACTGTCCACACGCACGTGCCGTCTCTCTCTCTCTCTAATCGGAGTCCTGCAGAGCCCTAAGCGAGGGCTCTGTGATCTGCCCAGCTGATCCTAGCTCCTGATGAGAGGGAGGGTACATTTTGTCTGTTCACAGGCCCCCACCCTTGTTTTTCCTTTAGCTATCATTTTCCTCCTGGGAGCTGGGCTTCGTTCGAGGTGGCCTTCTGTGATGGCTGGCTCTTAACTAACCCTCAGGGATGGGCTGTCGGGCCCTGCTGGGCACCGGTCCCCCCTCCCGCCCCCCCCGCCAGCAGGGAAGTGACACTGGAATGACTTCGGTCATTGTTTCTTCTCCCAGTGTTTGCTTTCCTCTCAGCCTCAAAATCCAGCCCCTCTGCCCTCAAGGTTTATTGCCAGAGGGGCCATCAAAATGTGCTGGCTGCCATCTCAGTCGTAGAACCATTTTCTTTTTTTCATGAATCCCAGATTTCAAGAGATCTGGGCAGTTTCCAGGGCCATCGTCATTAACACCCTGAATGACAGAGACCCAAGAAAAGGAGGGGAAATTGCAAATGTAAGAGGGACCGTCAGTACCAGCGTGTATCAGTGTGTGTGTGTGCTCAGTCACTTGCCAGTCGCTCCCGACTCTTTGCGGCCCCATGGAGCCTAGCCCACCAGCCTCCTCTGTCCGTGGGATTCTCCAGGCAAGAATGCTGAGGTGGGTTGCCGTGCCCTTCTCCAGGGGATCTTCCCAACGCAGGGATTGAACCTGGGTCTCTTACGTCTCCGCACTGGCAAGAGCATTCTTTACCACTAGCGCCGCCGGGGAAGCCCCATCAGTATGACTTGTGAAAAATGCACCCCTCCCCTACTATTTTCTAAGAAAGGAAAAGGCTACATATATACAGAACAAACATCTTTCTTGGCAGAGTTTGCCTTAAAGGTTTTTTGCCCCCAGAGCAAAACTTTCTGGTTCTAACTAGAAATGTAGCTTGCGGCTACCATCCCCACGAGTCTACATGAGATCAAGGGACCAAAGCCACCCGCATCTCCTGGGAACCAGAAATGCAGACTCTTGGCCCCATTCCATTCCTACTGCGTCAGAATCTGCATTTTAAGACCTTCTCCAGGGGATTCATATGCTCCTTAAAGGCCAAGAGGCACTGTGATCCTCACTCACTGTTAACTTTTTTTAAACTAGCACCATGTAATCTGAGAGAATTTACAGGGCTTCCCTGGTGGCTCAGAGGTTAAAGTGTCTCCCTCCAATGCGGGAGACCCAGGCTGGATCCCTGGGTCGGGAAGATCTCCTGGAGAAGGAAATGGTAACCCACTCCAGTATTCTTGCCTGGAGAATCCCATGGACGGAGAAGCCTGGTAGGCTACAGTCCACGCGGTCACAGAGTCGGACACGAATGAGCGACTTCACTCACTCACTCTGTGCCCACAACAGGCTGAGGTCAACCATTTACAGGGAAATTGGAAACAAGAAAGTGCACTGATTTCCATGCACTTAGTGGTTAGAAAAGAAAAAAAAAAACCTCTGACACCTGCTGGGATGTGTAAAAATTGTATTTTTCCATCCCCCCCCCCCTTTTTTTTAATGTTTATTTGATTGGGCTGCACCAGTTCTTAGCTGTGGCGTGCAGGCTCTAACTCCCTGACCAGGGATCGAAGCCAAGCCCCCTGCATTGGGAGCTCGGAGTCTTAGCCACTGGACCACCGGGGAAGTTTCCTCATCCTTTACTTGTTTGACTTGTTTGGGCTGATTGGTAAAAAGCAGATTGGGAGGTTGGTTTTTTTTTTCCTTCCGTTTTTTTGGAAGACAAAGGAAGCATACTTTGCTCTCAGGGCTAACAGACATGGTAGAGAAATTTTAAATGCTTTAAGAGCTTTTGTAAAATAAGTAAGTAGACCAATGGGATGTTTAATGTTAGTTATCTCTATGAAGGAGCGGTGCTCTTTAACTGGGTATTTGTGGGAGGCAGCGAGAGATGCTCCGAGCTGGCTTTTTGTTGACTTCAAAATGTGTCAATAGACCCACCTTTAAAATAACCACTATTGTATTGTCTTGTAGTGGGAATGTGAGGGGTTCCCCTTAGACTAGATCTTAAACAAGTTAACAGTTTATGACTGTTTATAATTCTTTATACCTTTTGTACTTGAGGACGAGGGCAGAGATGGGGAAAGGAGCTTTGTAGAATCAGAAGTTCAGTGGGGAGGGATTGGCCTAGTAACTCCCATTTAAACTTGTGCCTAATTTTCTTAGATATTAATTACATAGAATAACATATAGGTCAAATTTTTTCCACATCATAATTTCTTAAACACTAGAGTACACAGAATATTAAATATGTACAATCTCCTCCCCAAATGTTAATCCTGAAGATCTGATTGTCTTAAACATTTCTATACCTAATTCAAATTCTTCGCCAGGTTGAAAGATAGTATTTCAAAAAAAAGAAACTATTCTTTCGAACTACCCAAATTCGGGGGTTGTCTTCCCATGTAATTTGGGGTGTTGGAATATTCATTGGATTCTCGGCGGACTCTCTGAAGGAACATGCTGAGTCTTATTTATAGTCTAGAACAGGGACTTGAACCTGCAGCTCCCATGGCTATTATAACATTATTTCAGTCTCTCACAGTCTATAACCCATCTTATTGGTCTCTTAATTGATCTGTATTTCTTTGGATCTTTAAGAAATGTGTTTCCTATCTTCCCAGGATTCTCTTCTTAAACTTCCAACCTCAGGAGCACACAATTCTTTTCCCACCTCTCCTCAGATTTATTGAGATAGAGTCGAAATATAATATAAGGTAAGTTTAAGGCACACAAATGTTCTGATCTGATACACTTACAAATGTACCAAAATGATTTCCCCACAGTGTAGCTGACACCGTCCATCCCCTCACATATGGTGAGAACGTTTCCACATCTATTCTCTCGGCAACTTTCCAAAATATAACACAGTGCTGTTAACCACAATCGCCATCTGCACATTAGATCCCCTGAACATAGTCTTATAACTGAAAGGACCACACAGTATTCAAGGGCTCTAATCAGATTCTGGACAAAGCCCATGGCCTTACATGAGAATCTGGTTACAGTGCCCAAGTCCATTCTATTGACAAACTCCAACACACACACACACACACACACACACGCACACGCGCACACGCACACGCACACACACACACGCACGCACACACGCACACGCATACACAGAGGCACAACAGCCAAGGTATAGAAATAATTATGCAGGGCAATGATGCCCAATTTCCGAGTTAAGGAATATCTTTTACATGAGAAGGGGAAATATACAAATTGTCCTGCTCTTTCAACAGCTTAGTACAGTTTTAAGGAAATCAATATATTTCTAACCAGACACAGTATATAACAATATATTTTAAAATAATATAAAGAGAAAAGTGACATCTGGAAGGACTAGGAATGTTTGTGTAATCCAATGGTTTCTTACTTGAGTAAGATCTACGTAAAAAGGGGAAATCATCTATTTTTGGTTCCTTGGATATCCATCTATGTAAAAGAGGAAGAGAAAACAACCCCCTTCCCCCAGCAAAAAGTGTGATTTTACTTTAGAACAAATCAGGAAAATTAGATATGCTGTCTCTATGATTTCTCTGCTTAAAGACTTTTTTTTTTTACTGCAATGTCATAACTTTTATATATAAATATGCTAACTGTTTCTGATGAAACAGAAGGACTTTCTACTTCCTGATAAGAACTTTGGGGACTAGAGCACAAAACTGTGGCCAGTTGGGACTGAAAAGGGAGGGCTTGCATAAGGCAGTCCTTGAGACGTCTAGAGTCACCCATACCCTCCATCAGTTCCCATATATCAAGAAGAGTCTGCGTGGCTGTGGTTTCTGACGTCACTTTACAGAGGGAGGGGACTCTTTCTGGATGCTATTTTTAGCTGAGGTCTGTTTTTGTTTTTAAGTCACAAGTTTCCAGTTCTATAATGTTATTCAGCAAATAAGTCTCCTGTTTCTTTTCTTATACGCACAGGCTCCTAGATAACTAGAAGAATGTAAACGGATTAGGTAAGGTTAAATGTGTATCAGTCTCATATAGTGTATTATTTACTTGCTATTGCCACCACATAAAATAAATGTTGTTTCAATTTTACAAGATCTGACAACTCACCTTAGGCACACAGCTAGTAAAGTGGGACAGAGTTGGGATTCAAACCGAGAGTCTTTAAGCTTCACATTCAAGCCAAGTGAAAGTCCTTCTTGGGGGTTCACATCAGCATCTTATGAATTCTACTGAGGAAGGTTAAGTTCACGTGGTTTGAAATTATTACAAACGTCAAATATATCACCATAATGTAACTTCTCCTTTGATTACTCAAATGACGAGATATGTACATGCATAAAGTCTCAACCCACTCCAGTATTCTTGCCTGGAGAATCCCAAGGACAGAGGAGCCTGGTGGGCTACGGTCCATGGGGTCACAGAGTCATACATGACTGACTCTCATGTGACTTAGCACTCATAAACCCTAAAATAACTTTATAAGAGGATCTATTGTACTTAAGGGTTTCCTTGGTGGCTCAGTGATAACGAATCTACCCACAATGCAGGAGACATAAGAGATGTGGGTTTGACCCCTGGGTGGGGAAGAGCTCCTGGAGGAGGGCATGGCAACCCACTCCAGTATTCTCGCCTGGAGAATCCCGAGAATCGAGGCGCCTCGGCGGGCTATAGTTCGTGGGGTCGCACCGAGTCGTACACGAGCACACTGTACTTATGTTCTGGTTATTTGTTGCTTGTTGTTTATTCAATCTTCAATCGGAGCTATTCTGGAAAAATGCCCTTCCAGGTAGACTTTGTAATAAATAGACTGTCAGACTTTCTCTTTTAAATTTTTTTTCTTTTCTTTTATTATTTTTGGCCAAAACTTGTGGCATGCGGGATCTTAGTTCCCAGATCAACGATGAACCTGGGCCCCCTGCAGTAGAAACCTGGGAGTCCCAATCACTGAACCACAGGAATTCTCACAGGCTGTCATAGTTTCTAATGGAATCCTAGCCATTTCGAATTTTGCCCTAAAAGGATTTATCTCAGAGAACAGTGAAGTTATTGGGATAGGAAGCTTTCTTGTGGCCTCCTCTGTCTTTTTTAGTTTGGAAGTTTTCTAGGCTTTTTCTCCTTGTTTTCCGGGTTTCTTTATGGAGGACAGAATTTTGGCACAAAATCTGGATTCTCATTGTGGGAGATTGAAGGTCTATTAATATAATGCCTGGAAATACTCATGTCTAAACGTCTGTGTAAATATGAGGAGGGGGCCTGGTTGTTTTCAGAGCTGTTTCCTGCCCCACCGAGATGTTAAGAAGGAGTTTAGAGATTCGTGCCCATCTCTTCTTTTCCTCCGTCGGTGCTGGGTCTTTGTTAGGGCTTCCCAGATGGCTCAGTGGTAAAGAATCCACCTGCCAACGCAGGAGATGTCCTTGGATGTCTGGGTTGGGAAGGTCCCCTGGAGGAGGAAATGGCAACCCACTCCAGTATTCTTGCCTGAGAAGTCCCATGAACAGAGAAGCCTGGCAGACTACAGTCCATGGGGTCGCAAAGAGTCAAACTCAACTGAGTGACTGAGCACGCACAGGTCTTCATAATTGCACACAGGCTCAGTTGCCCCATGCACGGCATGTGGGATTTTAGTGTCCCAACCAGGGATCAAACCCCAAATTCATGTTCCCTGCATTGGAAGGCAGGTTCTTAACCCCTGAACCACCAGGAATTCTTTTTTTTTTTTTTTTTTAAGAATTAATGGGGAACTACAGAGAACAATATGGAGGTTCCTTTAAAAAATAAAAAAAAGTTACCATATAATCCAGCAATCCCATTCCTTGGCATATATCTGGAAGAGATGAAATCTCTAATTCAAAAAGATCCATTCAGCCCCAATGTTCATAGCAGCACTGTTTACAATAGTCAAGACACAGAAGTAATCTAAACATCAATTGATGAATGGATAAGGAAAATGTGATACACACACGTATGTGCGTGTATATATACACAACGGAATACTACTCAGCCATAAAAAGAAGGAAATAATGAAATTTGCAGCAACACGGATAGATCTAGAAATTATACTAAGTGAAGTACGTCAGACAAGACAGACATGATATCACTTATATGTGGAATCTAAAAAAATGATATAAATGAACTTATTTACAAAACAGAAATAGACTCCCAGACATAGAAAACAAATGTATGGTTACCAATGGGGATAGCAGGGGCGGATAAATTAGAAGTCTGGGATTAATAGATACACATACTGTATATAAAACAGGTGAACCACAAGAACCTAGCACATAGCACAGGGAGCTATAGCCAATATCTTGTAATAATGGAAAAGAACATAATATATACAATGTATAGTATAAGGGGATGGAATATATACACATTAAAATGGAATGTATACTGGAAAAGAATCTGAAAAAGAATATATACACACACACACACACACACACATATAAAACTGAACCACTTTGTCCTACACCTGAAACCAACACGATATTGTTCATCAACTATACTTCAATTTAATTAAAAAAAATTTTTTTTTTTAAAGACAGTAAGTTGAGGAGGGAGGAGACATATGTGTATCTACGGTGACTCATGTTGATGTGTGGCAGAAACCAACACAACACTATAAAGCATTTGTCCTCCAATTAAATTTTGTTTAAAAAAAAAGAATTAATGGTAAAGGCCAAAATTTTTATTGTGAAGGCCCAATGTCATAAGGCTAAATATTAGGATCTCCCAGCTGGACATTACTTATTTAAGTGTCTTGAACTATATTTTAATGCTAACAGCAGCAGTGAAAGAAAGAGCATAATCATTCAAGCCAAATGACTAATTCTCGATTTTTTTAATGGTGTAAAAACATCAAAAAGAAGGTCGCAAAAACACTTTAAGGAAAACAAAGCTTATATTCTTTACAAATTTTAGAAATAGTTGCTAAAATGTATTTAACTCATTAGATTTTAAGAAGAAACAAGAAAGTCGTGAGTGAGTGGTGATACCTAAGAGCACTGAATTTTAAAGAGAAATAGAATTCAGGATTAAAGTCATGTCACAAAACAGTGAAGAGAAGTTTAAAATTGGGAGTCTAGGGTTCTAATCCTGTCTCTGTCTCTCGAACTCCGTATGATCCTGGGCAGGTCACCTCCTGTTTTTGAACTTCAGGGGAAATAATATTAAGTAAGGCCTGGCTCTTGTTTACTCTCTCTAGGGATCAGATTTCTCATCTGCATAGTCAAGGAAGTTTTGAAAGAAACCGTCTCCAGGTTATAACAAAGACAGCTTTCGAGGCAGCAGAAGTCCTCATCCTTCTCTTGGTGTACATTTTTATTTTCTCACCCACTTCCACATCACAAAGCAGCTCAGTAAAACTGGAACTTTGCCCACCCATTTCTATAGTAGTGAAATTCCTTTTTATTTCAACATGCTCTTTTACTTGAAAACGCATTTTTTAAATGAAAATATATAATAAAAGTTGAATAACATACAAATAAAAACCTGTCAATCCCAGCAGGTGACCGTGTCATTAATTTTCTCCCTCTTTGGTGTCTTTAGTTACAGTATTTCTGTTTTTTAAATGAAATCTGGGTAAAACCATTGGCTGTATTCATAATTTACCATTTTTTTCATTAAAAATAAAAAATAGTGGAAAGAATGGGAGAAAGACATAATCCCTTTATCTTCCTTTTTTCTGTTAAATATAAATATATTTTGTCTTATATAAGTAGTCTGGTTATTTTAAAAATTTCAAAAGCTTAGAAACATTAGAATTGAGAAGCAAAATCTTCCGTTATCTCATTCAACCAGAGATAATTATTTTTAGTGTATAACTTTCCAGACTTGTTTATATGAATACATGAGCCTATGTACACATATATATTTAGAATAAATCATAAGGCATTTCCTATTCTACAGTCTTTTCAGAAACATTAGAATTGAGAAGCAAAATCTTCTGTTATCTCATTCAACCAGAGATAATTATTTTTAGTGTATAACTTTCCAGACTTGTTTACATGAATACATGAGCCTATGTACACATATATATTTAGAATAAATCAAAAGGCATTTCCTATTCTACAGTCTTTTCACACAGTGGTATATCTTAACGGCTTTTCATGTGGCTCTCTCGAGGCACATGGCATAAATTACAGTACACACCATTATTAACAACCAGCCTACTGGGAACTCCCTGGTGGCCCAGTGGCTGAGACTCTGCGCTCTCACTGCTCAGGGCCTGGGCTGGGTCCCCGGTTGAGGGCCTAAGATCCGCAAGCTGCCACCCCTGCGGTTTCACCAAGCGTTTGTCACTCATGCACACTGTAGAAATTATTTTATCCAACTTGATATTTGTGCTTCACTTTATGGTACAGCTTTGCATGTAGAGTTTTCATCTTTTTAGGCACTTAGAATTGACTATCGCTCCCTTTACAGATTTCAGCATTGGTTCTATTCTAAGCAGGCCCTACCCCATCAATTATAAAAATATTTTCCACTGTTTTCTACTAGTATTTTCTTTTACCTCACTGTGATCATCCATGCAGTTACTTCTTTCTTTTTCTTTCCAGAGGAAAACAATTTGACACAAACTGCCCCCTGGAAAGGTCATCACATCAGTGGCTCAGTCGTGTCCAACTCTTTGCGACCCCATGGACTGCAGCACTCCAGGCCTCCCTGTCCATCCTGAAAGGTAATAAGCATTTACATTCCCACCAGCAGTAAAGAAAAATATGTTTTTACAGTCTTTGGCCAAATTGCATATTGCCTTTTATTTTAATATTTGTCAATTTGTAAAGGAAAAAAATATTTCCCACTTATTTTGCTTCACATTCTCTGTATTTTTCATGAAACCATCTTTTATGATACATGCATTTACAAATTTTGGGTTTTTTCCTCCTAAAACTGGCTATGTTCTTGCTATATTTTTCTCCTGAGCTTTGCTTTTATTTAATCAACTTGCAAGAATTTATATTTTTTGCAAAAATTTATATTTTCTTATACATTTACAACACAATTCAGAAAAAGAATGTGAAAGGTATGCCTTTTTTTGGATAATGTATGTGGCAAATGCTTTGCATTGTACTTTAAACTGTGTGTGATAGGGACAGAAGCCTTCACTTGTGCACACAGAGCTGTTGACCGGAGGTAAACGTCGTAGTGGGGCGGGGCCTGGAGAGGAGGGCTAAAGAAAACTTTCCAAACAGTTTATGGTAAAGGCCAGGACCAAGCAAACCGGTCTCCAGCAACTCGGCCCCACAAAGTGCGATTCATTCTCATGCCAACAGTCGTGTATGGATGGGCTTCTCAGGGGCTGAGTCTGGGGCTCGTCCACAAAGGGCCGGGAGAGAGACTGCTGGAGGAGACAGGAGGCTAGAAGCCGGGGAGGAGATGCCAGGGTCCTAGCAGCTCACTGAGCTCCTAAGACGCCCCTAGATGCTCAGGGGGAACACCTGGAGGTGGCTGTAAACAAAAAAATATGCATTTCGTCTCTGCTTTGGCTTATCCATGTGACCTATCGCTGAGGACAGAGAATTTAGTACATAAAAATACTGTGCAATATAAATGTGTTTTTTTCTCCCTTAAGCCAGAGCTCTGGAGTCACAGGTATTTGGGCTCCAAAAGACACCCCCCTCTCCCCATGGCTACCCCAGCAATCATAGACCATTGCGTTTCACTTACCAACACAGAAAACAAATGATTTTATCCCTTGTCTGTAGTGTTCAATGCTGGCCAACTTCAAAGCTCTGGATTTAGAATCCTGGCGCTCCTCACAGCCACGCCAAGTTATGTGTGACATCACCATTTCTACATCTACGCTTCATTAAATCTTGGCACCTGGGTACTAAGAGCATGATGTTTCCCACCTTGCTGTGGAGATTTCCATGGATATCTGCACATTATCTGGGTGTTTGGCAGCCACACCGGGAAATAATTGCTCTTTACTCTTGCTGCAAGTACAGAGTCTCAAGACATGGGTGTCAGATAAAGCTTCCCTGTTCGACCTTTGTCACTGTTTGCTCCGCTTCTGTTTGTCACGAGCCTGCTCATAACACTTTCGTTTACTGTTTCCTGATTACTGCAGGAGGATGCTTGGAAATGTTCAGGCTGGCAGTCACCACGTGTCCGTCCACCTTCAAGGTTACTGAGTTTCGACTCATCTCTGCTTTCAAACCAAGTCAAACACCGCTGAACCAGCACCCACAAATGGGCTGGAGCGCAGTGGTCGCGGGTAAGGACTGAACCTGGAAAACACTGCTAGTGCGTTAGTCACTCGTCCAGCTCCCTGCGACCCCATGGGCTGTAACCCACCAGGCTCCTCTGTCCACAGGATTCTCCAAGCAAGAACACTGGAGGGGCTTGCCATTCCTTCTCGGAGATCTTAGCCACCCAGGCATTAAACCTGAGTCTCCTGCACTGCAGGCGGATTCTTTACCATCTGAGCGTATATAATATACACTAAACTGAATTGATGGCTTCCCTGGTGGCTCAGAGGATAAAGCGTCTGCCTGCAATGCACGAGACCCGGGTTTGATCCCTGGGTTGGGAAGATCCCCTGAAGAAGGAAATGGCAACCCACTCCAGTATTCTTGCCCGGGGAATCCCATGGATGGAGGAGCCTGGCGGGCTATAGTCCACAGGATCTCAAAGAGTCGGACACGACTGAGCGACTTCACACACACAAACTGAGTTGAGTAACCAACACACTCTGCCACTTGTCACCTTCCTGAGAAAGCTCATGATCACTGCCTTACAAGGGAAACATGACTTCATCAAATCAGGTATCATTAGAAACTGTGGTCGAAACTGCCCTTGTAAAGGGAGCGTGTACACACCTTCCCTTTGTTGATGCTATTTCACCTACCGTTTCTGGTTTTTTTCTGTGGCACTGAACTGTGATCAGTCTTATCTAAAGATGAAGTTAAGTCAGGGGGAAGAAAGATAAGTGCAGAGGGGTGGGAGGGAAAAACAGGCAGAAGTGGTCTGGCCAGAAAGTACATTAACCTGCTGCATGGCAGTGACACGGTGTAAGCTTCTAGAAACACTCTGCAAAGCTCTGCTTTGACCTAAAGCCACTTCAGTGAACAGCATCATCTTTCCCTTATGCTGTATGATAGAACAATATCATGGCATTTTTATTGTTTAGTCATAAGTCATGTCTGACTCTTTTGTGACCCCATGGACTGTAGCCTGCCAAGCTCCTCTGTCCATGGGATTTCCCAGGCAAGAATCCTGGAGTGGGTTGCCATTTCCTTCTCCAGGAGATCTTTCTGACCCAGGGATCGAACCCGAGGTTCTTGCTTGTGTTGGCAGGCGAATTTTTTTTTACCACTAAACCACCAGGGAAGCCCCATATCATGGCGTCATTTGTGTGATAACCCACTCTGAGAAGGTTGTAAACTCTGGAGGAGCTAAGCCTGTGCATGTGGACAAAACTAGCCCTCTAAGGACTTTTGCCTGATCCTGAATTAATTACTCAATAGCAGGGTAACTTGGTAGGGGGCTATTGGCATAAGAAATTGAGACCCCAGAAGTGAGAAGGAAGGGACTGGTTGTGAATATCTGCACTGTGAGGGCTGAGAGAACTCTGTTTTGGACTATCAGTGTATACTCAGGAGAGTTGATGTGTGCTAAGCTTGGACTCTCCCAGTGTAGGCTTCTCTAGTGTCAAAAGCGGCAAACTCGCTATCCACCCCTTATAACTTTCAGTTGGGGAACTTCTGTGTAATGGAAGCATTTCAGGCAATTTTCTATCTTTCTGGAATCTCTGAGTGGTGTTTAATTCTATATTTAAGCCTGCATACCTACCCCAAACTCCCCTTTTCTAGCAACAGTATTAGGTCATCAGAACTTTGTTTACTAACAGTTTCCCAAGTTCCTCTTATTCATCAACTCTGCAGCCACATAATCCCTTTATTAGTAACCCCTGACCAGGCTCTTTAATCTGCCTTATCTCACTTCTATGGTTTGTAAATGGAGTGTTTTCCCTAGAACTTCTTGGCAATCAAGCCTTCAGTTTGGAATGTCTTCCACTTACCAACATATTTATTTTTAACTCTTGCTTTGGCCTTTGAACAGATATGTGTCATAAAGTCAATAAGTCCAGGCTGGATACACACACCTTTGCAGGGCTGCTTATGAAAAACTCGGGCTGAGGGAGTAATCCTATCTGTGATGCAAACTTTGTTTACCAGAGGGTCAGCCCTCTGGAAGAACACTTTGCATACAACTGAGGTGAATACAGGAGATAACTGCCCAAACGTCCCAGGGCCATGGTTCATTATGATGGAGATAGCTTGTGTTAGGGATCTCTGCAGGTGCAGGAGGATTTGGAATGTGCAGAAAGACTGCTGGTTTTGTGCAAGTTGCTTCCAGCAGGCTGGGACTTTCCACCAAGAGCGTCTATTCAGCGACTGTGGACAGAACCAGACCTCCATCTCAGAGTTTCCCCCTCTCTTCCAGGGGGTCTGCAACTTTCTGAAAAGGAATGCTAAAAGGATTCCTCTCCTATTGGTACTGAGAAGGGGGTGCTCAACTGGATGGTGCATCGTTTTGCAATGAGAGGTAGTTTCCTGTGCAGTCACTCAGTTGTATCTGACTGTTTGCAACTCCATGGACTACGGCATGCCAGGCTTCCTTGTCCTTTACCATCTCCCGGAGCTTGCTCAAACTCACGTCCATTGAGTCAGTGATGTCACCCAACCCTCTTATCCTCTGTCACCCCATTCTCTTCCAGCCTTCAATCTTTCCCAGCATCAGGGTCTTTTCCAATGAGTCGGCTCTTCGCATCAGTAGCCAAAGTATTGGAGCTTCAGCATAGCCCTTCTAATGAATATTCAGGGTTGATTTCCTTTAGGACTGACTGGTTTGATCTCCCTGCTGTCCGAGGGACTCTCAAGAGTCTTCTCCAACATCATAGTTCAAAACCATCAATTCTTCAGCGCTCAGCTTTCTTTATGGTTCAGCTCTCACATCCATACATGACTCCTGGAAAAATCATAACTTTGACTATACAGACCTTTGTTGGCAAAGAGCTGTCTCTGCTCTTTAACGTGTTATCTAGGTTTGTCACAGCTTTTCTTCCAAGGAGTAAGCATCTTTTAATTTCATGGCTGCAGTCACCATCTGCAGTGGTTTTGGAGCTCAAGAAAATAAAGGCTGTCACTATTTGCAATGATAGGAGGAGGCTTTTAATAGTATTTTGGGAGGGAGCAGGAGGGACAGTCCCCCAGCTGGAGAGACATAAACAGAATCTCTAGTAACTGCTGTGGTTATAGCCAGAGAGGCCTGGTCCCAGCGCTAATTACATGGGTCCAGCTCAGCCTGAACGTGCCCCCGGGACCAGAGGTCTGGGTTCTTCTTTACTACTTAGGCCAGATGTCTGCCGGCACCCTAGAGATAACCAGCTCAGGTCCTGGGCTCTGGGTCACTAATTACGGGCTCTTTCTGATGTTGTCTCTGCATGAGCCAGACCTGAAAGTGCTGTTTACCAACCAACTGTATCTACTTAGAACAGAGAGCCACCTCTTTCTATCTTGATAAACATAAGTTAGAGATTCTCTGCTAGGGGCTGAAATTTCCTGCAGGAAGAACCCCTGCCCATGTCTTTAAGAGCCTTCAGGCTTAGCCCTGTGGCTGGAAAAGAGAAAATATTGATAGTTCTTGACTGGATAGAGTGAAATGTGATTGCAGTGAGCTGACACGGTCTCTCCAATTATTGAATAATCCTTGTGATCACTTATCGATCTCCAGGTGGCTCAGTGATAAGACTCTGTTCGCCAGTGCAGGAGATGCCTGTCTGTGCAGCAGACATGGGGTCAATCCCTGGTTCAGGAAGGTCCCTAGAGAGGGAAATGGGAACCTACTTCAGTATTCTTGCCTAGAAAATTCCCCTGGACGGAGGAGCCTGGCAGGCTCCCATCCCTGGGGATGGAAAAGAGTCAGACACGACTTAGCGAGTAAACAACGGCAGCCGCACACTGATCTCCTACGAGGTGTCTCAGCGACATATAGTCTCGCCAGTCAGTGCTATCACCTGGCAAGACAGACATAAAATCCTCTTTCGCACAAAAAAAGACAGTCGCTCAGAGAAGTTAGGCAACTTGCCTACAGTCAGAAGCCGCGAATGGCAGAGCCAGGTGGTTTATTTGTGTCCAAGGCCGTTTGGGAACAGCCGATCTATCGAGCCACCTCCCCGAAGTTGCTAGAGACGGACAAAGGGAGATTGGCGTCCTGACTCCTCAAGCCAAAGCCTGGTCTAGTGAAGCAGGCGGGGCTGCACAGGGCTGGACGGCGGGGCCCTCCTTGCGCTCGATGTTGCTGCCTCGCATGCTGTCCTGTTCGGGAGAAGCGTAGGCCTTGGCTGGTTGCCCTCCCACACCGGGGCAGCTGCGATGGCAACACATCAGAGCCTTGGCACGATTCCGCAGGGGCGAGGGACACCCAGGTTGCCTGCCTGAGAGCTCTAGAAAGAGTCAGAACCACCAAGAATTGGTGTTCAGTGGGAAAAAAGTGGAAAGAAAGCCAACACACATGTCCTCACTGATATTCAAAGTCAGTCCTCTGAGACAGGAAAACACTCATGGAAACCATGTGAGGCCTCCACTTTGCTCTCCTCATTCTGCTTCAGCCTCAACTTCTGTCTGGGGTCTGCAGGACGGTCAGGAGGCTGTGGTCAGTCCCCCAGAACTGGCTGGGGTCCTCGCTCAGTGAAACCGTGCAGGGGGTGGTAGTCTCCTTGCTCGGCCCCTAGAATAGTGGTTGGTCTGTTCTTGCCCTTCTTTGCCGGAGTCCAGAGGTGCCTGCATGGGCCCTATCTTCATCCTCAAAGCCCCAGAGGATATACTTCCGCACCAGAGAATATACTTTGAGGCATTTAACCTAAGAAAAGCCTCTCCTTCTAGGAAGAGGGGTTCTCTCACCTCACCCTGTGAAGTTGCAGAGACTGGATAAGTAGTAGGAGCTGATGAGCAGGTGTACCGATTCCTTTAAAAAGTCTCATCTGTTAGCTACCGTTGCCTGCTCTCACCTCCAGCTGCTTAGCTGCTAGAGAAGCAAAGCTGTGGGATACACAGCAACTGAGGGACGAGGACAGATGGTGACCAGGCTACTTGACTCTCCTCACAGCCAAGCAGGTGCGGTAGCAGTTAGCAGGGTGTCCTCAGAGGCAAGGCTTCAAACTGTGGCTCGGCCGTGACATTGCCCTGCGACCCCACACGGTTCCTTAATCTTAATTCCCTTTGCCTCCAAAGTTGGGATGATAGTAGTTCCTACTCCTTGGGAAGCTATATATTAAAAGATGCTTACTCCTTGGAAGGAAAGTTATGACCAACCTAGATAGCATATTCAAAAGCAGAGACATTACTTTGCCAACAGATGTTCATGTAGTCAAGGCTATGGTCTTTCCTGTGGTCGTGTATGGATGTGAGAGTTGGACTCTGAAGAAGGCTGAGCGCCGAAGAATTGATGCTTTTGAACTGTGGTGTTGGAGAAGACTCTTGAGAGTCCCTTGGACTGTAAGGAGATCCAACCAGTCCATCCTAAAGGAGATCAGCCCTGGGATTTCTTTGGAAGGAATGATGCTAAAGCTGAAACTCCAGTACTTTGGCCACCTCATGAAAAGAGTTGATTCATTGGAAAAGACTCTGATGTTGGGAGGGATTGGGGGCAAGAGGAGAAGGGGACGACAGAGGATGAGATGGCTGGATGGCATCACTGACTCGATGGACATGAGTCTGAGTGAACTGCGGGAGTTGGTGATGGACAGGGAGGCCTGGCGTGCTGTGATTCATGGGGTCGCAAAGAGTCGGACATGACTGAGCGACTGGTCTGATCTGATCTGATAGACATTAAGCATATTATCTGCTCAGTAGCTCCTGGCTATTACTATCACAAGTAGTACTGTGAAAATTCTTATCCTGTAAAGAATACACTAGAATTTGCACCTAACTCTTAATCCATCTGCATCTTCCATCCACCTCTTTGCTTTGGCTCAGTTGCGGTAAAGATCTCCTAATATCTCATGCTCTGTAATGTTATACTTATGCAAATACTTTCATATTCATTATCCCAGCACCTCCTGTGCTCAATCAATGTTTCTTTAATATTTTATTTATTTATTTTGCTTATTTATTTGTTCGGCTGAGCCAGGTCTTCATTATGGTAGGCAGTAGGATCTTTGTTTGTGATGGTGGGGCTCTAGTTCCCTGGCCAGGGATTGAACCCAGAACCCCTGTGTTGGGAGCACAGAGTCTCAGCCACTGGGCCACCCGGGAAGTCCCAGTCAATATTTATTTGTATTGTTCACAGCTGTCTCAGGCTACATATGGGAAATGATGGTGGCATTTTACACAGGAGGAGAATCTGCTAGGAGCTCACAGTGGGGGCTGCGCTCTGTTAGTTTGCTAGGGCTGGCATAACCAAACACCAGAAACTGCGTGGCTTGAAATAACAGAAATTTATCGTCTCACAGTTCTGGAAGCGAGAAGTCCAAGATCAAATGGTCGCAGGGCTGGCTTCTTCGGAAGGCTCGTGAGGGAAAAACTGTTCCGGGCCTCTGCCAGTAATAAACCTCTGGTGGTTTACTGGTAATAGCCAGTGTTCCCTGGCTTCTAGAAGCATCACTCCACCTCTGGCCTTCATCTTCACGTGGTGTTCCCCTGTGTGAGTGTCTTTTTTCTGTCCAAATTTCCCCTCTTTATAAGGACACAGTCATATTGGGTTAGAGTTCTCTCTAAAGATTTCATTTTCACTTGGTTACTTCTGTCAAGACCCTATTTCCAAATAAGGCCACATTCTGAGATACCAGGGTCAGGACTCCAGTGTATGTCATTGCTGTTTCATCATTCGGTTGTGTCTGACTCTTTTGTGACCCCATGGACAGTAGCCGGCCAGGCTCCTCTGTCTGTGGGATTCTCCAGGCAAGAATACTAGAGTGGGTTGCCATTTCCTTCTCCAGGGCATCTTCCCGACCCAGGGATCGAACCCGGGTCTCCTGGATTGGCAGGTGGATTCTTTACCACTGAGCCACCTGGGAAGCCTGTATATTTCCTGAGGGGGACACAATTCAACCCATAGCAGTAACCAGCCATGAAACCAGTAACCAACCATGAAACCATAATTGGAGAGGAGTGAGCCGGGGTGGAGACAGGAGAGGGCTGGTGGGCGTGCCTGGGGAATCACGCATCACTGGTTTTGCAGCCCCACTGGGCTGGAAAGAATGAAGAAGGGAGATGGGAAACCGGACCCAAACCTTGAAGGGCCCTGATTCTCCCAGGGAGCAGGAAAGCTTTCAATCTGGGAGAAAGTAGGTCACAGAACATCACGGAGCAGCTTTGGGGGAGCTGGCTGGCCGGCCAGAGGAGGGGACCAGTGAGAAGGCTCCTCTCTGTTCTGTGGGCCACAACTCACGGGGGACAGCGTTCAGGCATTTATTTATTTTTGGTGGTTCTGGTCTTCGTTGCTGCGCGGGAGGGCTCCTCTTCCTCCTGGTGCACAGGCGTCTCACTGCGGTGGCGTCTCTTGGTGCTGAGCACAGGCTTTGGGGCGCGAGGGCTTCACTAGCTGCGGCCTGTGTGGCTCTAGAGTGCTGGCTCAGTAGTTGTCGTGCTCGGGCTTAGCTGCCCCAGATGTGAGATATTCCTGGACCAGGGATCACACCTGTGTCTGCTGCATTGGCAGGTGGATTCTTATCCACTGCCAACGGATATTCTAGCCACCACAGAAGTCCCAGAGTTCAGATTTTGGAAGACCACTATCTCCTCTCCACTTGGTTGTTCCTGCTCCAGGTTGAACGTGCCCAGGGCCTTCAGTCACACAGAGCACTGTCTGTCCCCTGCCCAGTTCTCAAGTGCCAGTTCTGGTTCCACACTGAGGGTATCACAGTTAAATGATGCCCGAAGGAGTCGGGGCTCAGAAGGCTGAGAGGGCAGGCGGGCCACATCTGGAGCATGCGCCAGGGGGCGAGCCCATCACCTGGGCTGCAGGGCCATGTTCGGGTGTCAGGATCAGGACTTCTGCATCCAGAATGGGCACTGACACGGGCAAAGCTAGGGAATTCCAGGGGCCGATCGTGTGTCAATCATCCAGGACAGAAAGAAAGATGGAGGTTCAACTGCCAAGGCTGCAGAAAAAAGAGGGAGCCGCCTCTTAGGAATCAGAAACTCAGCTTGGAACGTCAGCACGAAGAGCTTTTATCTTTTTGGCTGTGGGATATTCATTCCCCCAGCAGGGACTGAACTAGGGCCCTTGGCGGTGAAAGTGTCTAGCCCTAACCACTGGACAACCAGGGGAATTCCTGACAATGAGTCTTCAGAGACAAACCTGGTGCCCCGGTGACAAAGGAAGGAAGGAAGGAAAAAGGAAGGAAGAAGAGAGAGAGGGAGGGAGGAGAGGATCCTTCAAGGGCATGACAGCCTGAATTCCTGCCTCTCTGTAAGACCTGAACCAAACACTGCAGTCTGGCTTTCAGTTCAGCTCAGTCGCTCAGTCGTGTCCCAACTCTGTGATCCCACAGACTGCAGCACGCCAGGCTTCCCTGTCCATCTTTAACCAGAAGGAAAACAAGCTCTGTGCTGTCCATCTATTGCTTTTTCGTTAAATCTAGAATAAAATCTAGTTCTGTGGAGCTGCAAAGAGAACGTCTGGAGAGTGCAGGGAACAAATGTGATGTCAAAATGCAGCCTGGTGACGCTGAGCACTGTAGCCAGAACCAAGAGCCGACAAGCCCAGGTGGTCAGGGCACAGGACAAGAGCCCTCCCGCCTGCCCCTCATCATTTTTGATTGGCCCACTAAGACTACCTCAGACCAATAAAGCGTCTGGGAGCCAATCCAAGCTACTTAACTCCGAATTGCTGAGGTGCCAACAGGCACTAGGCTTATAAATCAGTCTTTTATTATCTGGTTGGCTTAGCCAGGTCTCCAAAAGGAACAGTAAAGTTTTATGATGCACTTCAACAGGCTGATCTTCAGAGCCAGGCTTTGTCCTGGATGAAATTTTCCCCTGCAGCCACCGAGGTCAGACTAGATCACCCAGCCTTGCATTGCTGCCCCCAGTCGGCGGGCTGAGGTTAGAGGGTCGGATCTGAATGGAGTTCGCATTTGATATAATGAAATCTCATCTTAATGTACACTTAGCCTTTTTGTGAGAGGTGTAACTACAAAGAATTTCTGGTTGCTCAGTCTGTTATTGTTGCTTTTTTTTTTAACTGTTTAAAACTCCACCTTAGGGTAGGCAATTTGAAAATATCGTTGTCTCATTCCTCTGAAAACATTTTTAATTTTTTATTGGAGTATAGTTGATTTACAAAATTGCAAAATAGTTTCAGGTGTACAATAAAGTGATTCAGTTATACATGGACATATATCCAGTTTCTCAGATACTTTTCCCTTATAGGTTATTGCAGAATATTGAGTAGAGCTCCCTGTGCTATCCAGTAGGTTGAAATCATTGCCAGTTATTTCTATTCAATTTATCTTCACTTTATTTGCTCTTCCATAGAAATGCCATTTAAATGCAGCCAAATTGTTTTAAAAGTAAATGGAAATAATTTTTTAGGGTGTCTACTAATAAGCCCTAGAAAATAATTAATAATTTGGCTGTAATAAGAACTCAAAAGAAATACTTAATGTTCTTTCTAGGAGTAAATAGGACTGTGGTTGAGGAGTATTTCAGTCACGGTAACAATCATTTCTCCGGCTAAAATTTTGTTAGTGAAAGAATGATTTTTAACTTGTGTCGTGGCATTTCAACCACTCAGAAGTGTCCACAGGAATCTAGAGCGGATGGTAGAAAATGACAAGAAGTGATCGTAAGAAAAAGAAAAAAACAAATTAGTGATCCATCCCCCAGTGAGAGAGCAGGTCCACAAACCATCACGGTATGTTCATCAAAAGTCCAAGTCAGAATTCCTTTCTTAGCTTAAAAATGTACCGTTAAAACATCTCAGCATTTACCTGCCCCCAAACAAATTCTAGAATCATTTTGTCACTGGCTTAATCCATGAACGATAAAAAACACCAATGGTCTCATGAGATTTTGCTTCAAAATATATTTTAAAGGTTATCAAGTGTAAAACTCAATTTCAAAATAAAGTAGACGAAAACCTTTATGCCCAGATCACAGTAATCATCTTCAGGGTTGTCTTCAGGGCTCACTCAATGGTATCATTGCTGAGAAAGTTCTGGAAACTTTTCAGAACCCAAGGTATATTCTCTAAATGTCCTCAGGGGTGTCAAATCTTTTTTCTTTGTTTGGGGCTTTGCTTTCCAGAAACAAGTTAAAGTTTATTCTTTGAGTACTGTGGGTGGTCCACCTGAGTAACACTAGCTTTAAAACTCAGTTTAGACTTGTAGGATGGATCTCCTTGTGTGGCTTGTAAATCAATTCTCAAAGCAACCCCAGAAGAGTTTTTGACGTGTCTTAAGCAAAGTAAAGATCATAGGCAGGAAGTACAGCTTCCCAAAGTGGCTGTTTTAAAGTGACATTAATCTGGCTAGAAGTCACAGGGCATTTAAAAGCGGAATCAGTATGAATTTATAGCCATCATTCAAACACACACAATGCTGAAGGTGAACTGCTTTAGGGCAACATAAAGAAAACTTTTTTGCTTCTGAATCTCATGCTTAGGGAGAAAATCATGTGACTGTCTTCCCCACCACACACACAAGAGTGAGAGAGGAGAGTTACTTCGTGGCTCCAATGCTGCTGTTTTGCAGAGGGACTCATGGAGCATGGGGGACAGGAATAATTACACAGGGCTTAGGGTGACAAGGGAGGCTGCTAACCCAGTTTATGGAGCTGGAACAATGCCCCTGCCTCTCCATCATTTATGCCTACCATGCACATGTGCTAATAAGCCCTAAAAATCCAGGAATTGTGAGTTTAACATCATGGTAGTTCCCACCCCAAATACCCCTGTGACAGCTTGCCTTTATATGCTGCTTGGGTTTTCACAGGACTTTCTTGCATGACAGGCAAGAAATGTAGGTGGCCTGCTCCCTTTATTTTTAAAATAATTTGTATTTATTTATTTTTGGCTGTGCTGGGTCCTCGTTGCTGCACAGGTTCTTCTCCAGTTGCAGCGAGCGGGGCCACTCTGGAATTGCAGTGCGAGAGCTTCTCACTGCGGCGGGCTTCTCGCTGTGCTGGGTCCTCTTGTTGCCGAGCACAGGCTCTAGGGAGGCCTGCAGGAGCTGAGGCTCACAGTCTCAGTAGCTGCAGTTCCCGGCTCTAGAGCATGACTCAATAGTTGTGGTTCATGGGCTTCGTTGCTCCATAGCATGTGCAGTCTTCCCCGCCCAGGGATCAAACCCACGTCTTATTTGTTGGCAGGTCGATTCTTTACCACTGAGCCACTAGGGAAGCCCCTGCCTCTTTTATAGCCAGAAATACTGAAGCACAGAGGGTGCGGTGCTTGGCACAGTTACTTGGCAATCGACATGGATTTCAGACTCCAAGTCTAACCACTTCCTGTGCCAGGGTTCTCTCAGAGATGGACTACAATCAGCCTAGTATTACGCATTCCAAAGCCTGCCTTGAAGTCAAGTATGCTGCTGCTGCTTCTGCTAACTCACTTCAGTCATGTCTGACTCTGTGCAACCCCACAGACGGCAGCCCACCAGGCTCCCCTGTCCCTGGGATTTTCCAAGCAAGAGTACTGGAGTGGGTTGCCATTGCCTTCTCCAAAGTCAAGTATGAGATCTACTTAAAACACAATTTTAAAAGTCTTTATTTTAAAAATATTTTTTAATTATTATTCTTATATAATTTTAAAGGTTATGCTCCATTTTGGGCTTCCCAAGTGGCTCAGGCAGTAAAGAATCTGCCCACTATATGGGAGACCCAGGTTTGATCCCTGGGTCAGGAAGATTCCCTGGAGGAGGGCATGGCAACCCACTCCAGTTTCCTTGTCTGGAGAATCCCGTGGACAGGGGAGCCTGGCGGGCTACAGTCCATGGGGTCGAAAAGAGTTGGACATGACTGCAGCAACTCGATCATGCAAGCATAGATTTTATAAAATGATGGCTCTTCTCCCTGTGGTGTACAAGACATCCCTACCTTACACTCTTCATATCTCTCACGCTCCCACCCCTATTTTGGCCCTCCCCACACACTGGTAACCAGCACTTTGTTCTCTATATCTGTGAGCCTGTTTCTTTTCTGCTGTATTTACCAGTTATATTTTCTATATTCCATATGTGTGTATAAGTATTTGTCTTTCTCTGCCCGACATTCTGTTTAGCATAATGCCTTTCAAGTCCATCTACGTTGTTACAAATGGCAACATTTCATTCTTTATCACTGAGTAAGACTTCACTGGGGCTTCCCAGGTGTCCCTAATGGTAAAGAATCTGCCTGCCAATGCAGGAGACATGGGTTCAGTCCCTGGGTCAGGAAGATCTCCTGGAGGAGGAAATGGCAACCCACCCCAGTATTCTTGCCTAGAGAATCCCGTGGACAGAGGAGCCTGGTGGGCTATACAGTCCATGGGGTTGCAAAGAGTCGGACACGACTGAGCACACGAAGCAATATTCCCTTGTCTGTATATACCACATCTTCTTTTTGCCATTCATCTGTTGGTGGACACCTAGACTGCTTCCATATCTTGGCAATTGTCAACAATGCTGCTGTGAGTACTGGGGTGCATGTATCTTTTGGAATCAGTGTGTTTGGTGTTTTGGATACCCATCAGTGGAATTGCTGGGTCATATGTTAGTTCTACTTTTCGTTTTTGGGGTTGTTTTTTTTTTTTTTTTTAGAACCTCCATACTGTTTACTACAGTGGCTGTAACAATTTATTAAAAAAAAATTAATACTGTTTTAGGCAAACCCAAAATATAAATATTGGCACGATGGATATGTGCAACATACCATCCCGCTTCACAGTTAAACTGCTTAAGCTAGAACTGAAGCCTCCTTTCACCTCTTCCAAATCTCATTCCTCTGCCTCCCCAGCTCAGCCACTTAGCTGGCCGAGGTGGACATTTGAGGTGTACTTTCTACTGGAAGACAGTTTGCTTGGGCCTTGGTAGAATGGATCGTAGCGTGTCCTGCCCCTTTTCTGACACTTTGCCCCCAGCTCCCTTGCCTCCTGGTGACCTAGTTGGGTCTGGAGGTAGGTGCAGAGTGAGCTGAGGCTTGAGGTGAACCTAACCAGTGCTGGAAGGTGAGGTCATCTGCCTCAGAGCTGATCAGGTAAGGGAGCAGAGAAAGAAGGAAGAAGGGCATTCGGCCTCTCCAAGCACTTGTGAAGTCGAGTATCTTGCCATATCTGTAAATAAGGATGTCCCGGCCCTGCAGATGTGACCCTCTGAGCCCAGAGGGCCCCAAAAAGAAGAATAATGCCCACGATGTGGCTGCGGCTACTCCCTATGGACAGGGGGATGGGAAACTGTGCGAGGCTGGCCCCAGATAGCTATGTTAGTCACTCAGTCCTGTCTGACTCGTTGTGACCACTTGGACTGTAGCCTGCCAGGGTCCTCCATCCATCGAATTCTCCAGGCAAGAACACCGGCGTGCGTTGCCGTTCCCTTCCCCAGGGGATCTTCCCAACTGAAGGACTGAACCCAGGTCTCCTGAATTGCAGGCAGTTTCTTTACCATTTGAGCCACCAGGGAAGCCCAGATCACTGAGATGCATATGAAAGAAATGAGTTCAGTGAGCCCAACACTTGCCATACACAGAAGAGCACTAAATTCCTTGGGATACCTGATTTTCCTTAATTAACAATAATCTTTGATGTTCAGGTTATCTGCCTCCTTTGTTGCAAGCCAAGTGTTAGTTGCTCAGTCATGTCCGACTCTTTGTGAACCCATGGACTGTAGCCCACCAGGCTTCTCTATCCAAGGAATTCTCTAGACAACAATATTGGAGTGTGTTGCCAGGATCACCTTCAGGAGATCTTGCCGAGCCAGGTATCAAACCTGGGTTTCCCACACTGCAGACAGATTCTTTCCTATCTGAGCAACCAGGGAAGCCCCTTGGTCACACACTTCTGTATAATCTGACTTCTTCCCCCGCCTCCCCAGAGCAGTTCTCTCAGGACTACCTGAGACGCTGCCTCCCGCGCTTAAAGTCCTAAAAATTCCCACTGAATAAACACGACTTTCAGGTTATGACTAGTTTTTCAGGCAACAAACTGAGCTGGGATCTCCCTCCGGCAGCCCCGACACACAGTTTCGTTTCTTGTCCAGTGGGTTTGGGATGGAGTCAGGGAGGTGTGGAGTCTGCGACCGCCTTCTGGCTTCTTTTTCTGTCTGGTTCCTTTGCTTCAGGGCTCCCCCTCCTGCTGGGTAACCTGTTCTGTCTCGGGTCCAGCATGGCGGACCCGAGGATCTCTGCGGCCCACCCCTTCCGGTCTGCAGCGGAAGCGGACCTCTCCCAGGAGCCCGCGGGCTCTGGCTTGCTGTTTTCTGCCTCCATTCGATGTGACCTGCCCAGCCTCCTTCCCTCTGGATCTTTCAAACTGATGATTCTGTAAACTAAGCTGCAGTGAAGAAAAAGGATTAGGAGACTCCACGTAAGGGCGGTTTGAAAGGTAGTTCCTTGCCTTGATCTTCCTTTCCTTGTGGGGAATGACTAACTGAGGGAATTTTCCAGGTCAGGAGAAGAGCTCCAGGGGAAGAAGGGTGTGGTGGTGGAGATCTCTGTGTGTAAACAGTGCCTCAGGCTCTAGGTCAACGAGAGGGAATGTGGCTTGGCCTTCACCCTCCTGAAAGGCCTCAAATCTGGGGCCTTGATGTCTTCTTCAAAGAAACGTCCCTGAGATGACCTCACAGTAACAAAGCACGTTCCTCACGCAGCTTCAAACCTGAGCCTGTCCACAGACCACACAGCCTATCTGGGTACCACTGACCCACCATTTTTATAGATTCTGTAATTACTGCTTGATTCAGAAATCCTGTTTTCAAGTAATTATATTATATTATTGTATTTTTGTTTTAAAAGCATTCATTTATTAAATGTGCCTACGTTTAAAATACTTCATGTTTTGGGAATTATTTTTCCAAACTTCTTAATTGGAAATTATAATTTCCAGAAGGGTAAAGACAATGCAATGAACGTATCCATCACCAAGTTCACCAATTGTTAATCTTTTGGCAATTTTCTTTATCTCTGTCCATATTTCCGTATACATGTGTATATATACACACACATATAGAAAAATACATACACATACTGAAATATTTTTTCTGTTAAATCATAAATTAAGTTGCTTCATCTCTAAATACTTCAGTATATATCTTCAGATAATAAGGGCTTTTTTCATAATAATGACAATGCTATCGATATTATTACAACAAATTACCACATCATAGCAAAGATACATACTGTCAGCAAAAGGGGTGTTATGCTCCCTTGAAGGTAGAGTATCTACTGAAATTATTTGAAATTCTTCTGTTTAGATTTCTCTTCCTCTGCTATTTATTGATGTAGTGTTAAAGTAATTCAGCAGGAGCCCATTAAACTTAAGTGGCTCCGAAAGCCACGGTAGCCTATGTCAGCAAATGAAAACCTAAGCCTGTCAATGCTTGAAAATTATGAAATTGATAAGGATGACCAATCATCAACAGCCAACCAGGTTTTAAGTTATAGCCAATCAGTATTTTCCTTTCTCTGTTTCTACCTTTTCTCTAGAAAAGGCTTCCTAACCACTTCCAGTTTGGTGGTGCCCCCTTCAAATCAATTTTAGTTCCATAAACCTGAAAGTTTTAATACGTCTCAGGTGATCATTTAACAGTTCTTAATCATTTATTGTATCCATATGGACTCATGGATAGTCATTTAGTACTTCGGGTTATAATCCAGTACTGCTTTGTTTACTCATTTGCTACCATTGGTCACCGGGACCTCTTTCAGGTGCTTCTTGTGACTTTGATACACTCCCTTCCTTACGATTTTTTTAGGCAGATTTTTACAATTTTGTTTTGGACTCTTTCTTACTTTCTGACACAATAAGATGCTCTTGGTTCATCTGGTGTATTTTCTGCCTGAGTCCTAGAGCCAGCCATTTCTCCAAGGAGCCTTGTTCTCTTTAACTGGAGAATGAAATTAGAAACCAAGATTTGGGAGCTAAGTATGCTTGCTGCTAGTGGGGTGTCATCCCTTCTAGGCCCTCTAAGCTGACAGAGCAAGGAAATACATGTGTGTGCACTAACCTGGGGGCTTCTAAAGAATCTGCCTGCAAGGAAGGAGCCACAGAAGACGAGGGTTCAATCCCTGGGTCAGGAGGTTCCCCTGGAGGAGAGCAAGGTAACCCACTCCAGAATTCTTGCCAGGAGAATCTCATGGACTGAGGAGCCTGGTGGGCTGCATTCCATGGGGTCACAGAGAGCTGGACACGATTGAACCACCTTAGCACACACATATGCACACTAATCTGTGCCTATACACCTATGTATAGACATTTCTATTTCTAACCACCTGTGTCTACATTACACTGAACATAAGCTAATACTGATGTCCCCAACTCTAATCCATTACCACATGGATCATTCCGGGCTCCTCCCCTTGTCTATCTGTAACCTCCCATTCCAGCAGTGAGAAATCTAGCTCCCACCACTTGCCATCTACTTACTAAATTGTTCATTGAGTTTTAAAAAAACATTTGAAATGTTAGTATCCCTTACTGCCATTGTTTTTGTTCAGTTGATCAGTCATTTCTCTGACTCTGCAACTCCATGGACTGCAACATGCCAGCCTTCCCTGTTCTTCACTGTCTCCTGGAGCTTGCTCAAACTCAAGTCCATGAGTCAGTGATATCATCCAACCATCTCATCTTCTGTCGCCCCCTTCTCCTCCTGCTTTCAATCTTTCCCAGCATCAGAGTCTTTTTCAGTGAGTCAGCTCTTTGCATCAGGTGGTCTAAGTATTGGAGCTTGAGCTTCATCATCAGTCCTTCTAATGAATATTCAGCATTGATTTCCTTTAGGATTGACTGACCATTACTGCCATTTTTCCTTCTGATGTTCTAAATGTCTCAAGTCAGCCAGCGGAAACCTTTTCTTCTGTGTCCCTCTCACAGCCCCTTTGATCTTTGAGCATCTCATTGCTTCCGGCACTAGAAGATATTCCAGACTCACCTGTGCTTTGTCTCTGGCATAAATCAGTCATATTTTCAAGGGTCTGTAATGCCTCATAATAGAGAAGTTACTGTATTTAGAAAATAAGATCAGGGTGCCTAGTTTGCAAGTGGCTGCCAAGTTTTTTTTTATTACTTTCCAGCCCTTTCAGTGAATGGAATATCTATAAATATATATGGAATATCTATAAATATCTATAAAATAGCCTCAATCTTCTGAGCAACATAGGAATTAAGGACCCAGCCACTGGTTTAAGAGCCCTAAGTCTACATTCGCTTATCCTAACATTTCCTTTTATACTGAATTTCTGTTTCTTAGGTAGAAAATCTGGAGGAACTAAGATTTTAGTCTAAATTTGATATAAGGGTTATATGTTAGATGTAATATACTTAAGCTTCAGTTCACTTCAGTTCAGTCCCTCAGTCATGTCTGACTCTGCGACCCCATGGACCGCAGCATGCCAGGCCTCCCTGTCCATCGCCAACTCTTGGAGTTTACTCAAACTCATGTCCATCGAGTCAGTGATGCCATCCAACCATCTTATCCTCTGTCGTCCCCTTTTCCTCCCGCCTTCAATATTTCCCGCATCAAGGTCTTTTCCAATAAGTCAGTTCTTTGCATCAGGTGGCCAAAGTACTGGAATTTCAGCTTTAACATCAGTCCTTCCAATGAATATTCAGGACTGATCTCCTTCAGAATGGACTAGTTGGATCTCCTTGCAGTCCAAGGGACTCTCAAGAGTCTTCTCCAACACCACAGTTCAAAAGCATCAATTCTTCGGTGCTCAGCTTTCTTTGTAGTCTAACTCTCACATCCATACATGACTCCTGGAAAAACCATAGCCTTGACTAGACGGACCTTTGTTGGCAAAGTAATGTCTCTGTTTTTTAATATGCTATCTGAGTTGGTCATAGCTTTTCTTCCAAGGAGAAAGTGTCTTTTAATTTCATGGCTGCAGTTACCATCTGCAGTGATTTTGGAGCCCCCCCAAAATAAAGTCTCCCATGGCAGAAAGCAAAGAAGAACTAAAGAGCCTCTTGATGAAAGTGAAAGAGGAGAGTGAAAAAGCTGGCTTAAAATTCAACACTCAGAAAACTAAGATCATGGCATGGGTCCCGTCACTCATGGCAAATAGCTGGAGCCTGGGGTTGGGCTTGTCTAATGACTCTGTGTCTCCGGTCCCTCTCTGGAAGGTCCCACTTTACGTTTCTGCTGCATCTCTGCCCTCTAGTGGCCAAACAGAGTCAGTGGGCCCGTGTCTTCTGGGAAACACCTTCAGGAATAGATTGGTGCCCACTTCAGGGTGCAAATCCAGAGCTGCAAAACAGATATCTAGCCTTCGAATTATCTCATAGAAATGATTAGAAGATTATTAAAAAAGACACAAAATAAGATGGGACCCCCACTCAAACATTATAAGAAGCTTTGCTTGTTTGTTTTTAATTCTTCCTTATTGGCAAAATTTATAATATTGCCCAAGCCCAGGAAAGGCAGATGAAAAATGAACAAGCAAGCACTATTCTGGAAGTGGAAGGGGTATAACCTTTCATAAAAATGCTCTGGGGTCTTCCCTGGTGGCTCAGTGGTAAAGAGCTCTGCCTGCCAGCGCAGGAAACACAGGTTTGACCCCTGGATCGGGCAGATCCCATGTGCCGCGGAACAGCCAAGCCCGAGGGCCACAACTATTGAGCCTGTGTTCTGGGGCCCAGGAACTGTTGCAGAAACCAGTACTCGAGAAACCAAGCCCAGCACTCGGAGAGCTGGAGAGCTCGGCTTAGCACGCCCCGGGCCCAGAGGAGTCAGCACGCCAAGCTCTGAGCCGGGGACAAAGTGGTGACAGAGTTTTTATACACGGACAGGCGTGATTAAGCAGGTTTGAGGGTTTGCAGGGGCTGGGCGATTGCAAAGAGCAGGACAAGGGTGAGCAAGATAAGCTGCAGTTCCTAGTATTGTGAGTCCCCACTTTCTGAGACCTATGTGATCCAAACTTTGAAAGGAGCAAGCTGGGTTACAGAGGCAGAAGGAGCAGGAGGTTATGCAAAATTTTAACTTTTCCTCTTCAGAACCACAAAGACGGAGCCCGTGTGCCCAACTACTGAAGCGGGCGCGCCCCAGAGCCTGTGCTCTGCAAGAGGAGAAGCCACGGCAGCAGAAGCCTGCACAGGGCAGCAAAGGGTAATCCCTGAGCTCGGCAGCCAGAGATGAAAAAGCCCGCACAGCGAACAGGAAGGCCCGTCACAGCCAAAGATATATGAATACAAATGGGAAAAAAGAGAAGATACTTTGGCAACAGGTTTCAACATGCAGCATGTTAATCTTGTTTGACCTAGGAATCCTATCACTGGGAGCTTATGAAGGATCAATCACACAAAAGCCAAAAGATGTATATAGGAGAGTATTCATAGTTTAAAAGGAAAATTTGAAAATGATCCCTGTTCCAAAATAAACAGCTGATTATACATATGGTTCGAACATAGGGTATGTATGAATCTTATAGATCCGTACTTGACAGAATATTATAGATCTGTATTTGACAATCCATAAATTGTTGAGTGAAAACAGAAGATTGTAAGGCAATAAATATGGTAACTCCATTCATTAAAAAATATTTGTATATGTGCTATAGAGAAAGACGCCTGCGAGAATGAAGGCCGGAACACGCACAGTGTCTCTCTCTCCACATTTGAATTGCCGGTTACTTTTATCATCTTTGCTCTTTGTTCTCGTTTTCTGGCCCCGCTGGAGGATCTCATTTCCCAAACCAGGGATGGAACCTCGGCCACAGTTGTGACAGCCCAGAACCCTACCCATGAGGCCACCAGAGAACTCTCTTCTTTGTATTTTTTTGAATAGATAAATGAACAAGTATCCTTTTTATAAAAAATATAATGCTGTATTTAAAATCGAGCAGAATAAATAAAATTGGTTACTTAAACTGTAAATAAACAAAAGCACTTATTTTTCTTAATCAAAAGCGATGCTGAAATATTACCCATCAATAAAAAAGAATGAACAGTGGATTCATGGGACAAAACCTTGAGTCTCTGAAACATCATGCTGTGTGAAATAAGCTTGTCCATTTATGTGACATTATAAAGGAAGAAACAAATCTATGTGGATAGTAAACAGATCAAGGGTCACCTGGGGCCCTGGGTCTGAGATTAACTTCAAAGAGACACATGAAAAATGTTTCGGAGTGATTGAAACATTCTATATCTTAATTGAGGGGTGGCTAACAGAGGAATATATTTTTAAAATAATGGACCCATACACTGCAGATGGATCCACTGAACATGCTGAAACAAAGCTGCTCACACATACGTGGAAGTCTGTGAGTTATGGAGACAGATTGACCTGGAGTCCCTAAACTCAAGATGGGCGTGTTGGGCAAGGCAGGCCCTGGGCACACTTGTGAAATCAGGGGGGTTTGCACTTCTACCTCCCTGGAAACCAATCCAGTCTTCATCTCATTCCATCCATGACCTTAGACAATACTAGTTTTCACCTTCCCTAAAAAAAACAAACAAAAAAACAAACCCTGGAGCTCTCATGCAGAGAAATGTGGACATGATTATAACCAGCCTAACGTTTTATACTCCCTGAGAGTGCTTCTGTCAGGATCACAATCTAAATCTGAGGCTAGAGAAAGGAAGCCCAGTGAGAGATGGTGGAGTGGAGCACCCATGTCACGAGGGTCTCTGGAAGACCCTGCAGGGTGACCCCTCTATGGGGACAGTGTGCCTGGCCTGAAGTCCACTACCTTGCCCGTCGATCTTCAGAGCTGCAATGTCTGTGTGTCACTCAGTCGTGTCCGACTCTTTGTGACCCCATGGACTGCTCGCCAGCCTCCTCTGTCCACGGAATTCTCCAGGCCAGAATACTGGTGTGGGTTGCCATTTCCTGCTCCAAGGGATCTTCGCAACCCAGGGATCAAACCCAGGTCTCTCCCATTGCAGGCAGATGCTTTACCACCTGAGCCACCAGGGAAGCCCTTAGAGCTGCAAGGGATCTTACAAATCATGTATATTTATTCATGGGTTTGTAACCCCAGTTACTGAAAGCCTCCCGAGTTCACCTGGGCCGCGTACTGAAGACACAGAAGAGAACGCAACAAACGGATCCCACCCACAGGGGCCGACTGTCACGTAGGAGACTCCAAGATGGGAGCTTGTCGGGAGTCTGCACGAGGGGCCACTGCCCCCGGAAGCCGTGGCCGCAGGATCACTGGACGGTTCTCCACACTGCTCCACGCAGCACCAGCGCCTGTGGGGCAGGCACAAGGAGGGCTGATGGAGGCAGCCGAGACTCTGCAGCCGAGGACTAGAAATAGAAAACACAGCGGTTTTCCTATTGTTTGAAAGCTCGATGATGCAGAAGACTGTTCAGAGGTATGCTAGATCGATGAATGGCTGTAGGGGGGGTCCCGTCTTCAGACAGTTGTCTGTGCAACGAGATTCATTTCATGACCCCTCTTAGCCCCTTGTTTTGGACCCAAGTTAGATTTTTAAAAGAAAGAATAAATGTTCATTTCACAAGTACTTCATAGTGAAATCACATTTGTAACATCTGAAATGTTATTTCCAGTAAGAGACTGGGAGACAGAACAGAACAGAGGTAAAAAGGCATTTTTAAAAATCTCTTTTTATAAAAAAGAGCAAGATGACTTCACTCAATTGACTGGGTTTGGGTCTGTTAAATTATAAGTACTAAATTTTCTTTTTTTAAAAAATCAGGTTTAAAATTTAAACTCAGTAACTTACATTCAATAAAGTTTGTCCTTTTTATGTGTTCAGTTCAGTCGCTCAATCGTGTCCGACTCTCTGCGACCCAATGGACTGCAGCATGCCAGGCTTCTCTGTCCATCACCAACTCCTGGACTTTACTCAAACTCATGTCCATTGAGTCGGTGATGACATCCAACCATCTCATCCTCTGTTGTCCCTTTTTCCTCCTGCCTTCAGTCTTTCCCAGCATCAGGGTCTTTTCAGATGAGTCAGTTCTACTTATCAGGTGGCCAAAGTGTTGGAGTTTCAGCTTCAGCATCAGTCCTTCCAATGAACATTCAGGACTGATTTCCTTTAGGATGGACTGGTTGGATCTCCTTGCAGTCCAAGAGACTCTCAAGAGTCTTCTCCAACACCACAGTTCAAAAGCATCAATTCTTCGGCGCTCAGCTTTCTTTATACTCTAACTCTCACATCCATACATGACTACTGGAAAAACCATGGCCTTGACTAGAAGGACCTTTGTTAGCAAAGTAACACATCTCTGCTTTTTAATATGCTGTCTAGGTTGGTCATAACTTTTCTTCCAAGGAGCAAGGGTCTCTTAATTTCATGGCTGCAGTCACCATCTGCAGTGATTTTGGAGCACCCCAAAATAAAGTCTCTCACTGTTTCCACTGTTTCCCCATCTATTTGCCATGAAGTGATGGGACCGGATGCCATGATCTTAGTTTTCTGAATGTTAAGCTTTAAGCCAACTTTTTCACTCCCCTCTTTCACTTTCATCAAGAGGCTCTTCAGTTCTTTGCTTTCTGCCATGAGGGTGGTGTCATCTGCATATCTGAGGTTATTGATATTTCTCCTGGCAATCTTGACTCCAGCTTGTACAGTTCTGTGGATTCTGACAAATGAATGCAGTCATAGAGACACCACCAGAATCAAGATGGCAAATATTTCCACTACCCCCCAAAAGTGTCCTAATGCCCCTTTGAGGCCACAAGATACAACATTTTGGAGGTGAACCAAAATTCCACTCGAAGTGTCTCAGTTGGGAAGCCAGATATTTTTTTCGCCTAGGAGGAGGCTGTTTGCAGAAATCAGCTGTGCACCAAGGAACTAGCTTGTTTTTATCGCTTGTTTTTGTTGTTGTTTCTTCCTGTTATCTCTGCTGTTCTTCCCAAGTAGTCTGTTGGCATAAGTGATTTTAGCTGGGAGGATTGGGTTTTTTGCTTTGCAAATTTACTTTAGATTTAAATGAGAATTAGATTGAATTACAATGGGACGAAAAAGCACTCACGTAACTCAGAGCCTAATTCTAAAACAACAAAACATTGTTGACTAGGAAGGAAAAAAGAGATGGGTGGGTGCCTAGTTTGTAGACAGAGGGCTTGTGACTGCCCTCAGTAAGTAGCATCGGACTCTTTGTGAGGTCACGGACTGTAGCCCACCAGGCTCCTCTCTCCATAAGAAATTTCAGGGAAGAATACTAGAGCAAGTTGCTATTTCCTACCCCAGGTGATCTTCCTGACCCAGGGATTGATCCCTCATCTCCTGGGTCTCCTGCATTGGTAGGAAGAGTCGTTATTGCTGAACCACCAGGGAAGCGCAGACCAGCTGCTAGAATTTACTTAATTCTTGCGTGAGGAGGCAGGCGGGGGTGACTCTTGCTAGTTTGGGGTGGGGGGAGGGGCAGGTCACCTTCTTGGGAGAATTCCAGAATTCCAGGAATTCTCACCGTTAGCGCCACAGAAACTCTCCAGGAACAAAATCATACTGCAGCAGACAAATGCAGGAGGATACAAATGTACTTTCACAAATACTGTCACCTGGAGTTACACCGCCACCTACAGACACGTAAGTGAGGACAAAATTCTCCTGGAATTTTCGTCTCTTTAAAGATCGTTTATTTCAGAATACCGCCAACAGTCAGGGTCTTTGGTAGCACTAGATACAATTCTCTTTGGCTTTTGTGAAAAGACTAGTTTGATCTTTCCTCTGGGGATGTGTGAAGGTCTGAGGTGTGTTGAGATAGCTAGTTAAAACATTGTTTTTTCACAGTCTGTTGTCTCTCGAGGCTGATGCACATGGATGCCTTTGGCAGGGGGAAGGCCTGCCTGTCTAGACGACCTAGGTCTCTGGTTTAAATTTAGTGAGATGCCCAGAAGTAGTTCATCCTGATTGATCAGTGGAAATCCAGATGAAGAAGAAACAGTGTTACCAGGCTCTTGCAGGGGCGTTTGCAAAATGCTTTTGTATCAGAGTGACTTGATAGTAAGCCTCCGAACACTCACCTGAAAATGGTTTAAACTTAGTGTGCTTGTTAAGTCACTTCAGTCGTGTCCGACTCTGTGTGACGCATGGACTGCAGCCTGCCAGGCTCCTCTGTTCTTGGGATCCTTTAGGCAAGAAGACTGGAGGGGGTTGCCATGCCCTCCTCCAGGGCATCTCCCGGACGGAGGGATGGAACCCGGATCTCTTAAGTCTCCTGCGTTGGCAGGCGGGTTTCTTTGCCAATAGCGCCACCTGGTGGACATTGTTATCTCACTGGGTAAGAACCCCGTGGGTCCCTGAGTCCAAGATGGGTTAACGGGCAGCTCTGTGATGACTTCCAGGACGGAGGCTCTTAAGAGCAGACTCCCTTACAAGCCCGCTTTCCCTCTCAGATCCCTTGTCACCGTGTCTGAGTGCTCCAAGAAAAGTGGAGAAGGAGCCCGTTGCTGCTGTGAAGGTAAAGCTCAACCTGGGTTGGCGAGGGGTCATCTCATGTATGAGAGCAGACAGTCCAAACACCAGGGTGCCAAAGCGTCAGACTGGCCACCAAGGCAAGAACTGGAATCTCTGGTCTGCAGAGCGAACTTTATGTGACATTCACTCACTGCATGCCAAGCACTGTTCTAAATTTATTACCTATATAATCTAGCTTTTGTTTAGTTATTTTTTAATGATTTTTTTCTACTTTATTTATTAATTTGGCCATGCTGTGCAGGCTCTTAGTTCCTTGACCAGGGGTCGAACCTGTGCCCCTTGCAGTGGAAGCACGGACCTTAACCACTGGACCACAGGGAAGTCCTTATATTATCTAGCTTTTTAACAACATACTGAAGTGGGTGCTATTATCACCCCATTATACACAAGCTCACACAGACTATGTCTGCTTCACAGTCTGCATTTTTAACAAGAATGCTTTGGGGTGAAGGTCATGGATTAAGAGACGGGCACACCAGTGTGGCCAGTTACCCTCTTCTCCAAAGCAAGGCTCTATCTACTGCAGAATTAAAACCTCAGGAGAAACCAGACCACTGTTTTCCTAGCTGGTTCACACTACTTAACATATCCGATTAATTCTCAGTGCTTTTCTGATTCTCAATGCACGTGTGCATGCGTGTGTATGTGTGTGTGTTGGGAGTAGTGTATTAAAAAGACCATGTATTAAAAAGCAGAGACATCACTTTGCTGACAAAGGTCTGTAGAGTCAAAGCTATGGTTTTTCCAGTAGTCATGTGTGGATATGAGAGTTGGACTCTAAAGGAAGCTGAGCACCGAAGAACTGATGCTTTCGAATTTTGGTTCTGGAGAAGACTCTTGAAAGTCCCTTGGACAGCAAGGAGATCAAACCAGTCAATCCAAAGGAAATCAACCCTGAATATTTATTGGAAGGACTGATGCTGAAGCTGAAGCTCCAGTACTTTGGCCACCTGAGGCAAAGAACTGACTCATTGGAAGAGACCCTGATGCTGGGAAAGACTGAAGGCAGGAGGAGAAGGAGACGACAGAGGATGAGGTACTTGGATACCATCACCAACTCGATGGACTTGCGCTTGAGCAAACTCTGGGAGACAGTGAAGGACAGGGAAGCCTGGCATGCTGTGGTCCATGGGGTTGCAGAGTCGAACATGACTAAGTGACTGAACAACAAAAAAAAACCTATTTATAATACAAGAACTGTACTATTTATCTATTCTTAAAGATGTATCGTTGATTTGGAAAACAGGACACAGGGCCCCCAAAAAGCTCAAGCTAACTTTTACTTTCCTTTTTATGAAATAAAATGGTTGCTTTATGGCCTGGTTGCCCTTGTCTTTATTTTTATTTTTTCTCTAGAGCATTATTTATTCCCAATCTTAAAGAAGCGTCAAAAGGAACAATCAACAAAATATGCTTCCAAAAAATGGAAACTGCATTTCTGTGAGTAGCATTACCCATTTTCCTTTCTATTTCCCTGCTACTCACTTTACCTTTTCCAATCTGTCTGTTTCTTTGGTCTCAGAACAAATGTCTTGGCAGAATTTGTTTGCCCAGGTTTGCAATTCCCTGCTGCTGCTGCTAAGTCACTTCAGTTGTGTCCAACTCTGTGCGATCCCTGGGATTCTCCAGGCAGGAACACTGGAGTGGGTTGCCATTTCCTTCTCCAGTGCATGAAAGTGAAAAGTGAAAGTGAAGTCGTTTAGTCGTGTCCGACTCTTAGGGACCCCATGGACTGCAGCCCACCAGGCTCCTCCATCCATGGGATTTTCCAGGCAAGAGGACTGGAGTGGGGTGCCATTGCCTTCTCCAGCAATTCCCTGCTAGAAATCAATTATTGTGTATTTAGATTGTTGTTATGTGTAGTGTACCAAAAAAATGACTAGACAGTGCTTCAAAGTTACCTGTGTGTGCCAGGGACCAAAATGAGTATTTTTAAGTGATTTGGGGGAGCACTTGTATTCTGAAACAGGTGGAGAGTCATTAACTGAAGGGAGGTAGATCAGGCGGTGTAAGGATGAAGACCCTCAGCTCAGTGGCTCCCGCTGGTGTCAAGACCCAAAAGTCAACCTCAGATGGGGAGGACTGCTCAGTAAAGATTTGCTCTCGGGGATCTTTTACAGGCGGCACTAGCTGACAATCCCTTGCTCTGGGGAATCGCTGCAGCTCTAGAGGCAAGGCCATTGTTAGCTGGAGGCCAGGAGATGGCGCTGTGAGCCCAACACAAAGAACCACTTCTCTGCTGATAACCGTGCACAAGTTTAGTCGCTCAATCGTGTTTGACTCTCTGTCACTCCGTGGACTGTAGCTCCCAGGCTGCTCTGTTCATGGGATTCTCCAGGCAAGATCACTGGAGTGGGTTGCCATGCCCTCCTTCCGAGGATCGTCCCAACCCAAGGATTGAACCTGGGTCTCCTGCACTGTAGAGAATCTTCTTTACCATCTGAGCCGCCAGGGAAGCCCGGATGATAAAAGGGCCACCCAAATGCACGGCCTAGGGGTTTTTCAGATTGGCTTCCTCGTGGCCTCCGTGGCTTCCTCACACCCCAAAGGAATGTCCGTGCCAGAGTGTGTAAGAATCCTTGCCTTCTTCAACCTCTGGGGGCTGGCCCCCAGACACACGTGATATAAAACTGCCCAGGGAAGGCTGAACCGGCCCGGCAAGTTCTAGTTTTGCTGAAAGGGGAATCTTGCAGGGGTTGGGAAGAGGAGGTGACTTAGGAAGGCTTTCTGGAACACTGACTGTCACAAGAGATAGCCTGTAATAAATGACGAAGTCGGGTGTGTGCGAACAAGAGAAAAACAGATGAAATCAAAGCAAACAGCAAACAGAAGTCAGTGGCAGCGTAAATCCTGGAGGAGCTCCAGATCAGATCAGATCAGTCACTCAGTCATGTCTGACTCTTTGCGACCCCATGAACCGCAGCACGCCAGGCCTCCCTGTCCATCACCAACTCCCGGAGTTCACTCAGACTCACGTCCATCGAGTCAGTGATGCCATCCAGCCATCCTCTGTCGTCCTCTGTCATCCCCTTCTCCTCTTGCCCCTAATCCCTCCCAGCATCAGAGTCTTTTCCAATGAGTCAACTCTTCTCATGAGGTGGCCAAAGTATTGGTGTTTCAGCTTCAACGTCAGCCCTTCCAATGAACACCCAGGACTGATCTCCTTTAGAATGGACTGGTTGCATCTCCTTGCAGTCTAAGGGACTCTCACGAGTCTTCTCCAACACCACAGTTCAAAAGCATCAATTCTTCAGCACTCAGCTTTCTTCCCAGTCCAACTCTCACACGCATACTGGACTACTACTGGAAAAACCATAGCCTTGACTAGAATGACTTTTGTTGGCAAAATAAAGTCTCTGCTTTTGAATATGCTGTCTAGGTTGGTCGTAACTTTCCTTCCAAGGAGTAAGCGTCTTTTAACTTCATGGCTGCAGTCACCATCTGCAGTGATTTTGGAGCCCCCCAAAAATAAAGTCAGCCACTGTTTCCACTGTTTCCCCATCTATTTCCTATGAAGTGATGGGACTAGATGCCATGATCTTCGTTTTCTGAATGTTGAGCTTTAAGCCAACTTTTTCACTCTCCACTTTCACTTTCATCAAGAGGCTTTTGAGTTCCTCTTCACTTTCTGCCATAAGGGTGGTGTCATCTGCATATCTGAGGTTGTTGAGATTTCTCCCGGCAATCTTGATTCCAGCTTGTGTTTCTTCCAGCCCAGCGTTTCTCATGATGTACTCTGCATAGAAGTTAAATAAGCAGGATGACAGTATACAGCCTTGACGTACTCCTTTTCCTATTTGGAACCAGTCTGTTCCATGTCCAGTTCTAACTGTTGCTTCCTGACCTGCATACAGATTTCTCAGGAGGCAGGTCGGGTGGTCTGGTATTCCCATCTCTTTCAGAATTTTCCACAGTTTATTGTGATCCACACAGTCAGAGGCTTTGGCATAGTCAATAAAGCAGAAATAGATGTTTTTCTGGAACTCTTGCTTTTTCCATGATCCAGCAGATGTTGGCAATTTGATCTCTGGTTTCTCTGCCTTTTCTAAAACCAGCTTGAACATCTGGAAGTTCACGGTTCACGTATTGCTGAAGCCTGGCTTGGAACATTTTGAGTATTACTTTACTAGCATGTGAGATGAGTGCAATTGTGTGGTAGTTTGAGCATTCTTTGGCATTGCCTTTCTTTGGGATTGGAATGAAAACTGACCTTTTCCAGTCCTGTGGCCACTGCCGAGTTTCCAAATTTGCTGGCATATTGAGTGCAGCACTTTCACAGCATCATCTTTCAGGATTTGAAATAGCAAATGGAGTGTAACCTTTAGCAATTGTGAATCACTGTACTATAACCCTGTAACATATAATATACATCAAGTGTAGTAATAGTAGTATAATAAGTAGTGGTGTTAGTTGCCCAGTTGTGTGTGACTCTTTGCAACCCCATGGACTGTAGCCTGTCAGGCTCCTCTGTCTATGGAATTCTCCAGGCAAGAATACTGGAGTAGGTAGCTATTCCCTTACTCCAGGGGAGTCTTCCTGACCCAGGGATCAAACCTGGGTCTCCTGCACTGCAGGCAGATTCTCTACCATCTGAGCCACTAAGGAAACCCCTGTACTTCAATTTTTTTTTTTTTTTTTTAAGGCAGCAGTGTAGGAAACAGGACCCAAGGAATTGCCTTAGTTCAAGAGTTATTAACTGCTAGCAAAGGGCTAGAGACAGATATCTGAGGCTTTGTGGACCACAAAATCTTCATTACAGCTACTCTGTCATACCGAGAAGGTAGCCAATATGTAAATGAAAAGGCATGGCCGTGTTTCAATAAAACTTTACAAAAGCAGGCTGAGGGCTAAAATCTGCTGACCGCTGGACCATTTGACAGGTAGGACACTGAGGACCAGAGCAGTGAGGAGACTTGCTGAAGCTGCAGTTAATCAGCGGCAGCCAGGCCAAGGCGATGGGCCCTAGAACAAGGTTCCCTTGATCGCTCTGCAGCTGACCCAGGTCCTTGGATTCTTCGATCAATAGGAGTTGGTAAGAGGCCAGATGAGAAATTTAAGCAAGGCTTTGCTGGGGCTCGTGCTTCAGCACAGGGGAGTGAATGCCAGAACCAGCAGACACTGCTTGCTGTCTGAGGGTGTCAGGCAGGTTCCTTAAAGGGGTGAGTGTGGAGGCAGATAGAGGCTCTGGTAGAAGGGTGGCTGAGGTGGGCTGCCCGCCCCTTGGGGACGCTGCATGCAGGGGTCAGGCTTGGGGCCCTGCTTTCTCTCCCGGCACCTCAGAAGTGGGAGTTAGTTTGGGGTCTTTTTGTATCTCGCGTGGGTGCGTGCTAAGTTGCTTCAGTCGTGTACGACCCTCCACGACCCCATAGACTGTAGCTCGCCAGGCTCCTTTGTTCATGGAATTCTCCAGGCAAGAACACTGGAGTGGACTGCCATGCCCTCCTCCAAGGGATCTTCCTGACTCAGGAATCGAACCCCTGTCTCTTAAGTCTACTGCACTGTCAGCCGGGTGCTTTACCACTGGCACCACCAGGGAAGCTTTTTAGCATCTTATTGTTTGCAGTGAAGGACTTGCCCATGCTGAGAAAAATTTCCAGCTTTGTTGCTGCTAAGGGCACGGGCCTCACGGCCTTCCTGCCAAGGGGCAGGAAACTGGAAGGAGTTCCTGAGCCCACGAGCCTGCAGCGGAAGTAGGAGAATGCCCTTCTTCAAGTGCCTGGAGGGAGAGTAGACCAGGATTATTCAGGAATAAACAGAGTTCTTCGGGACAGACCATCAGCTGTTCCATGGTGAAGGTCAGGAAGGGCAGCGGTGAGGAGATACCCCTCGTCCAAGGTAAGGAGCAATGGCTGCGCTTTGCTGGAGTAGCCGTGAAGAGATACCCCACGCTCAAGGTAAGAGAAACCCAAGTAAGACGGTAGATGTTGCAAGAGGGCATCAGAGGGCAAACACACTGAAACCATACTCACAGAAAACTAGTCAATCTAATCACACTAGGACCACAGCCTTGTCTAACTCAATGAAACTAAGCCATGCCTGTGGGGCAACCCAAGATGGGTGGGTCATGGTGGAGAGATCTGACAGAATGTGGTCCACTGGAGAAGGGAATGGCAAACCACTTCAGTGTTCTTGCCTTGAGAACCCCATGAACAGTATGAAAAGGCAAAATGATAGGATACTGAAAGAGAAACTCCCCAGATCAGTAGGTGCCCAATATGCTACTGGAGATCAGTGAAGAAATAACTCCAGAAAGAATGAAGGGATGGAGCCAAAGCAAAAACAATACCCAGCTGTGGATGTGACTGGTGATAGAAGCAAAGTCCGATGCTGTAAAGAGCAATATTGCATAGGAACCTGGAATGTCAGGTCCATGAATCAAGGCAAATTGGAAGTGGTCAAACAAGAGATGGCAAGAGTGAATGTCGTCATTCTAGGAATCAGTGAACTGAAATGGACTGGAATGGGTGAATTTAACTCAGATGACCATTATATCTACTACTGCAGGCAGGAATCCCTCAGAAGAAATGGAGTAGCCATCATGGTCAACAAAAGAGTCCGAAATGCAGTACTTGGATGCAATCTCAAAAACAACAGAATGATCTCTGTTCGTTTCCAAGGCAAACCATTCAATATCACATTAATCCAAGTCTATGCCCCAACCAGTAACACTGAAGAAGCTGAAGTTGAACGGTTCTATGAAGACCTACAAGACCTTTTAGAACTAACACCCAAAAAAGATGTCCTTTTCATTATAGGGGACTGGAATGCAAAAGTAGGAAGTCAAGAAACACCTGGAGTAACGGGCAAATTTGGCCTTGGAATACGGAATGAAGCAGGGCAAAGACTAATAGAGTTTTGCCAAGAAAATGCACTGGTCATAGCAAACCCTCTTACAACAACACAAGAGAAGACTCTATACATGGACATCACCAGATGGTCAACACCAAAATCAGATTGATTATATTCTTTGCAGCCAAAGATGGAGAAGCTCTATACAGTCAGGAAAAACAAGACCGGGAGCTGACTGTGGCTCAGATCATGAGCTCCTTATTGCCAAATTCAGACTTAAATTGAAGAAAGTAGGGAAAACCACTAGACCATTCAGGTATGACCTAAATCAAATCCCTTATGATTATACAGTGGAAGTGAGAAATAGATTTAAGGGACTAGATCTGATAGAGTGCCTGATGAACTGTGGAATGAGGTTTGTGACATTGTACAGGAGACAGGGATCAAGACGATCCCCATGGAAAAGAAATGCAAAAAAGCAAAATGGCTGTCTGGGGAGGCCTTACAAATAGCTGTGAAAAGAAGAGAAGCAAAAAGCAAAGGAGAAAAGGAAAGATATAAGCATCTGAATGCAGAGTTCCAAAGAATAGCAAGAAGAGATAAGAAAGCCTTCTTCAGTGATCAATGCAAAGAAATAGAGGAAAACAACAGAATGGGCAAGACTAGAGATCTCTTCCAGAAAATCACAGATACCAAAGGAACATTTCATGCAAAGACGGGCTCGATAAAGGACAGAAATGGTATGGACCTAACAGAAGCAGAAGATATTAAGAAGAGATGGCAAGAAAACACAGAAGAACTGTACAAAAAAGATCTTCACGACCCAGATAATCACGATGGTGTGATCACTGACCTAGAGCCAGACATCCTGGAATGTGAAGTCAAGTGGGCCTTAGAAAGCATCACTACGAACACAGCTAGTGGAGGTGATGGAATTCCAGTGGAACTATTTCAAATCCTGAAAGATGATGCTGTGAAAGTGCTGCACTCAATATGCCAACAAATTTGGAAAACTCAGCAGTGGCCACAGGACTGGAAAAGGTCAGTTTTCATTCCAATCCCAAAGAAAGACAATGCCAAAGAATGCTCAAACTACCGCACAATTGTACTCATCTCACATGCTAGTAAAGTAATGCTCAAAATTCTCCAAGCCAGGCTTCAGCAATATGTGAACCGTGAACTTCCAGACGTTCAAGCTGGTTTTAGAAAAGGCAGAGGAACCAGAGATCAAATTGCCAACATCTGCTGGATCATGGAAAAAGCAAGAGAGTTCCAGAAAAGCATCTATTTCTGCTTTATTGACTATGCCAAAGCCTCTGACTGTGTGGATCACAGTAAACTGTGGAAAACTCTGAAAGAGATGGAAATACCAGACCACCTGATCTGCCTCTTGAGAAATTTGTATGCAAGTCAGGAAGCAACAGTTAGAACTGGACATGGAACAACAGGCTGGTTCTAAATAGGAAAAGGAGTACGTCAAGGCTGTATACTGTCACCCTGCTTATTTAACTTATATGCAGAGTACATTATGAGAAATGCTGGGCTGGAAGAAACACAAGCTGGAATCAAGATTGCCGGGAGAAATCTCAATAACCTCAGATATGCAGATGACACCACCCTTATGGCAGAAAGTGAAGAAGAACTAAAAAGCCTCTTGATGAAGATCAAAGTGGAGAGTGAAAAAGTTGGCTTAAAGCTCAACATTCAGAAAACGAAGATCGTGGCATCCGGTCCCATCACTTCATGGGAAATAGATGGGGAAACAGTGGAAACAGTGTCAGACCTTATTTTTTTGGGGCTCCAAAATCACTACAGATGGTGAAATTAAAAGACGCCATGAAATTAAAAGACGCTTACTCCTTGGAAGGAAAGTTATGACCAACCTAGATAGCATATTCAAAAGCAGAGACATTACTTTGCCAACAGATGTTCATGTAGTCAAGGCTATGGTTTTCCTGTGGTCATGTATGGATGTGAGAGTTGGACTATGAAGAAGACTGAGTGCTGAAGAATTGATGCTTTTGAACTGTGGTGTTGGAGAAGACTCTTGAGAGTCCCTTGGACTGCAAGGAGATCCAACCAGTCCATTCTGAAGGAGATCAGCCCTGGGATTTCTTTGGAAGGAATGATGCTAAAGCTGAGACTCCAGTACTTTGGCCACCTCATGCAAAGAGTTGACTCATTGGAAAAGACTCTGATGCTGGGAGGGATTGGGGGCAGGAGGAGAAGGGGACGACAGAGGATGAGATGGCTGGATGGCATCACTGACTCGATGGACATGAGTCTGAGTGAACTCCGGGAGTTGGTGATGGACAGGGAGGCCTGGCATGCTGCGGTTCATGGGGTCGCAAAGAGTCAGACACAACTGAGTGACTGATCTGATCTGATCTGATCTGATTGTTTATAATTGCCCTGACTGCCCAAGCCTGTAGCTGTTTTTAGTCCCTTATCATTCCTTTGCTTTGTGTTCCTTGAGAAGACCTCCATCCACTGACGTAAAGGGTCCCAGGTCCCCGTTTATCTCAGCCCCACCCCGAGTTTCCATCCCAAGTCGAATGTGGATCCACTGTGGTTGACTCACTGCTTTGGATGAATTTCTGCCGTGTCACTTGTGGCAGAGACAGTCGTGATGAGGGAACGTTTGCATTCTCTACAGAAAGATCTTGGTATCCCCTTTCTCTGGTGCGTGGGTTTAAAAAAAAAAGGAAATAGAAAATAAAGTATGGAGTGGTTAAATTAAACAAAACTTAGGAATTTTCTGTATCAACTAAAATATTCAAAGCTCCAATTGGCTAACTAGATAAATAAATGTTCTTTTAAACTCACTTGTGACCAAGCCTTGAATCACCTTGAGGGGGCGTCAGGTTCTCTAGACATGCCCAGACCCTTTGAATAACCTTCCCAGAAAGAGGTGCCCTCCTTGTGGCCAGTTTCCTCCTTCCCTGCCTCTCGTGGCAGTGGGGAGCATCTGGTCGCCATTTTCTTTGGACCTCTGAAGAACCGTCATGAAATTTCCACATGTTGTTCATTTCCTGGCAAAGTGGCCGATTCTCTCAGACTGTCCTCAGAAAACTTGTCCTGTAATCCTGAAATCATTTTTATGGGATGGGAGCCTTCTTTCTCTGAGTCGTCCACACTCAGACTGCGTGGATTTTGACCAGGTTCGATCCGCTGGTGAGTTCTGAGCTCTAAAGGAAGAACTTTTAGAAGAGGAGATTGTGTTCTCCTCTGCTTGCAGGCCAGGGCCCGCAGTTACTTCCTGGGGCATCCCTCATGGGGTGAGCCACGATCTGAGTTTACCGCAGGGGAAACCAGGGAGCCGGGGTCCTGTTCACTTCTTGAAGGAGAGCCATCACTCTCTCTCAACCATCAGAAGCTCCTGTTCTTCTCCTTCAGTGGGCGCAGGGAGCATTTGTGTGTGTGTGTGTGTGTGTGTGTGTGTGTGTGTGGTGGGGTTTTGTGTTTTTTTTGGTACCCAGAAACAATTTGCCTTGAATACTGAAACAGTCAGGCATTTTTGGAACTCTTGTAGAATTAATTGTTGTGCTGGAATTTAGGAAATTTTTAGAAATGGAAAACAATGTAGCAATCACTGCTTTCAAAAAACAGAGAGCATTTGGCATTCAGATGACCCTGGTCGTCTGCCCTTTCCAACTTTCTCATATTCAGGGTACTTTCAGTAAGCCTGCCATGGTTGGTGCTTTTTTTTTTTTTCCTTTTCACCCAACTTTTATTTGGAAAAAATTTAAACCTACTGAAAAGTTGGACACAAATTCAGCAGTTATTAACGTGTAGCCACATTTGCTTTATTGCCCCATCCACCTTCACTGACATCCCACCCCACCCCCCGACACACACACATTAGCTCTTCTGTTCTCAGTCGTGTCTGACTCTCTGTGACCCCGTGGACTGTAGCCTGCCAGGCTCCTCTGTCCATGGGATTCTCCAGGCAAGAACACTGGAGTGGGTTGCCATGTCCTTCTCCAGGGGATCTTCCTGACCCAGGGATTGAATCCACGCCTCCTGTGTGTCCTGCATTGACAGGTGGATTCTTTGCCACACTTTCTTATTTCAGCTGTAAAATTTGAAAATGAGTTGCTGGCATCATTACACTTTCAGTTCAGTTCAGTCGCTCAGTCATGTCCGACTCTTCGTGACCCCATGAATCGCAGTACGCCAGGCCTCCCTGTCCATCACCAACTCCTGGAGTTCACTCAGACTCAGGTCCATCGAGTCAGTGATGCCATCCAGCCATCTCATCCTCTGTCGTCCCCTTCTCCTCCTGCCCCCAATCCCTCCCAGCATCAGAGTCTTTTCCAATGAGTCAACTCTTCGCATGAGGTGGCCAAAGTACTGGAGTTTCAGCTTCAGCATCATTCCTTCCAAAGAAATCCCAGGGCTGATTTTCAGAATGGACTGGTTGGATCTCCTTGCAGTCCAAGGGACTCTCATAACACTTTACTCCCAAACTATTCAGCCTGTGCTTCCTGAGAATAACGCAGCCTCCTACATAAACATTACATGAATGTTGTTCCTAAGAAAACTAACATTAATTCCTTAGCATTATCTAATATAGAATCCATATTAAGATTTCCCCAATTGTCCCCAAATGTCTCTCCATAGCGATTCTATTTTCTGATCCAGGATTCAGTCTAGGTTCATGGCTGTACTGCTGTCTTTATCCTCCGGAGTCTCTTCTAATCAAGAACAGGCCTCTCGTTTCTTTCTTTTCTTTTTTTTTCATGACGTTGACATTTTGAAGCATCCAGGCCAACTGATTTTGGAGAATGTCCTCTATTCTGAAACTGTCTGATTGTTTTATGATTAGATCTGAGCTAAATACTCTTGCTGAGGATGCACGTTGCTGCTGTTGCACGTTTCCTGCTCATCACGCTTCCTCTTCATCACGCTTCCTGCTCATCACGCTTCCTCCTCATCTCATCCGGGGCCTATCACACTGACATTTGCTTTGGTCACTTTCCTCAGGTGATATTTACGAAATCGCTTCAAGGCAAGAATGTATTTTCCCTTTGTGAAGAGTGAGCAGTATATGAGTGGTCCTTTGAGTCTATGTGGATCACAAGTTCTCCAATAATCTTACACATGTTTTTACTGTCCATTGATGATCTCTGCCTGAATCAATACAGGGCAGCTGCAAAATCATGATTTTCCTCTTATTTTTGTTTCCAGTTATCAGCTGGTATTGCCCTGTAAAGAATAGTAAACTGTGCTAAGATAGGGCCTTCTTCAGTTTTGTTCATGGGTTGTACACCAGGCAACTGCAACTATAGTAAACTCTTCACAGATATTTGAATTCCATAAATGAATAAATGTTGCCATTTTTGTTTTCTTTGTTTTCACTTCTTATTAAGAAGTTTTGATCAGTTTTACAGGGAGAAGTGTTGAGGGAATACTTCAAAAACTGGATGAAAACCAAATCTCTTGTATAAGCAAGTTATACTTTAGTCTGGGAAAACAAGCTGTTGATTTAGTTTATACTTAAAAACAAACTGATACATGAGCACAGTTTAAAAGTGAAATAGTCGGATCACTAAAACTGAAAACCACCATACCCCTTGCCTAACTCTTTTCAATATTGTTTTTCCAGTCTTATCTAAAGATCATTTTCACCTATTTTAGCAATTCTAGTATTTCTTCTCATAGTTTAAGAATTTATATATTCTTGGAAATGGTAACCCACTCCAGTAGTCTTGCCTGGAAAATCCCATGGATGGAGGAACCTGGTAGGCTACAGTCCATGGGGTCACAAAGAGTTGGATACGACTGAGTGACATTTACTACTATTCACTATTCATATTTGATATCTTTTGGATTTTGTCTAGTGACTTCCTTATTTAGAAGATTAATATTTATTGCTCTTAAACGGTTTCCTTTCCTCAACATTTCTTTTCTCTACACCTCTATTCTCACCACTATAAGCATGTGGTAAGTTTTGGTTAAATCAACATTTATATGCACAGATGAGTCATGTAATATACTTTTTGTACAGCTTTTTATTTTCCTTGGAGATGATAACTGCCTATTTTTTTTCATTCACTTAGTTTTCTTTGTATCATTAATCTATCCCCAAACTCTCTGCCAGCAGAATACATCTCCTTTCCGTAATTTCAAGCACATCTCAGTTTCTTTCTGTTTTGTTTTGGAGACAGCCCTTCTGGAGCCCTTCACCGAGCTCCTGCAGCTGAGACTGCTCTCACGGCCGGCTGTAAAGCTGTTATCCCAGGATCTCCCTTTCCCGTTATCCTACCTCTTCCTCTTTGGTTCGTCCCACTTCCTGGATTCCATGTCATCTTGATCACCTCACTCATTCTGATGAAATTCACACTCCCACAGCTTCCTGAGAAATAAGTGGGAGGTAAAGAAGATGGGGCCTTCATATATGAAAAGGTCTTTAGTCTAGCTTCCTACTTGATTGACATGTGAACAGGATATAAAAGTCTTAGTTGGAAATCATTCTCTTTCATAATTTCAAAGGAATTTCTTCATCTTCTGTCAGCTTATTGAGTTGTTTTGTGAAACCTGTCTTTTTGTGAGACGTGTGTGTGTGTGTGTGTGTGTGTGTGTGTGTGTTTTCTTCTCTCTGAATGGTCTTGGGATCTCATTTTTGTACTCAGTGTTCTGGAATTACACAGTGATCTCTCCTTGGTATTTTTTAATAAATTCACTGGCCATGCCACTTAGGAGATTTGTTGAATCTGTAAACTCACATCCTTCAGTTATAGGGAATTATCTTGAATTAGTTCTCTGTCTTTTCCTCTTCTACATTTATTTCTTTTCTCTCTTTCTGGATGTCTTATGATTAAGATGTTGGACCTTCCAGACTGATGTAAACTTTTCTTCTTTTCTCTCCTATTTTCTACTTCTTTAGCTTCACATTCCTTTTTTTCTGGTACATTTTCTCAGCCTCTCTCCCAAAGCTTCTATTGAATTTTTGGGTTTTGCTACAATACCTTTAATTTGTTTTCTTTTGATTCAAAAGTTCTTTTTCTATTGCTTCCTGTTCTTAATCATGAATGCAACATTTTCTGTTTTGTTTTTGTGCACTTCAATGATTTTTTTAAAATAATGTGTTGTTTGCTTTTGCTGCCCTGGGTCTTCGCTGCTGCGTATGGGCTGCTGTCTCGTTGCAAGGTGAGGGCTTCTCACTGTGGTGGCTCCTGTGCTGCGAAGCACGGGCTCGAAGCACCCAGGCTTCAGTAGTTGCAGCACAAGGGCTCAGAGGCTGTGGGCTGTGGGCTTAGTTGCCCGTGGTGTGTGGGATCTTTCTGGACCAGGGATCAAACCCATGTCCCCTGCACTGGTGGGTGGATTCCTATCCACGGCACCACCAGGGAAGTCCTAATGACTTTTAAAGAAAAATTTCTCTTTCCTTCGCGGCCTTTCTTCCTCTAAGGGCACTTTATCTGCCTGGTGTGTCCCCTGTTCTCCCATGTTTCATGTTTTCGTTACCTATCCGCCGACCCTCACCCGTTCTTCCATAATCAGTAAGGCTCTAAGAGGATGGCTGCAAGCTCTGCGTGGTGGGAGAGGGTTTTCAACCTACAATTAATATTTTTTAACTCTACAAATGATAGGCTCCTGGCGTATCTGGTGGACACTGGAGTTGTTGGTAATGGAGAAGGGGAATCAGATAATAATATCCTTTTATTCCCCTTCTGAGCTTGAAATCAACTGAGGCATGCAAACGGGGAACCGAATGAGAGCTTTATTGCTGATAATGTGATTGGAGAAGCGGCTTTCGACACATCCCCTAATGAGAACAGTTCACACCCCTTCTAACTAACACAGGAAATCCAGGTCTCCTCCGAACGGGCAGAGCAGGCCTGTAAATCTCACCACACAGTGGAGAGTAAACCTTACTGTACTTGCTCAGAAGAATGTCTGAAAGGTCTGTATGCTGGCGCTCTGCTTGTTTCCATTCAGTCCTTCTGGGGCTCAAAAACTTATTTTGGTGAATTAATCCCTGCTTTAATGTCCTTGGAATATTACGTGAAGCTGTGCTTCTGTAGTTTAATGCGGGATACAGTCCCCTATCCTCACCCCAAGGCTAAAATTTGAGCTTCCCGCCCTTTTCAGAACAGTCAATCTCCATATTCTATTTCAATCCACAAGGTCATCCCTTGTGCCCATGCCTCAGTGTTCTTAGCTAAAGTATGAAGACATTAGAGTTTTGGAGTTCAATAAACCTCTGTACCCAAATTTGGAGCCAAATAACAAATAAGACATAGGAGACAAAAAAAAAAAAAAAAGAAGATTAAAATGTCAATATTTTACTGATTAAGTTGATTGAAGAATGTGGATCTGAGGCCCCTTGGCTTAACTGGCATCATTCCCTGGGCAAATTAATCAAGTTTATTCAAGCTGGCGCTGAAACAGGAGGGCGGCCACTGGCCCCACGTAGTGACCAGCAGACCCGAGTGTGCCCTCTGTGTGAGCAGTGAGATCTGCCAGGAACCCCTGCTGCCCAAAGCAGGGCCGAGCACACCCAGCCCCTCCTCTCAGCCTCAGCAGTTAGCTCAGCCATCTCCCACTTGGAGGAGAACTCAAGGGAGCAGAGAGAAGCCAGAAGTGGTTGTTCAGTCTCTTAAGTCCTGTCTGACTCTTTGCAACCTCATAGACAGAGCACACCAGGCTCCTCTGTCCTTCACTATCTCCTGGAGCCTGCTCGAATTCATGCCATTGAGTCCGTGATGCCATCCAACCATCTCATCCTCTGTCGTCCCCTTCTCCTCCTGCCTTCAATCTTTCCCAGCATCAGGGTCTTTTCCAATAGTCAGTTCTTCACATCAGGTGGCCAAAGTATTTGAATTTCAACTTAGCAATGAATATTCAGTGTTGATTACCTTTAGGATTGACTGGTTGGATCTTCTTGCAGTCCAAGGGACTCCAAGAGTCTTCTCCAGCACCACAATTTGAAAGCATCGATTCTTTGGTGCTCAGCATTCTTTATGGTCCAATTCTCACATCTGTACATGACTGCTGGAAAATGTCAGCAAAGTGGTGTCTCTGCTTTTTAATACACTGTGTAGGTTTGTCATAAAAAACTCAACATTCAAAACACTAAGATCATGGCATCGGGTCCATCACTTCATGGCAAATAGATAGGGAAACAGTGGAAACAGTGACAGGCTATTTTCTTGGGCTCCAAAATCACTGCAGATGGTGACTGCAGCCAAAATTAAAAGACACTTGCTCCTTAGAAGAAAAGCTATGACCAACCTAGACTGTATATTAAAAAGTGGAGACATTACTTTGCCAACAAAGGTCTATCTAGTCAGAGTATGGTTTTTCCAATAGTCATGTATGGATGTGAGAGTTGGACCATAAAGAAAGCTGAGCACTGAAGAATTGATGCTTTTGAACTGTGGTGTTGGAGAAGACTCTTGAGAGTCCCTTGGACTGCAAGGAGATCCTCCAGTCAATCCTACAGGAGATCAATCCTGAATATTCATTGGAAGGACTGATGCTGAAGCTGAAGCTCCAATACTTTGGCCACCTGATGACTGACTCACTGGAAAAGACCCTGATTCTGGGAAAGATTAAAGGCAGGAGGAGAGGGGGACAACAGAGGATGACATGGTTGGATGGCATCACCAACTTAATGGACATGAGTTTGAGTAAGCTCTGGGAGTTGGTGAACAGGGAAGCCTGGCATGCTGCAGTCCATGGAGTTGCAAAGAGTTGGACACGACTGAGTAACTGATCTGAACTGAGGTTTGTCATAACTTTCCTACCAAAGAGCAAGTGTCTTTTAATTTCATGGCTACAGTCACCATCCACAGTGATTTTAGAGCCCAAGAAAATAAAATCGGTCACTGTTTCCACTTCTGCCCCATCTATTTGCCATGAAATGAGAGATTGGATGCCATTATCTTAATTTTTTTAATATTGAGTTTCAAGCCAACTTTTTCACTCTCCTGTTTCACCTGCATCGAGAGGCTCTTTAGTTCCTCTTTACTTTCCGGCATTAGAGTGGTATCACCTGCCTATCTGAGGTTGTTGATATTTCTCCTGGAAATCTTGATTCCAGCTTGTGGTTCATCCAGCCTGGCATTTTGCAAGATGTACTCTGCATATAGGGAAAATAAGCAAGGTGATAATATATAGCCTTGTCACACTCCTTTCCCAAGTTTAAACCAGTCTGTTGTTCTATGTCTGGTTCTAACTGTTGCTTCTTGACTTGCATACAGATTTCTCAAGAGACAAATAAGGTGGTCTGGTACTCCAAGAATACCAGGAGGAGAAGAGGGAAGCCAGAAGTATTCTCCCATTCTTTCTGTCTGGGGTGTGGTATGGAAATACTCTTACCTGTGGGAGACGTGAGGAGTAAAGAATAAGTATTTACTTTGAACAGAAATCTTGGATTTTCCCAAATGAAATTACATATAGAAACCATATAATTTAATCTCCAAACTGGGACATGTCTGGTGATTGATTGGGATCCCTATCAATAATTATTCCAGGAATATGAGCATAAAGTGGGCTTCCCTAGCAGCTCAGTGGTAAAGAATCCACCTGAAATGTAGGAGACACAGGAGATGTGGTTTCCATCCCTGGGTGGGGAAGATCCCCTGGAGGAGGGCATGGCAACCCACTCCAGTATTCTTGCCTGGGAAATCCCATGGACAGAGGAGCCTGGTGGGCTATGGTCCATGAGGTCACAGAGTCGGACACGACTGAAGTGACTGAGTATGGACAAAAGCATAAACTAGAATCATCCAGGGCAACCAGGAGGAAAAGTCGCTGCACTTAGAGCGAATGTGGGGATTCTCAGGGGGTCTCATCTCTCTGGACTCACATTCTTCCGTTTTCTCAAGTAGTTGCTAATGGATAGTCACTCTTCCCCCGACCCTCTCCCTGAAAAGCTGCGTGGCTCACAGGATCTTAGTTCCCGGACCAGGGACTGAACAGTATCTCCTGCAGGGGAAACCCAGAGTCCTAACCACTGGATCACCAGGAAATTCCATGGATAGTCACACATCTGTGGCCTTTTCCTCTATATATTCCATAGTCATCTCATAAGGACATAAAGAGAGAAAAAGTAAAACGTGTTCCAGTCATTTCAACTATAATAGGCATTTAAAAATAAATGTTTGTTGAGTAAATAAGTATGCAAATAAATTTTTTAAATGTACTTGACAAAATTCTTTTCTGTGGAGATGGAGTCTCGATTAACTGAAGGGAAATAACAAATGAAAGGAAGAGAGAAAGAGAACGCTGACTGAGAAAATGTGACTTATTTAGCTTTGTTCTAAGTTATGTGGATCCTGGTCCTGTCTCTCATAAAAAGTTATGCTCATCTAGCCAGGAAGTCACCAAAAGCCTATTTTCGGATGTTTAAAGACAAACAATCTCCAGAAGGTTATTTACTATTAATACGCTCTACAGTTGGGGGGGATTTTTATTTTCATTTTTCATTTCCTGTTTCTTATCTTATGTTCTCAGATCGAGGCCATTTCTGGGCCAGAAGAGCATGTCTTAGCACAATCTGCCTCCTGCCATTTATCAAAACGTTGTCTTGACTCTTTTCAGTTAATCAAAACCAGGAGGTAAAATTTCAGAAAAAGACTGAACTGTGTTTCTCACATCAAGAGTAGTGACCGTGTGTGATCAGAGGTGGTATTGGTATTAATACAGAAAGAAAAGTTTGGACTTTGGTCAGTGGTATGCAAGTTAAGGACTTTTAAAAGGATGCCAATGTAGATACCAACTTATACTCTTGAAAATATAATATGATACAATACACATATGCCAGGATTGTTGATAACAATAACAAAGTTGATCAACTTCAACCCCAAACAACTGTTTTAGTATTGAACTTGTTTTGTTTTTCACTGAATAGGAGGAGGTGAAGTTAAGGTTTCCATTTGTGGTTTCCAAAAAAGAAAGCAATTTGGCAGGGAAAGTTTCTCACTAAGGGCAAACAAATCATGCTGTGACATGAACCTGGTTTCCTTCTTGTCGATGGTGATTACTGTATGTCAGCTGGGTGCCTGATTTATCTGTCGGAGAAGTTTCATGATGAGCAGCTGTGCCCGTGGTAAACACTGAAACGCACTGTTAAGATTCTTTTTGGCTTGAACCATTTGGGGAACCAATGGTTAGTTTTCTATGGGAAAATAGAGTACCACCTTCCTTTCGGAAAATCTCTGATGGGTAGATGGAACAGAGGGAAAGGATGATGGCTAACTTTCCTTGAATGTGTATTTTCTTGCCAGCACCATTAAAAGTACCTTACATTTCACTTATTTCTCATAACTCTGCCATTTTATAGAAGAAAAGTCTGAGCTTGGAAAGATTAAGCCTCTTTACCAGGGTCATACAGCTGCTAATCAGTAGACGTGGGCTTTAAACTTTGGTTTGTTTGGATGTGAAGACCAAGTTCCTAACTGCTTCTCCACATGCCCTTACCTCCCTACCTAGGAAATGCCATCGAATCACTTTCTGCTTCTCTCTGTTTGTGGAGTTACTACCAAATCCTGTTAATCTCCCATTAGGTCTTAAATCGATCTGTCTATTCCTAATTCCAATACACCTCTTTATCCCATGTTGGGATCATATCACATTCCCACATGGTCTGCCTGTTTTTGCAATCTCCCCTCTCAATCCATTTTATACATCACAGTCAGACCAATCTCCCTTTATTATCATTTCCTTTTTTTTTTTTTTTTATCTTTTGGCAGCAGGCCACGCAGGATCTTAGTTCCCGGACGAGGGATTGAATGCTTACACCCTGCATTGGAAGCTCAGAGTCTTGACCACTGGATGACCAGGAGGTTCCCTCATCATCACCATTTTTAACATCTGTTCTACCAATGTAGAGGGCTTCCCAGGTGGCGCTTGTGGTAAAGAACCCACCTGCCAGTCCAGGAGAGGTAAGACTTGGGTTCAATCCCTGGGTCCCTAGGGGAGGACATAGCAATCCACTCTAGATTCTTGCCTGGAGAATCCTATGGACAGAGTACTGCCTGGTGGGCTATAGTCCATAGAGTCACGATGAGTCGGACACGACTGAAGTGACTTAGCGTGCATGCAGGCATGCCGTTGGTGCTTTGCTTGGTTCTGTATAGATTCCATCTTTGAGGGATCTAGTCAAGTTCATCGGGTTAGTTCAGTGTATTTACACAACTATAGGCCCAGCATTGGGAGCAGAGTCACCCTCTTGGCTGTGAGTACTTGGGTCTTGCCTGGTGATTTGCTGGAATGAGTGCAGGGAAGGAAGGGGTTGACAGTACCAATTAGATTCAACAATCAGTGAGGGGCTCCCTATTTGGAAGATTGTAGTCTCTGTGTACGGAGAAGGCAATGGCACCCCACTCCAGTACTCTTGCCTGGAAAATCCCATGGATGGAGGAGCCTGGTGGGCTGCAGTCCATGGGGTCGCTAAGAGTCGGACACGACTGAGCGACTTCACTTTCACTTTTCACTTTCCTGCATTGGAGAAGGAAATGGCAACCCACTCCAGTGTTCTTGCCTGGAGAATCCCAGGGACGGGGGAGCCTGGTGGGCTTCCGTCTATGGGGTCGCACAGAGTCGGACACGACTTAAGCGACTTAGCAGCGGCAGCAGCAGTCTCTGTGTAGCGCCCAATTTGAGTCCGAACCCTGTAAGGAAGAGGGAGGAATTGAGTGGGGCGGACTGAGCGCCATCTAGTGGAGGGAGGCTGCAAAGTGTAAACGAGAGCTGACTGTGACTGACAACCTGATGCTACGGGAAAAGAAAAGACGGGCAGTTGGTGGTGAGTGAGAGGAAAGGTGGGCGCTGCCAGCAGATCAGGGGGCTGTGGACTGATGGGAGAGAGTGGGAAGAGGAGGCTCACCCTCGTCTTCAATGCAAAGCAGAAGGAATAGGATAAAAACCATTTATTTTCTTTATCTAGGACCCCACCATGATCCCCAGCTTTCAGAGTAAAACAATAATATTAAATAAAATTTTAAGAAAAAAGAACAGGCATGCCTGCCGTCAGTTCGGGTCATACCGGTTTAAACAGTCAGTTGTGTCTCTTCTTTTTCTTCTTTTTGGCTCCAGCACACAGTTTGCAGGGTCTTAGTCCCAAGGGGTGGACCCTGGGCCCTTTGCAGTGAGAAGGCGGAGTCCCAACCACCAGACCTCCAGGGAATTCCCTGAGTTACCTTTTAATCAAAAATCCAAAACTGTTTTGTGTGTCTACATTTCAAATTTTAAAAAGATGGTTCAGTTCAGTTCAGTCAGTCAGTCGTGCTGACTTTTGCAACCCCATGGACTGCAGAACACCAGGCCTCCCTCCTGTCCATCCCCAACTCCTGGAGTTTACTCAAACTCATGACCATTGATTTGAGTCGGTGATGCCATTGAACCATCTCATCCTCTGTTGTCCACTTCCTCTCCCACCTTCAGTCTTTCCCAGCACCAGGGTCTTTTCAAACAAGTCAGTTCTTCCCATGAGATGGCCAAAGTATCGGAGCTTCAGCTTCAGCATCAGTCCTTCCAATCAATATTCAGGACTGATTTCCTTTAGGATCGACTTGTTCGATCTCCTTGCAGTCCAAGGGACTCTCAAGAGTCTTCTCCAACACCACAGTTCAAAAGCATCAATTCTTCGCTTTCTTTGTGGTAAAAGGGGAACTGTTTAGTAATTGTCCACACATCCTAAAGGGAAATGTGAATTGCACTTTCGTTCTATATTGCGGTCAGTTCAAGAGGCAGCAGAAGGAGGCAGACACTGTTCACACAGAGATGGAGTAAGAGCTAGACGACATTCTGAAAGAAAAATATTCACAGAAAGTTGAGACCATGGGAGCCGGACCTGTAGGTTAAGAGGCAAAGGGGCATAGACACAGCCCCATTTTTTTGCACACCCGATTGTTGAAAACATGCCTGTGAGAACGGGGCTACTTTCCATGGGAGCGCACACCCATGTTCAGCAGATTGAACTGCGGGCCAACATGATGGCTAACACGTTTTCCTCCTTCAGAACAAAACGGTGAGAGGCAAGAGCTTCAAAGGAGCAAAAGTTAATCCAATTCACAATCAAATGAACATGTGGGTTCAGAGCCAACTCAGAGTCTGAGCCAACTTTAGTCAGTCAGTGCCCTGCGTTTAACCAGCTGGAATGTTTTATAAGTACCATCCATGCAATCCTTTGACAGGAGGGCTTTGCCTCGTGTTGGGAAATATGCATCTCGTCATAAAAATGGAACACAATGTCCTTGGGTTTCTTGTTCTCTAGAGAAGGAGGCTCTATTGTGCTGTATGCCAGGAACATAATAATAAAGAGGGCTAAACACTGATTACACTGAGTTTATTTCAGGCACGAGAGACTGGGAGACATTTATACGAGAGATGGCTAGATTAGGAGTATAAAGACTATAGGCCCCACTCCCACGGTACCAATATTGAAGAACAAACTCTTGATCACTCTTTTTTTTTGTTTTTTTCCATGCCCGGGAATTCATCAAGACAGAACAAGCCAAGAGCAAAGGACCAGCTTCAGAAGAATTGTGATCGATTCAAGGTTTTTGAAACCAAAAGCTCGGTTATAGAGGCGCTGGGACTAGTCTAGATATGAAACAGCATTCCAGGGTCTTTTCTCAAATGTATGTATGCTTCTTTTTCTTTAGCCCTTGAAAAAAATAAAGACTGACCCTGTCTTGTACCACACATTTTATACATGTTAAAAAAGAAAGAACAACCCAGACTTGATGAGAAATTTTAATGGAAAAAATAAAACCACCCAAGAACCAAAGGGAAATGCAGGGAAGGTAATGAAGAAAGAAAAATAAACAAAAATAAAGCAACAAAAACCATGGATGGACATTTATATAATCTCAAGGTGCAAAGGGCTATTTGAAGACTAGAACTAAGGCAAAGCTTATAAAGGAAATGAAACCTAGACTTGACTTTATTCAGGTTAAAAAGTTTTTTTTTTTTTTTATTATTCAGGATTCAAGCACCATAAACAAAGGCAAATCAAAAGAATGTGTGCAAAATTCTCATTTCCTTTGCTCGCATATAACCCACTCAAGCTGGCTCCTGACAAAAGCAAAGGAACAGGAGATAAGGAGGTGGCCAGCTCCCAGATTCCGAGGGCAGGAGCGTCACTGGGCGCCAGGAGCGCGCCCGGCACAGGAAGCCTAGGGCCCAAACGGTGCGATTCTGATTTTATCGTCTATGCTGATTGGTTATCTGTAATACGTCTAAGAAGAGTAACTTCACATCTAGTATTTGGTTTCCCAAGGGTCCAATTCTTATAGAAGATTCATGTTGAATGCTTGATTCTTCCCCTTTCATTAAAGACGTTTCACTGAATGAATTGTTTTGGGTAGGAAATCTCAAGATCTATGATCAGTCAGCTAGAGACACAGAAGAGCCAATGCTATAACATCCGTCAGTGTCAGAAGATCTCAGAACAAGAGTCAATGGTTTAAGTTCTAGTTTGGGTTCGAGAATGAAGGCAGGAGAAGACAGAAGTAGGAAGTCCTACATGGGGCTTCCCTGGTGGCTCAGTGGTAAGGAGTCTGTCTGCCAGTCCAGGAGACACACATTCGATCCCTGGGTTGGGAAGACCCCCTCGAGAAGGAAATGGCAACCCACTCCAGGATTCTTGCCTGGAGAATCCCATGGACAGAGGAGCCTGGCGGGCTACAGTCCATGGGGTCACAAGAGTCAAACACAACTTAGTGACTAAGCAACAGCACCAGTAAGTCCAATGTAACTGTTCACTAATAAAATAAACCCGTTATAGCATTATGCAGCTTTAAAAAAAAACCAGGCAAGTCAGAGGGGGTAGATAATGTTATTCTCATTTTGTAGGTAGAAAAGGTGAGACCTGGTGGAGTTGTGACTCATTCAAGTTCACTGGAACAGAGAGAGCTGCCTTGCCTTTTAGTCTAGTGCTTTTTCCATTCAGTCATTGGCAACTTTTCATCTATATGAAAATTAAAACTAATGAGGCATGAATATATTAAAGTTGTTTCTTTGTAAAAGTAAGTGCATACAGCCAGGACGAAAGCCATTGGTCAGGGGCTGTCTCCAGTGCTGTTTAGCCCCGTGGTTCTTTGGCCCTGCCAGTGTTCATCCAATGGGTGTGATCCCACAGCAGTGGTCACAGCATCCTTTTGTTCCTTTTTAAGGGTTTTTTGTGGAATTTACAATAGTCATTTGGACTCAGTCTAGGTCAACAATGAATATTTTCCATCAAATCCAAAAGGAAAGGAGGTATTAAGACAACATTGGCTGTAGTGATTTTTACATGTCTATCAGTGCCTTATGGGCTTCCCAGGTGGCTCTAGTGGTAAAGTACCCACCTTCCCATGCAGGAGACACAGAGACGCGGGTTTGATTTCTGGGTTGGAAAGATCCGCTGGAGGAGGGCATGGCAACCCACTCCAGTATTCTTGCCTGCAGAATCCCATGGACAGCGGAGCCTGGTGGGCTCCATGGGGTCAAAAAGAGTCAGACATGACTGAAGCAACTTAGCACGTACGTATGCAATAACTTAGGGGTAATTTTCAATCTAGCATAAAGTCACCAGTACTGAGCTGGACCTGGTCAGGAGTTGGCTTCTCTCTGCTGAATTCAGCACCTGAAATGCAACAGCTGTTTCTTTTTAAGGTTTGAGGGAACCTGGCTGACCCTCCTCCACTCAAGTTCTTTCTCACGGGAACAAACGCTAGCAGTGTTGAGCTCTGGAGATTTCAAGCTTGGTCTTATGGAGTTACCGGAACAGCCCAAGGCAAGGTTGTCTGTTGTTAGGCTCAAGCAACAAGAGTATACTCTATAACACATCTGTCCTTTTACACACACACAAAAGACCCCATGCTCTGCTGTGTAGCTGCCTGGGATCCTTAGGAAGCCATCCACGGAAGGAGTGAAAACTCACACAGGAAGCCATGCTTTGAAGTGGGATCCTCTCAGGGTTTCCAGCCCTTTAAGAGTGAACTCAGTTGAAAATTGGCTTCCATGGGACTTCCCTGGGAGCGCCTTATCAATAGAATATAACACAGAATTACACTGCAGACTTGCTGTTCAGCCCCTCTGTCGTGTCTGACTCTTTGCGACCTCATGGACTGCAGCACACCAGGCTTCCCTGTCTTCACCGTCTCCCAGAGTTTGCTCAAACTCATGTTCATTGAGTCGGTGATGCCATCTGCAGACTAAACACTATTTTTTAAGCTGATTTTGCAGGAAAGGCACAATTCCACAGCAAACTTTTCAGGAACACAAGTTTCTGATCTCATCATGTTGTCTGATCTACCTACCCAGGAGCCCTTCACCTTAGAGTCTATAAAATGGCAAGAGCACGTACACTTCTGGAAGAACCATGCCATGCCCTCTCAAACAGAACTGTGTCAGTCCATTTTAAAGGGTAGATAAAAAGATGGGCCAGTGGTTTTTCATCTTTGCTGCGGTCAGAGTAAGACGCAATGGCTGAAGTTTGGAGGACAAGCTGTCTCCACTGGAAGGGAGAAAGGCCTTCATCCGCCAAGGCACCCATCTCCCCCTTCCAGTATGCCATCATCCTCTCTTTAACTGAAACCTCTTGTGCTTCAGGGTCTGCCCATTTGGTCCTTTATCAGCCTCTGAGTGATGAAAACACATGATGCATTCAGTCGTCATTGTGGCTTCAGATCCTTAGAGAAATACTGCTTTCCCACACCTCTTCCTCCGATTTCTTTGTAAGAAGATACTTTCTGATAAAAATAACATGCTTGTAGTAGAAAACTGGGAAAATGTGGAAGTGTGTAAAGATTATATATAGCTTTACAAACACATTATACACGTGCCTGTGTGCTCAGTCACGTCTGACTCTTTGAGACTCCGTGGACTGTAGCCCACCACGCTCCTCTGTCCATAGGGTTTCCCTGGCAAGAATACTGGAGTGAGTTGCCATTTCCTCCTCCAGGGGAATCTTCCTGACCCTGAGATAGGGGATTGAACCCGTGTCTCCTGAATTGGCACGCAGATTCTTCACCACTGTGCCACCTGGGAACCCCTACAAGTAATAGCAGTTCACTGCAAAAAGAAGTGGCCCTCCCATAGGCCAAGTGCTCCTAAGATATCCCATAAGTGGCTTAGACGTAGGCTGGTCACTGGGGTGGTTAGTGTAGGCAGATGACTACTTGATGCTTTAAAAAACCTGAAGGGGGTTTTCTGCCCTCAAATCATTTCTCTGTAATCCTTGAGTTTCTTTGCTTTTATTTGACTTGATATTCTAACAAAGAAGATTAAGTGCTCTAAATTAGCCAGAGAATGGCTGTCAAGCACCGCGACAGTATGCAGATATATCTGCAACAGATTCTATTGTTACAGTGATTTTTAATCATTTTATTTTGGCTGTCGTATGGCTTGTGGGATCTTAGTTCCCTGACTAGGGATTGAACCTGTGCCCTTGGCCAGGAAAGCGTGGAGTCCTAACCACTGGGTCACCAGGGAATTCCCACAGAGATCTTCTTATTGCCTCTATCAGTTCAGTTCAGTTCAGTAGCTCAGTCGTGTCCAACTCTTTGCGACCCCATGAATCGCAGCACGCCAGGCCTCCCTCTCCATCACCATCTCCCGGAGTTCACTCAAACTCATGTCCATCGAGTCGGTGATGCCATCCAACCATCTCATCCTCTGTCGTCCCCTTCTCCTCCTGCCCCCAATCCCTCCCAGCATCAGAGTCTTTTCCAATGAGTCAACTCTTCCCATGAGGTGGCCAAAGTACTGGAGTTTCAGCTTTAGCCTCATTCCTTCCAAAGAAATCCCAGGGCTGATCTCCTTTAGAATGGACTGGTTGCATCTCCTTGCAGTCCAAGGGACTCTCAAGACTCTTCTCCAACACCACAGTTCAAAAGCATCAATTTTTTGGCGCTCAGCTTTCTTCCAGTCCAACTCTCACATCCATACATGACCACTGGAAAAACCATAGCCTTGACTAGATGGACTTTTGTTGGCAAAGTAATGTCTCTGCATTTGAATATGCTGTCTAGGTTGGTCATAACTTTCCTTCCAAGGAGTAAGCGTCTTTCAATTTCATGGCTGCGGTCACCATCTGCAGTGATTTTGGAGCTCAAAACCAACTACTTTATAATTTATTTTTAAGATATTTCAGGGCAGCAGAAAAAACAGCACTTTGCCCGTTTTCTCTGCTCCAGTCTCCTAATCACTTCCATCTGCGGGGTCTGTCTATCTAGTCATGTGCAGGTATTGCCCCAAAGCTTATTTTTCTAAACCAGAAATGCTTCCTGAACTTATCAAAGTATGAACAGGTATTGCTGATTACTAAAGCGTGAAGGAATCGTCTTCTGAATTTAATATTGCCAAAAAGAGAAAGGGCTACATGTTAAAGACATTTATAAAATAATAGTTACTTAAGGTATTACATTAATACATTTTACTACAAAATTTAGTCCAGCCTTGATATATGTGCTCTTATGCACAATAATCATACTTAATGCAATCTTCCTACTATTCATTTTGAATTTCTAGATCCAAGACTATTTCTTTAGCACAAAGAGAAGGACCCATTCCAGGAAAAATTATATTCTAAATAAATGCATACAATGCATTAAAATGATGCAAAATTTTTTGTAGTTTATATGATTAATACACATATAACTGATACTGAATAATGTAGTAGTGAAGCAAAATAGCAAGTAATATGCAGATTCAGTATGCATAGCACTCTAGTAGAAAGGTGAAAGAAATGATGAACAATGCCTGTTGACATTGGAATTTGAATTTTAGGAAGATTTTTGATTACTTAACACTATTTAGAATGGTGCTGTAAAGTTTGTGGCAAAATCAATTTGCTTCTCATATGAAAGTGAAAGTGTTAGTCGCTCAGTTGTGTCCTTTGCGATCTATGGACTGTAGCCCCCAGGCTCCTCTGTCCATGGGATTTCCCAGGTAAGAATACTGGAGTGGGTAGCCTTTCCCTTCTCCAGGGGATCTTCCTAACCCAGGGATCGAACCCTGGTCTCCCTTATCACAGACAGATTCTTTACCATATCAGTTCAGTTCAGTTGCTCAGTCATGTCCGACTCTTTGTGACCCCATGAATTGCAGCACGCCAGGCCTCCCTGTCCATCACCAACTCCCGGAGTTCACTCAAACCTACATCCATCGAGTCGGTGATGCCATCCAACCATCTCATCCTCTGTCGTCCCCTTCTCATCCTGCCCCCAATCCCTCCCAGCATCAGAGTCTTTTCCAGTGAGTCAACTCTTCCCATGAGGTGGCCAAAGTACCTCCACCAAAGTGAAGTTTCAGCTTCAGCATCATTCCTTCCAAAGAACACCCAGGACTGATCTCCTTTAGAATGGACTGGTTGGATCTCCTTGTAGTCCAAGGGACTCTCAAGACTCTTCTCCAACACCACAGTTCAAAAGCATCAATTCTTCAGCACTTAGCTTTCTTCACAGTCCAACTCTCACATCCATACATGACCACTGGAAAAACCATAGCCTTGACTAGATGGACTTTTGTTGGCAAAGTAATGTCTCTGCTTTTGAATATGCTGTCTAGGTTGGTCGTAACTTTCCTTCCAAGGAATAAGCGTCTTTTAATTTCATGGCTGCAATCACCATCTGCAGTGATTTTGGAGCCCCCAAAAATAAAGTCAGCCACTGTTTCCACTGTTTCCCCATCTATTTCCCATGAAGTGATGGGACTTCATGGGATGTAAGTCCCTTCATGGGGTGTAAGATGCCATGTAAGTCCCTTCAATTAAAAAAATGTATTTTTATTTACTTATATTTAATTATATATCTCTTCCAGTTCTACTGAAATATAATTGACACACAGCACTGTAGAAGTTTAAGGGGTTCAGCATAATCATTTGATTTACATGCATCATGAAATGATTACAATAAGCCTAGTGAACATTCATCACCTCATATATTAGTAGATATAAAAGAAAAAAAAATTTCCTTGTGATGAGAGCTCTTAGAATTTATGATCTTAACTACTTACTTTCATATATAACATGCAATCATATTAATTATATTAATCATCTTGTATCTTATTGCCGGGAGAAATACCAATAACCTCAGATATGCAGATGACACCACCGTTATGGCAGAAAGTGAAGAAGAACTAAAGAGCCTCTTGATGAAAGTGAAAGAGGAGAGTGAAAAAGTTGGCTTAAAGCTCAGTATTCAGAAAACTAAGATCATGACATCCAGTCCCATCACTCCATGGCAAAAAGATGGGGAAACAATGGCTGACTTTAGTTTTTGGGGCTCCAAAATCACCGCAGATGGTGACTGCAGCCATGAAATTAAAAGATGCTTACTCCTTGGAAGGAAAGTTATGTCCAACCTAGACAGCATACTAAAAAGCAGAGACATTACTTTGCCAACAAAGGTCCATCTAGCCAAGGCTATGGTTTTTCCAGTGCTCATGTATGGATGTCAGAGTTGGAGTATAAAGAAAGCTGAGCACCGAAGAATTGATGCTTTTGAACTGCGGTATTGGAGAAGACTCTTGAGAGTCCCTTGGACTGCAAGGAGATCCACCCAGTCCATCCTAAAGGAAATCAGTCCTGGGTGTTCATTGGAAGGACTGATTTTGAAGCTGAAACTCCAATACTTCGGCCACCTGATCCAAAGAGCTGACTCATTTGAAAAGACCCTGATGCTGGGAAAGATTGAAGGTGGAAGAAGAAGGGGATGACAGAGGATGAGATGGTTGGATGGCATCAATGACTGGATGGACATGGGTTTGTGTAGACTCCGGGAGCTGGTGATGGACAGGGAAGCCTGGCATGCTGTGGTTCACGGGGTCACAGAGTTGGATACTACTGAGCGACTGAACTGAACTGAGTCTTATATCCCTAGTACTTCCTTGTCCTGTAAGTGGAGGTTTGCACCTTTGGACCAGCTTCAATCAATTGCCCCTGCTTCTCCCTGACCCCGTGCTTCTAATCTCTTTTCTCATGAGTTTGTTTGTTTATGAAGCATAACTGACCTACAACACTATGTTAGTTCCAGGTACATGACATAGTGATTCAATATTTTTATACATTACAAAATGATCACCATGATGTCTAGTTACCATGTGTCACCATATAAAGACATTATGTTATTGACTATATTTTCCACACTGCATTTTTTATACCTGTGACTCCTTTATTTTGCAACTGGAAATTTGTACCTCTAAATTCCCGTCACAATAGAAAATTAATTTAAAATTCTAGAATAATCCTGGTACAATAATTCCAAAGACTTTTGAGAAGATACTCTGTTATCAGAGAACAGTACCGTTGTTTACATTTTTGGAAGTACAGAAAAAGAAGAATATAAATCCACGTCAAACCTTGTGGGAACAACCTGGAGTTGAAGCTGATGCTGTGACTTGCTCCCCTAGCTTGAAGTCAACCACACTCGTAGATCTATTCCCTCATTTATCGAACATTTTTTGAGTGCCTACTACTGTATTTGACCCGAACATGGAAGGTAAGGAAGATAAAGTCCCAGCCCTCGATGAAGGTAGCATCTCATGGGAGGAAGGAAACACGAACAAGTATATGAGTCTCTGAGACACTTACAGGCCAGACCAGCAAGGACTGCACGCAGGAAGAGGGGCCATTCCACCCGAGGTGGGTGGATGAACGAGCTTGAAGGAGCCTGGCGAGGAGTCGTCAGAAACACACAGCTGGACCTGTGGGGCAGAAGGGCGCTGCGATGAGCAAGCATCCCAACATTCCGGGGCGTCTGGGGAAAGGCCAGTGGGAGACGCAGCGAGGGCGTTTCTCCACCCGCCTCAGCGCACTGAACGGGCGCCGCGGAGCGAAGGCAGCGCCCGCTGGGCAGCGGGTGGCGCCGCACCCAGGCTGCGGGCGCGGGGTGAGCCCGCGCGGCGGGCCCCTCCAGGCCTTCGCCGGCGGGGGTGCCCGCAGCCCTGTGCCCGGTGCTGGCATGAGAGGCTTAGCGACGGCCCCTCTGAGAGCTTCTCGGGTCTCACACGTCTCCCGCCCGTGGGGTCAGCTGCCTTTTGGTCCACGAGTGGGAACGGATGAGGCGGCTTGCTTTCGGAGAGGCCCGCGAAGGCGCTGGGACGCTGTGCTGTGCTCCCGGCTTACTGCCTGGCTCCGGAGATCCCGAGGACAGATGCCGGCTTTCTCTCCCAGGTTGCATCGTGTTCCTTGAAATGGGTGTGTTCATCGTGGTTAAAGGGAGTTGAGGCAGAGTCTTCAGGACTGCATTTCTGGGAGATGCATCCATCACGTTTGTAGGCGGCCCTGGAATCTATCTGCCCTCACATCACTCTTCCCAGGGGGAATTAGGTTGTGAGTCTCCAGTAGTCAGCTCTAAAACCCAGCCGTTAGGACTACAACTCGTTTCTCTCCAGGGTCTCGTTTCGTCTGAGTTCCAGAGAGACGTGAAGATGGAGAGGAAGAAAGCTGGAGTCTGGCAGTCACTTCGTTTACACCATACACGCCATGCCTAGCACGCAGCCTGGGGTGGGGGTGGGGGTGGGCAGGAACTTGGCAAAAATGTGGGAGATGAACAATTCGTAGTCATTAGGAACCAGAGAGGAAAACTTCCCGGTGGTAAATATTTGTGTCTGATCTGTTTTGCTATAGATTTTTCAGAATATTGTTTCTAATGCTAAAATGAGTTTAATGTTTTAAACACAGTGCTATTGCATTAAACTTTATTATAAGAAAATATAAAATTAAATGGCAAAGCATGATGAAAGTGAAAGAGGAGAGTGAAAAAATTGGCTTAAAGCTCAACATTCAGAAAACTAAGATCATGACATCCGGTCCCATCACTTCATGGGAAATAGATGGGGAAACAGTGGAAACAGTGTCAGACTTTATTTTTCTGGGCTCCAAAATCACTGCAGATGGTGACTGCAGCCATGAAATTAAAAGACACTTAGTCCTTGGAAGGAAAGTTATTACTAACCTAGCTAGCATATTCAAAAGCAGAGACATTACTTTGCCAACAAAGGTCCGTCTAGTCAAGGCTATGGTTTTTCCAGTGGTCATGTATGGATGTGAGAGTTGGACTGTGAAGAAAGCTGAGCACCGAAGAATTGATGCTTTTGAACTGTGGTGTTGGAGAAGACTCTTGAGAGTCCCTTGGACTGCAAGGAGATCCAACCAGTCCATTCTAAAGGAGATCAGTCCTGGGTGTTCTTTGGGAGGAATGGTGCTAAAGCTGAAACTCCAGTACTTTGGCCACCTCATGCGAAGAGTTGACTCATTGGAAAAGACTCTGATGCTGGGAGGGATTGGGTGCAGGAGGAAAGGGGGACGACAGAGGATGAGATGGCTGGATGGCATCACTGACTCGATGGACGTGAGTCTGAGTGAACTCCGGGAGTTGGTGATGGACAGGGAGGCCTAGTGTGCTGCGATTCATGGGGTCGCAAAGAGTCAGACACAACTGAGCGACTGAACTGAACTGAAGCAAGTTGCACTTTCTGAGTTAAACACACCTATAGGGATTTTTTTTTTTAATATTTTTTCCATTATGGTTTATTACGGGATATTGACTATATCCCTGAGCTATGCAGTAGAGTCTTGTTGTTTGTCCATCCTATATATAATAATTGGTATCTGCTAAGCCCAAACTCCCAATTCCCACCCCCTTTCCAGTTGACAACCGTGAGTCTGTTCTCCACAAGTCTGTGTTTGTAATAAGTTCATCTGTGTCATGTCCTAGATGCCACGTGTCAGTGATGTGACGTGGTATTTGTCAGTGATGTGACGTGGTATTTGTCAGTGATGTGACGTGGTATTTGTCAGTGATGTGACGCGGTATTTGTCAGTGATGTGATGTGGTATTTGTCAGTGATGTGACGTGGTATTTGTCTTCTCCCCCTGGCTTTTTTCACTTAGTATGATAATCTCAGGGTCTATCTGTATTACTGAAAATGGCATTATTTCATTCTTTTGAATGGCTGACTAGTACTCCATTCTATATGTACCATATCTTCTTTATCCATTCACCTGTCGATGAACATTTAGGTTGCTTCCAAGTCTTGGCTATTGTAAACAGTGTTGCCGTGAATATGGGGGTGGGTGTATCTTTTGAATTAGAGCTTTCTCCAGATATATACCCAGGAGTGGGGTTTCTGGATCATATGGTAACTCTCTTTTTAGTTTTTTGAGGAACCTCCATCCTGTTCTACAGTAGCTGCACCAATTCACATTCTTTACGTTCTCGCCAACAGGGAAGGAGGGCAGGCCACTGTCTTTTTTTTTTTGATAGACTACAGAGAGGGCTGTAACAGTCAGTCTCTGACCTAGCGCATTAATGGCACACTGAGTATTTAGAAAACATGAAGATTCTTAAGTCCCATAATCAAATCGACAGAACAAACAATAGACTCTCTAGATTTAAAAAAAAAAGTCAGCGGACTGTGACAGGGTGAATGAAACGGAGTGGACAAGCACTGCATGTACGCAAGTGGCCATGTGGCAGGAGTCACGTGCACTGTGCTTCCAAGGCCCAGGGCCCTGAGGTGTCACATGTCAGTGCAGCCACTGGTGTGTCCATCTTAGGGGTGAAAGCTCTTCCTGCCGTGTGCTCTTGGCTCCATATTGACAGTCCCAGTGAACAAGATGGGGTTAAATCCATGCAGTACAGGAAGAACCGCATCCTGCTTTGGGAAATTACATGGCACTAAAATGTGTTCAGGGCTTCCCAGGTGGCTCAGTGGCAAAGAATCTGCCTGCCAATGCGGGAGACAAGGGTTTGATCCCTGGGTTGGGAAGATCCCCTGGAGAAGGAAATGGTAACTCACGCCAGTACTCTTGCCTGGAGAATCCCATGGACAGAGGAGCCTGGTGGACTGCAGTCCATGGGGTTGTGAAAAAAGTCGGACATGACTGAGCGACTCAACAACAGCAAAATGTGTTGAAGGTATGCTAAGAGCCTAGGATGGTGCATCCAACTTCTAGTGCCTTCGATATTTGCAGAAAACTTCGAGAGAAAGGAAAGGAGAGACTACGGAGGGAAGGAGAGAAGAAAGTAGACTGGAGAGGCCAGACCCCAACCAGCAGTGTCTCCTGTGAACCCTCATGGTGGCAGACAGTGCTGATCCACTTGGATTTGTCCTCCCTCGGAAAGTCCTAAGGTTTCCTCGGTGCCTTTTCCACCACCCAAACTTCCTTGTTCTAGCCTTATTTTCCCAAGTCTCAGCGTTTTCCCAACATCCTGATAGGTGACTCCTCCCTTGATAACTCCATGAGAAGAGGTGTTAATGGCTGATCCTAGGGAGACATCAAACCCTTGCAGAGCACATCTACATTTTAATTGTGACTTTAAATGCCTTAACCCTAAAGGAAAAAACAAAAAACCGGCTAAGGTGAGATTCTCCCGCACTACCAGAGGACAAGTGGGAAAGCTCTTTGGGGCAAGGGTAATGAGCTTCCATGGCCTTTTTAAAAAAACCAGCTCAACACAGGGTGGCTGGCATCCACTTGGGTGAGAAGCCAGCTGATACCTAAGTCTTTCAAAACGGAGGGTTGTATATTCTTTGGAAGTCCTCTAGGAAACCATGGTAGCTTGCTTCTGGATTTGATTTTCCAACATCAGCAAATCCAAATGTTTATCCCCAAAGTCTTCCTTTAAAATTTTAACTCATTTTCCTCTGTTTATAGCTCAGTGAAGTTGGAAAACAAGTGGGGAAAACCCATTTCATTAAGCATCCCTTTTACACACGTGAAGATGATAATTAAGTACCGTCCTCTGCAGGTAACCTCAACTTCTGTGCTGCTGCTGCTGCTGCTGCTAAGTCGCTTCAGTCGTGTGCGACTCTGTGTGACCCCATAGAGGGCAGCCCACCAGGCGCCCCCGTCCCTGGGATTCTCCAGGCAAGAACACTGGAGTGGGTTGCCATTTCCTTCTCCAATGCACGAAAGTGAAAAGTGAAAGTGAAGTCACTCTAGACCTCTCCTAATGAGACCCTGTTTTATTCTGCTTTTAGCACTGTCATAACCTTTCACTGGATTTGCTCTGCTCTCCTGCCGGTTTCTCGGTGCAAGGGTTTGTGCTTGTTTGCTGTTTCACTGGGAAAACCAACAGTCAGCCCACCCACAACCGGTCTGCAGAGCTGCCGATACCCTGTGGCCCTGTCAGTCACCTCCTAAAAAGAAAAGAAAACGATAGCACAGTCTTTTTTTTTTTAACCTCACCAAACTCCTCTAGTATGAAGACACAAAAGCAGAGAAAGATGTCTTGTTTAGTTCAGTTCAGTTCAGTCACTCAGTCATGTCTGACTCTTTGTGACCCCATGAATCGCAGCATGCCAGGCCTCCCTGTCCATCACCAACTCCCAGAGTTCACCCAAACTCATGTCCATTGACTCAGTGATGCCATCCAACCATCTCATCCTCTGTTATCCCCTTCTCCTCCTGCCTTCAATCTTTCCCAACATCAGGGTCTTTTCCAATGAGTCAACTCTTTGCATCAGGTGGCCAAAATATTAGAGTTTCGGCATCAACATCAGTCCTTCCAACGAACACCCAGGACTGGTTTCCTTTAGGATGGACTGGTTGGATCTCCTTGACTCTCAAGACTTTTCTCCAACACCACAGTTCAAAAGCTTCAATTCTTCTGCATCAACCCTCTCATCCATATATGACTACTGGAAAAACATAGCCTTGACTAGACGGACCTTTGTTGACAAAGTAATGTCTCTGGTTTTTAATATGCTGTCTGGTTTTTAATATGCTGTCTAGGTTGGTTATAATTTTCCTTCCAAGGAGTAAGTGTCTTTTAATTTCATGGCTGCAATCACCATCTGCAGTGATTTTGGAGCCCCAAAACAAAGTCAGCCACTGTTTCCACTGTTTCTCTATCTATTTGCCATGAAGTGATGGGACCAGATGCCATGATCTTAGTTTCCTGAACGTTGAGCTTTAAGCCAACTTTTTCACTCTCTTCTTTCACTTTCATCAAGAGGCTTTTTAGTTCCTCTTCACTTTCTGCCATAAGGGTGGTGTCATCTGCATATTTGAAGTTATTAATATTTCTCCCAGCAATCTTGATTCCAGCTTGTGATTCTTCCAGCCCAGCATTTCTCATGATGTACTCTGCATAGAAGTTAAATAAGCAGGGTGACAATATACAGCCTTGACGTACTCCTTTTCCTATTTGGAACCAGTCTGTTATTCCATGTCCAGTTCTAACTGTTGCTTCCTGACCTGCATATAGGTTTCTCAAGAGGCAGGTCAGGTGGTCTGGTATTCCCATCTCTTTCAGAATTTTCCACAGTTTATCATTATCCATACAGTCAAAGGTTTAAATTGTCCTTTGTTTTCTACATAGTACTTAACAGGCTATCTTGATCGTAATGGATGCTCATAAAGATGCTTGGTGCTGAAGAATGGCTATTTCAGCCCAAACCATCCTTCTCCCTTGGAATATTGCCCATTTTCCAACATTCACCTTCAGCCAGCAGACAAAATGTGACTCTAAGCAAACGCAATTTATGCCCGCTCTTTACTCAGAGCTTAATTTGTTGTCACATTTTTGGGTTAGCTTTTGAAAGCCCAGAGATTACATGTTAGGGATGATTTTCTTGGGCGAAAGCCAGTGCTCTTCGGGATGTCAGTTCCAGAGAAATTTGAGACTTTTATCTCTTTGAGCAAAGCTTTTATCACCTCATCAAAGGGTGGCTGTCATCCACTCAGATGAAAAGCAGATAGCTAAGTCCTCCCAAGAGTGGAGTGGTGGCTTCTTTTGAAGGTTCTCTTGAGATACAGAAACCACAGAAACTGCTTTGGGCAGGAGGTGAAAAAATTAACAGAAATATAACAATGCTGTGTCATTAATATGATGGTTTTAAGGATGATGGTTTTAGAACTTCAGCCTCCTGGCTGACACCCCTAACTCCCTTTGTGGGGTGATTCAGGGGTCAAATTATTGCATGTTTACATACAGACTCACTTCTCAGGGGCTCTTTTCCACCCTCTAACAGTATTTATAACCCCTAAGCCTTATTCCTTTACTTTTTAATACTTCATTGTGTTTACTCTAAAAGTAAGATTTTGCCAACCATAGCCACAACAGAATAGCCAACTTCAGGAAATTGACTATTAGTGCCACGACGTCGTCCAGTCTCTAATCCACCTTCTAACATCGTCCATTGTCCCAGCAATGTCTCGGAGCGCAGCCAGGACCACAGCCTGTGCTCTGTTGTCACTTAGTCTCCTTATTCTGGAATGTTTGCCCAACCTCTCTTCGTTGTTCAGCACACTGACATTTTTAAGAATGTAGATCACTTATTTTATGGACATTTCCTCCAGTTGGCTATGTTGGGTGCTTCCTGAGAATTACATTCAGGTAGATTCTGAGGACTCTTCCATGAAAAGTCAGAAATCACAGACTCTCAATGGCTTCTCCAATCTCATCTCAGTTCAGCTCAGTCACTCAGTCATGTCCGACATGTCCGACTCATGTCCATGGACTGTACACACCAGGCTTCCCTGTCCATCACCAACTCCCGGAGCTTGCTCAAACTCATGTCCATTGAGTCGGTGATGCCATTCAACCATCTCATCCCTTCTCCTCCCACCTTTAATCTTTCCCAGCACCAGGGTCTTTTCAAACAAGTCAGTTCTTTGCATCAAGTGGCCAAAGTATTGGAGTTTCAGCTTCAGCATCAGTCCTTCCAATGAATATTCAGGACTGATTTCCCTTAGGATGGACTGGTTGGATCTCCTTGCAGTCCAAGGGACTCTCAAGAGTCTTCTCCAACACCACAGTTCAAAAGCATCAATTCTTCGGCCCTCAGCTTTCTTTATAATCCAACTCTCATATCTATACATGACTTCTGGAAAAACCAAGACTTTGACTAGACAGACCTTGTTGGCAAAGTAATGTCTCTGCTTTTTAATATGTTATCTAGGTTGGTCATAGCTTTTCTTCCAAGGAGCAAGCATCTTTTAACCTCATGGCTGCAGTCACCATCTGCAGTGATTTTGGAGCCTAGAAAAATAAAGTCTGACACTGTTTCCACTGTTTCCCCATCTATTTCCCATGAAGTGATGGGACCAGATGCCATGATCTTAGTTTTCTGAATGTTGAGCTTTAAGCCAACTTTTTCACTCTCCTCTCACTTTCATCAAGAAGCTCTTTAGTTCTTCTTCACTTTCTGCCGTAAGGGTGGTGTTATCTGCATATCTGATGTTATTGATATTTTCCCCAGCAATCTTGATTCCAGCTTGTGCTTCATCTAGCCCAGCATTTTGCATGATGTACTCTGCATAGAAGTTAAATAAGCAGGGTGACAATATACAGCCTTGATGTATTCCTTTCCCGATTTGGAACCAGTCTATTGTTCTATGTCCAATTATAACTATTGCTCCTTGACCTGCATACAGATTTCTCAGGAGGCAGGTCGGGTGGTCTGGTATTCCCATCTCTTAAAGAATTTTCCAGTTAGTTGTGATCCACACAGTCAAAGGCTTTGGCATAGTCAATAAAGCAGAAATAGATGTTTTTCTGGAACTCTCTTGCTTTTTTGATGATCCAATAGATGTTGACAATTTGATCTCTGGTTCCTCTCCTTTTTCTAAATCAGCTTGAACATCTGGAAGTTCATGGTTCAAGTCCTGTTGAAGCCTGACTTGGAGACTTTTGAGCATTACTTTACTAGTGTGTGAGATGAGTGCAATTTTGTAGTAGTTTGAATATTCTTTGGCATTGCCTTTCTTTGGGATTGGAATGAAAACTGACCTTTTCCAGTCCTGAGGCCACTGCTGAGTTTTCCAAATTTGCTGGCATATTGAGTGCAGCACTTTCACAGCATCATCTTGTAGGATCTGAAATAACTCAACTGGAATTCCATCACCTCCACTAGCTTTGTTCATAGTGATGTTTCCTAAGGCCCGCTTGACTTCACATTCCAGGATGTCTGGCTCTGGGTGAGTGATCACACCATGGTGGTTATCTGGGTCGTGAAGATCTTTTTTGTATGGTTCTTCTGTTTATTGTTGCCACCTCTTCTTAATATCTTCTGCTTCTGTTAGATCCATACCATTTCTGTCCTTAATTGTGCCCATCATTGCATGAAGTGTTTCCTTGGTATCTCTGATTTTCTTGAAGAGATCTCTAGTCTTTCCCATTCTATGATTTTCTTCTATTTCTTTGCACTGATCACTGAGGAAGGCTTTCTTATCTCTCCTTGCTATTCTTTGGAATTCTGCATTCAAATGGCTATATCTTTCCTTTCTCCTTTGCCTTTAGCTTCTCTTCTTTTCTCAGCTTTGTAAGTCCTCCTCAGACAACCATTTAGCCTTTTTTCATTTCTTTTTCTTAGGGATGGTCTTGATCATTGCCTCCTGTACAATGTCATGAACTTCTGTCCATGAGTCTTCAGGCACTCTATCAGATCTAATCCCTTGAATCTGTTTGTTACTTCCACTGTATAATCATAAGGGGTTTGATTTAAGTCATAACTGAATGGTGTAGTGGTTTCACTACTCTCTTCAATTTAAGTCTGAATTTGACAATAAGAAGTTCATGATCTGAGCTACAGTCAGCTCATGTTTGTTTTTGCTGACGGTATAGTGCTTATCCATCGTTGGCTGCAAAGAATATAATCAATCTGATTTCGGTGTTGACCATCTGGTGATGTCCATGTGTAGAGTCTTCTCTTCTGTTGTTGGAAGAGGGTGTTTGCTATGACCAGTGTGTTCTCTTGACAGAACTCTATTAGCCTTTGCCCTGCTTCATTCTATACTCCAAGGCCAAATTTGCATGTTACTTCAGGTGTTTCTTGACTTCCAACTTTTGCATTCCAGTCCCCTATAATGAAAAGGACATCTTTTTTGGCTGTTAGTTCTAGAAGGTCTTGTAGGTCTTCACAGAACCGTTCAACTTCAGCCTCTTCAGCATTACTAGTTGGAGCACAGATTTGGATTACTGTGGATTGTAATCTGGAATGGAATTTTATACTTACCAAACCCTCCACGCCCCAAGTCCTCACTACTGGCCCTGGCACTCTCTCCACCTCTGGCGGGAGGTACCACTTACTGACACCATGTGGTGTTGCACTTGCTGGTACCACCTCCTCATACCATCTTCCCCTGGATCGTTGCCTGTCTTGCTCCCTCACTTCATTCAGGTACATTTAGCCACAAACTGAGTGGTAATCTCAGATTCCAATCCACAGCCTCCTTTCATTGTTTGGAGCCTCCCTTCCTGCCAGACTTCTGAAAGCCTGCCTCTTCCTGTCTCCTAACCCTAGGATGTATCAATACATGTGTATACAATACTGATTCCTAATTGCTCTTGGAAAGGAACCTGGGGTCTCTTCAGTGTCAATTTTGTAGGTGAAGCTTGTATTTAGAGCACTATTCATTTAGGTGAGGGTGACATCTAGTGGGCCAGTGATGACAATCTTTGAGCTAAAAGGTCTTGATTAACCCCAGAGATCCTGGGAGGAGCATACCAAAAGGTATAAATATAAACATGAAACTAGTGTACTCTGTCACCAAGTGGTGGTAATGATTCACTATTTGTGAATGAAGTGTTTTCACCTTCATGCTTTCCAGCTGCTTAATTGTCCCAATATCATTCATTCAGTAATGTACTTTTCCCCCAGTGATTTAAAACAACACTTTTACTATATACCAACTTCCTTTGTGTTTTTGAGTAACAGTATATTTTTGTTATCTGTCCATGTTGATATATAGAGATGGGAAGATTTAAAAAGATGTTTTGTTTTCTCTCTCTAAGATGTGGTGACTCTGGCCCCACTTTCCACTCCTACTACTATTTTTTTTTTTTTAATAAAACCCCCTCTTGACGTGTGCCTTGTTTTCACTTTCTCTTATTCCATTTCCCCCTGAGCCCCATCAGTCAGGCCTTTGCACCCAACAGGTCACCAGAACTGTCCTAGTCAAGGTCACCAATGATGTGGGTTCTGGTTTGTCCAGGATTGTCCAGGTTCTTACCTGTTGACCTGGCTTCAGATCAGATCAGATCAGATCAGTCGCTCAGTCGTGTCCGACTCTTTGCGACCGCATGACCTGGCTTAGTGATTATGAATTGGGTTCCTTTTCACTCTCAAAAGTGTTCTGGTTTGAGTGATAAATTATCATCTTCCTACTGGTGACAACTAATACAGTCCACTCTGCCCTGACTCACCCTTGGTTAACACTTTCCCTCATGGCCTGTGTTATCTGTGCTTTCTCTGTCTTTCCTAAGGGCAGGAAGAGTCTCTCATGAGGCCACAGCTCAGTGATTAATTTCATAAACTTTCCCGAAGCAATACTTTTATCTCATCTACTGTCCCTATTGCAGTTTTGTCTGTTGACCTAATAATTTCCCATATAGCATTCCTGTCTTCCCAGTCACACCCCTGTAACCATCACCCATATGTCAAGTATAGCGTCCGGCCTGAGGCCAGGCACTGAATTAACTTGTTGTAACCTAGAATTTACTTGTCTAACCTAGAATTATTTCTTTGTCTTTTACAGCATTGACACTTTCAGTCTTCCTACTGACTTAGGAAGTCTTCCTTCCCTACTTTTTTATCCTAGAACATTCTGCCTCTCCTGTGGCTCACAGTCACCCTTTGATCACAGAGCTCACTGCCTCGGCGGGGGCTGAAGAGAAACTGATGGCCACCCTCCCTCCTTAGTCTTCCCAGAGAACCGGGGTCCAGGGTCCCTGCAGGAATCCAGGCAGCAAGGCGAGGGACAGAGAAGGCTGGGCGCTCCTGATGCGCTGACTGTGAGGCCCTACTCTTTCCCTGCCCATGTCGCCTTGCTTTGTTCTAGAAAGCCTTGGCATAGCCCCGGGCTGACCCCGAGTCTTGGCCAGACAGATAGATGCGGTGGGTTCCGGGGATCAGAGGGGAGCCTCCTCAAAACCATGGCGTCAGAAAAGCCGTCATGGCGTCAGAAAAGCCGTCATGGCGTCAGAAAAGCCGTCATGGCGTCAGAAAAGCCGTCATGGCGTCAGAAAAGCCGTCATGGCGTCAGAAAAGCCGTCATGGCGTCAGAAAAGCCGTCATGGCGTCAGAAAAGCCGTCATGGCGCCTCGCTCCATCAGCCGTCCCTTCCTCCCTCCCTCTGGCCTTTCCCCAGCCGCCCAGACTCCTCCAGTCACCGTCTTCCTCCGCGTCACCTAAAGTCATTCCGGGGGCCTCTGGGAACACAGGGACCGACCACCTGTTGAGAAACATGGCTCTTAGGAGCTGCCGGCTCCTCTCTCATCAAGGCCTCCCTAGACTGCTGTTTCCCAAGTCACTCAGGAACCTTGGAGCAAATGGCACAATGCTGTTTCCTCAACTTCAATCTCACACCAGGGCCCCCAGATATCCGTGCCCCATTCAGATAAGAGAAACACCGCCTGCCTCCCCAACTGGGCTGCCCAGGGAGCCCAGGGAGCCCACGTCAGTCGCTGGTAAGTCCCTCCCTGATAAGTTCCATACTGCTGTACTTGGCCTCATGGAAGAAACATTGGCAAGGGTCTCCATCTGTGAACTGCTCCCATTGTGGCTCCCACTCGGCTTGGCTTGTTTGGAGCAAGGCTTATGGGGTCTGCTTGAGCTTCTGCCTATCCGACTGTCCCCAGGAGACCCCATCTGTACTCCTGAGCTATCCCCACAACCTGTATTTGCCTCCCATTGACTCTCTTCTGGCTTGATCCCTGCCTTCCTAGATAAACGCTTGCTGATTACCCACTCACCACAGCCCACAAGACCTCCGGACCCCGGACCAACCCACCCACTTGTTTTTCATTTTGCGGGGCTGCACCCACGCAGCTTGTGGGAGTTTAGTCCTCCTACCAGAAGTCGTTCCCAGGGCATTTGACAGTGAGTGCGGAGTCCTAACCACTGGACTGCCAGGGAATTCCTGCACTTCTTTTCTCAATATTAATTGAGAAGAGATGGACACAGCTAAAACCCCTTCAGCTCAGCAGGGAGAGGCCTCTGTCTTGCCCTGACGAGTGCCCGTTGGAGCCCTGACTCAGCAGAAGGTTGAGAACCGGGAAAGACTGAACGAAGATGTTTCCTGGAAACATCCTCTCTTTGTCAAAACCCTAAGGCTCTGCCGAGACCAGGAAACCTTTGTCTTCTGCGAGAGCACATGCTTTGGCCATGGCTTTGTTCTGCGGAACACTAAAACTAAGCTAAGGAAAACACCAGGCTTCCCGTCCCACGGGGTCCCTCCATCACGAGCAAACGATTTGCTGCTCACCAGATGAAACATGGACTTTCTCTTTTGAAGGTTTGAGAAAAATCAAAGGAAGAGAAAAATTAGTGGCTCAGAGAGCTTGGACAACAAACTGAACAAAGACCTTCACTTTCCAAAAGCATGTTTAAACATTTTATCTTAAAAAAAAAAAAAAAAAAATCTTCCCAAAATTTATAAATAGCGCCCAGCTATCAGATCCTGCTTTAACCTGGGAGAAGTACTTCCAGCCTTGTGACTGAGTTTGTGTGCCTGTGGTCAAATGGATTTGGAGGGGAAACTTTTTTTTTTTTGTCATCTGGCTTATTGTTGTTCCTTTCCAAGGCCACACTATTTGTCTAGGCCATGGGATTACTCAATCAATCAAATATTTATTGAGTAACTAGACAACCATTGGAAAACTTGGACCATATTGTGTTTCCTACTATGTATTTTCAAGTCTTAAAGCAATTGAGATTGCCAGTGTGGGTCTTTTGGAGCTTAGAAAAGAGTCACTTGGTCAAAAAAGGAGGGACACATATACACAGAAGGAAATACACTCCTGTGACATTTGGCAAATAAAATATCCACACATTCAGTTGCCCTATTCCTGTATCTGTTTATGAATGTTTCTCTCCGTTTTAGCTGTTTTCTCTGTGCTATGTTAACCGTGCCAATGACATCCACTTGAAACTGGGTATTAAATTTTGGTCTCCTTAATTTACCACAGGAGCAGGTCCCTAGAGACTATTCAGTCAGTTCAGTCACTCAGTCGTATCCGACTCTTTGTGATCCCATGGACTGTAGCATGCCAGGCTTCCCTGTCCATTACCAGCTCCTGGAACTTGCTCAAACTCTTGTCCATCGAGTCGGTGATGCCATCCAACCGTCTCATCCTCTGTTGTCCCCTTCTCCTCCCGCCTTCAATCTTTCCCAGCATCAGGGTCTTTTCCAGTGAGTCAGTTCTTTGCATCACATGACCAAAGTATTGGAGCTTCAGCTTTGTCATCAGCCCTTCCAATGAATATTCAGGACTAATTTCCTTTAGGATTGACTGGTTTGATCTCCTTGCAGTTCGAGGGACTCAAGAGTTTTCTCCAACACCACAGTTCAAAAGCATCAATTCTTCGGCACTCAGCTTTCTTTATGGTCCAACTCTCACATCTATATATAAATAATAATATATGTGTGTTGGGAGAAGAGGATATACACACATATCTCTACTAGATGGGTGTGGAGAGAGTCACTCAGGCTATTTACCAATCTTTCTGGGGACATGCAGAGATTTCACTTCTCTGCTCACTTGAAGTTAGGGTTAGCCATCAGAGTGGCCAATGAAACACAAAAATTGGTACATAGAAGTGGGCTGCTACTATAGCAAAATCTAAAACAAATGATGTAAGGGCCAGGAGGTGGGTGGCAAGGGCACTGGGCCTGCAGTGAACTGGAATGTAGATTTCACTCCTGTTTGTTTTTTTTTTTTAATTAAAAAAATTTAAATATAATTTTAAAGATTACTTTCCATTTACAGTTATTACAAAATGTTGACTGGGTTCTCCACGCTGTACACTATATCCCGGAGCCTATCATATGCCCAGTAATCACCTCCTTACGGGATACCATAGATGCCTCATGCTCTCAGTCTGGTAACATCTTTTTCTTACCTTCTTGACACTTGTACTATACCAATATTCAACAATATATTCAATTTTGTTTAAAACTCACCTAAGATAGTATACAATATTTTTAACATATGAGAGAAGACTTGTTTTTTTAATAGGAAAAAGAGAGCTGTGCTGAAGTATTTGGTGTGAATTAAATTACTGCTATTGAACACTGCATCACCTCCTGGAATGGGTTATGCAGTTACTGTTGCTTGATAACAACCAGTTACACACTTATCTAGGGAAAAAGTCTTTTTCAGACTCTTTAGGGATGAGTAACGTGGTCCACAGTATGTGTGTGGATTTTACAAAAGATAAGAAAACATTCTTCAAATCAATGCTGGACTCCTGTGAAGTCCAAGGACATAATATTTATTTTAATTCTGTGAGAGTTAATCAGTGTGAAGTGAAGATAAACGAGTCAAAAGCAAAGTTGTTGCTTTCTGATGATCTAATTTGCTTTGGGAATAGGACTTACACGTTGTAGACAAATGGAGAATGAACAGATTCCCTTCTGATACCAGATGTGCAAGGCAAACTTGGCAAGCGTTGAACTGCAACTGGGTAGGGACGGGATTCCTCAACAAAGGCCTGAAACGGTGCGACCTCACCGTCTTCTCTTTTGTTAATATTGTCTCTTCAACTTGGAACGTTCTCTTTTTCTCCAACCGCCAAAAATCCCTCTTGTTTCTCCAGGTCCAGTTAAAATGCTAATCCTTCCTGAAACATTTGATAGAGGCAATAATGAAACTAGATTACATTTTTAGTTAGAAGTACTAGTTACAAAATATTTAGGTTCCCTTTTGCCAGACACTGGGTTAATTAATGCTTTGGGTGATTATCTCACTTACTTCTTATTGTATGCTTATGTTTTGAAACTATTCTCTGAATTAGTCATTCATTGGCTTAGAATTCTGTAATTACAGAAATGCTCCATCTTGTCTTTGCAGCATTTATACCTGGGTTTGATTCCCAACTCAAAAACTTACTAGACTAACCGTGTGATCTTGAACAAGTTCTTTAACTTTTCTAACCCTCCATGTTAAGGATTAAAAGCACTGAAATGTTACGAGCATAGCTGTGGTCCTGGGGTGGTCCCTCATTTACAAGCCAGGACACCCTTTGCCTCCCTCTTGTGCTAAAGCCCGTGTCATCTTGGGTCTTGGCTTACTCTTTTATTTTGGTAGAATACATCATCCAGATGCTCTTTGAGAAAGTAAACATGAGCCAGAAGGCTGAGTTTGTGAGGCCTCACATGTCTGCAGTTTTATTTGACTGCTTCTTTGAGGTGCCTGGAGCCTCTTCTTCCTGACCTCTTCCAGGTTCATTTGTATTAATCAGTTTGTTTCTAGGTTTTCCCCTCTGCCAGATTAGGTCCTAATGGTCTTTGGTTTCCCAAGTCAGTTCCTATTTAGTTCTAGCACAGTTGCCTGGGCTTTCCCGCCTCCTGAGATTGTGTAGTCTTCTCTTCACAGTCCCTTTGCTTTTGTGAGGTTATGCTTCTTTTAAATCCATCTATTGTAAAGCAGTTCTTTTGGGGTTTTAGCAGGAACACAGATGCCCACAAGCATTCAGTCCACCACGTTTGATCTGAAGTGGGAGCTTGTTATTTTAGTATGAGGCTTTAGAAGGACAATTAGAGCTCGAGGAGGTTATACTTCTTTTACAGAAAAGTTGGAATATAGAAAGAGAAATTGGGGAGGGGAATCAGGACTTCTCATTTGGTACAAATTGATGTTGAAGTGCCTCAAGGACATTGAAATAGCGATTTCTTGGAGACTTTTGGATAGAAGAACCTGGAGCTTAGGAGATAAGTCTGGGTTAGATAAGGATATTTGTAAGCTATCAGTAGGGAGGAGACAGAGGGCAAAGTGTGAAGAGAGCAAAGAATGGAGGGCAGAGAATCAGTAAAATAGCAGATAAAAGAGAGCATTTTGTAAAGAATAGATAATTACCCAGGATTTTGTTTTGGTACTTTCCAGTTTCTGGGATTAAAAACATATATTTTAAAGCAGAGTTTCAAACTCTCCTCATTTTTCAAATAGACTTTTTTTTTTGGAGCAATTTTGGGTTCACAGCAAAATTGAGCAAAAAAGTATAGAGAGTTCTTCCCATAATCCCCTGCCCCCACACCACACCCAACTTCGCCATGTCAACGTCCCCTCCTGGAGAGCAACGTTGATTAGAACCAACGAACTTCACTGGCTCATCAATATCATTCATTTCCAACCAAAGTCCCATTGTTGGTTTTATTTAGTGTTCACTCTTGGTGTTGTACATTCTAGATACACACTATGGGTCTTGACAAATATATAATGATGTGGACCTGCCATTATACTGTCAAACAGAATAGCTTCACTGCCCTGAAATTCCTCTGGGTTCCATTCTTTATAGGGAGTTATGCAACTTACCCTGAACTCCGGCACTGCTTTCTGAGTCTTAGCCTCCATGAGACCGGAACAGTGAGATAAGGAGGATAAAAAAAGGCCAAAAGAGACGGAGGGTTGCTCCCCAAACTGTGCATTATCTTAAAAGGCCTGAATGATTTATAGCCCTTCACTAAGAGCTGTTTTCCTCCTTAAACACCCACAGACTGCAGACAGGCCAGAACCAGCCACCCCGCCATAGAAATGGGTCTTCCTAGCTCGTGGTCCAGTAAAGGCTGACGGGAAGCCAAACGCACTTGACTACATTAGCGCATCAGTTACCAGGAAAGACACACATACGTGTACTACCTTCGAATGTAGTCTGTGAAACATCCTTCAAATGTAGTCTGTGATACATCCTTCGAGGGAAGAAATAAAAGCTAATCACTTAAAGGGGAAGGATTTGCTTTTAACTGTCACAACAATGTTTCCACAAACCATTGCCATGGCATGGCCCCTTTGAAAGGAATAAGAATACAACTCTCAGCTGATCACGGGCATTTTCCTGTGTGCTGTGTGAAGTAACTGCAGTCGTGTCTGACTCTGAGATCCTGTGGACTGTAGCCCACAAGGTTCCTCTGTCCATGGGATTCTCCAGGCAAGAATACTGGAGTGGGTTGCTGTGCTCTCCTCTAGGGGATCTCTCTGACCCAGGGATCTAACTCACATTTCTTATGTCTCCCGCCTTGGTAGGCAGGTTCTTTACCACTACCGCCACCTGGGAAGCCCTAGATTGGGTTGAAACAACCCTCAAGAAAGAGTTTTGCATCTGCTCAGGTGTGCATGCAGGTATTTGGTTAAGAGCTCAGTGTTCTGTGCCATGAAACAAGACAGAGACACGCTTGGCCTGAAAACATTTAAGGGCAAGTGTTAAGGATCATTCACGGAGATGATGAAGAGATCGCGGTGGGGCCTTGTAGACTGATTTTGAGTGAAATTACACCTAATGTATCTTTTGGTTCTGCTAGAACAATGGTTCGGAGAAGGCAATGGCACCCCATTCCAGTACTGCTGCCTGGAAAATCCCATGGACGGAGGAGCCTGGTAGGCTGCAGTCCATGGGGTCGCTAAGAGTCAGACACGACTGAGCGACTTCACTTTCACTTTTCACTTTCATGCACTGGAGAAGGAAATGGCAACCCACTCCAGTGTTCTTGCCTGGAGAATCCCAGGGATGGGGGAGCCTGGTGGGCTGCCGTCTATGGGGTCGCACAGAGTCGGACACGACTGACGCGACTTAGCAGCAGCAGCAGCAGCAGGACAATGGTTTGCCATCTTGGCTGCTCATTAGAGTCACCTGGGGAACGTCTACCATGCGTGATTCCCAGGTGTCATGGGTGAAGTTCTGTTTTAATTGGAACGACTGGGGCTGGTCATCTGTCTATCTGCCTATCCAGGCATCTGTCTGTCTATTCCCCCAAAGAGAGGTTCCTCTTGGGGAATCTACATGCTCACTGCCTTGAGACCTCGTGTATGAGTTAGCTTTGCCTGTGCCCCCAAGAGCTTAAGGAAACCCATTCAGATGTCAGTCTTCCCTGGTCACAGGCACCCAGTAAGTAATAGGCCCACAGTAACACAATTTCTGTTGAATGAGTTTGTAGAGCCAAGGTGGTGGTGGCCAGGCACTCTCGCCCCACAGCCGCTTGCTGTCACCCTGCGTTTTGTGAATACATGGTCATCTAACAGCGACGATCATTTAAGCACTGCGTGTGTGTGATGTCCTGCAAGAAGTGCCGCCGGGAAAGCTCTTGCAGTCGAGCTGCGCAGAGCTGAGCTGCATCATCGTCGCTGCCGTGTCAGCCGTTAGAGAGTGCACCATGCCTGCAGCCTTACTGCTGTGCCAGTCAAGGGAGAGTAAGCATGCTTGCAGTTCCTGTGGCTCCTCTCATCTTCTTCCCTCTTCCGCGCTGTGCCTCACCTACCCTGGGTGCAGTAAACAGCAAGGCAGAGTGTAAAGCGGGCATCCGCACATCACAGATAAGGGACCGACGCTGAGGGTGGCAAGGGCCCTCGCTCAGGGTCACGAAGCCAGAACAGAACCAGCTCTAGAATCAAGTTCTCCTCCAGGGATCAGACTTCATTTTTTTGCTTCTTTGTCATGCTGCGTTCTAGTCCACAAATCGGCTCACCTGGCGTGTTTCAAAAAGCCCTAGTGTGTTAGCCCTGAGAGGGGCCTCTGCCTGGTTTCCTGACTGTCTTCGGGGTTCATTTCATGCAGAGGTGACAAGTAGGGGACAGAGGTGGAGGGAAGGGGGAGAATGGAGCAGGATTGCAAGTCCTGTCCCTGTTGCCCTCAGAGCAACTCATAGTATATTTTGGTCTTCCAAAGAAAAAAAAAATTTGTGAAGGCAAGTGTCCAATACTAAGAAACAGAAAAGTAATATTAAAAGTAACGATTGAGTCCAATTAATCCTCTAGTGTTACATCAGAGAAAAGAAAGCCAAGAAGTTAAGACGTTTCCAAGCCTCAACAGATGATGGCCCAGTCATAGCCGCTCACTCTGTATCCATATTTTCAGGGTTATAACCATGAACCATGAAATGATCGAAACCTCCAGAATGACACCAAGTAATGATGATACTGACATTATTGCTGATTTTATTAAAAAACACAGTATTTGAGTGTGAAGCCTCACTGTTGTCTGAGTGCATGTGTGCTCAATCGATTCAGCCCTGTCTGACTCTCTGTGACCCCATGAACTGTACCCCACGAGGCTCCTCTATCCATGTGATTTTCCCAGCAAGAATACTGGAGCAGATAGCCATTTCCTTCTCCAGGGGAATCTCCAGGGATCGAAACTGGGACTCCTGCATTTCAGGCGGATTCTTTATGGTTGAGCCTCATTGCTGTCTAGATGGATCTTTTTGGTAATGTGAATAAACAACTCTATTAGAGGCAAGTCCATTAGAGTTAACCAGGGCATTGTATCAGCAGCCGCAAAGGTCACGTGATTTCTCTCCTGTTTCAGCGACAGGTGTGAAATAGTAACCGACGTCCACACATCACCCCCTTTGTGTTTCTGGTTAAACACTTCCTGGTCCCCGTGGTGTACTTTTTCAATCTTCTTGTTTTAACTTTTCATTTTGAAATAATTACAAAATCGTGGGAAGTTGCAAAGATAGTACAGAGTGGTCCCAAATTCCTTTCACCCAGTTTCTTCAGGTGGTTGCAGTGTATATCACTATAGAACAACATCAAAATCAGAAAAACCAACCTTGTTACAGTATGCAGTGAGTGGTATTCGCTCTCTCTTCTGTTACTTTGATAATCTTTTGGGGTGATTTTTTATTGTGGTAAAATATAAACTAACAAAAATTACCTATGATGAATTCTACAATTCAGTGGCGTTAAGTACATTCACAGTGTTGCAAAACCATCACTACTATCCATTTCCCATACTTTTTCATCATCCCAAGTGCAAGCTCTGTACCCACGAAAGAATAACTCCTATATCTCCCTCTCTGTTGACCCTGGTAACCATTATTCTACTTTTTGACTCAAGAAATTTGCCTGGTATAGGTCTTTTAATGTGTTCTTGATTCAATTTACGGTTTTGCCTGAATGTCCCTCTTTCTGTAGTTTGACCATTTTGGTGCTTTCCCAGCCCCTGAGAGCATCACAGACACAGAGACTGGGGAAAGGGAGATGTTGGTCAAAGGTACAAACTTCCAGTTATAAATCTGAAAAACATCCTGAGAACCTACTGTGCAGCATGGTGACTATAATTAGCAATAAGTAATGAACAGAGGATGAGGTGGTTGGATGGCATCACTGACTCAATAGACATGAATTTGAGTAAGCTCTGGGAGTTGGTGATGGACAGGGAAGCCTGGCATGCTGCAGTCCATGGGGTTGCAAAGAGTCGGACACGACTGAGCAATGGAACGGAACTGAATTCAATGAACGTTAAATTGTATACTTGGAATTGCTAAGATAACAGATTTTAAATGTTCTTACCACCACGCAACATAATGGTAATTTTGTGAGGTGATGGTTATGTTAATCTTATTGTGATAATCATTTCACAACAGAAATGTGTATCAAGTCACCACATTCACATCTGAAAGTTATACGATGTTATACGTCAATTATATTTCAATAAATCTAGGGAAAGAAAAGAGAAGTTGAAGACCCAAACCAAGCAACTGACTTTTGTTTCCTCTCCCTTGAAAGACACAGACTCCTTCCTTCTCATTCCGGAAGCCCGATTACACTGATCGATGGTAGACCTTTCTACAGCAGGCAAAAGGAAGAAATGTCACATTCCCTTTTTATAGACTTGGAATCAAATGTAAGGCTGCTTAGCTTTACAGAGGAAGTGACTGTTATCCTAGCCAGCCCTGGTAATGGTTTAAAGATGAGGCATTACATTAAACACAAACAAACAGTATACAATAAAGGAGAGTTTATTTAATTGACTCTGTTATCTTTATCAGGGATCATTAGTACCTTGACTGTTTAGTAGATTTCATAAAATAATTTGGGCTTTTCTTTATTCTTTGCTTAAGGCAATATTCTTTTTAGCCTTTTTATGACCCCTAACGAGGATAGTAAGTTACAACATGAGACTAGATTTTCCAAAACATGTTCCAATAGATGTTGCAGGGGGAAAAAAGAAATTTTCTGTGGCCAAATGCATTTGGGAAACATTGGATTAAACTGATTTAAACAGGTTTCTTTGCTACACTGTTTCTCAAACATTTAATATCCTGAGTGTAGTGTAAATCTTCAGGGCATGTAGCCTGTAATGTAGCCTGTAATTTTTACAGGCTACATTACAGGGCATGTAGCCTGTAATTTTTCTGTAGAATTCCTTTCTGAGGGGCCAGCTTATAAGCAAGGTGTCACAGAACACACTTTAAGAAAATCAAAATTAGGCTAAGAAGAAAAGAAGCAACAAAGGCATATAATGTAATTTGTTGAGCATCAGTGGGCTTGAGTAAGTTGACGAGTGTAATGTATTTAAATCGGGTATATTAAAGAATGTGTTGGTTTTCAAAATACAGTAGATTATGGCATACTGCAGCAGAGAGTTGGCAGTTCTGCCTGTGATTAGTAATGAAGTAAAGAATGAACCTTTGCATTTGTCATACAGATGCATAACCATTGTGAGTTTTCTTAAGAGTATAGTAAAGCTGCATTGTTACATAGAACTTGTGAAAAGATTTAAGACAGAAGAAATTGTCTTGGACCGCAATAAAAGGACTCGAGGAACAATGTCATCAATAACTGAGGTAAAAATTTTTGTATTGAGAGTAACTGTTTAAAAAAAAAAAGAATTGTGCTGTCATCCTACAAAAACCAGTCTACAAACACACAGACACACACATCCTCCATGTAGGAACTGTCCATGGCTGTTTTGCACTATTCTGTTAAAGTTGGATCATGGCGACAAAGATCATACGGCCCCCAAGGCCTAAAGTGTTTACCGTTTGACCTTTTACAGAAAAGCCTGTTAACCCCTGATATAAACAAACAATTGATAGAAAGAAATGTTAATACATTCCTGGGTTGAATTGGCATCCTATTGCCCCTGAAGAAGACGTGTGGAAGATAAGTAGGTGTGATGGGTTATTTGCAACAGCACAGGATGGGCTCCTTTCTGTAGAACAGTTGAGCCGCAGATGCTGCTTTAATGATGTGGAGTCTGCGCGGCTCCTCTGGGTGGAGCTGGAGAGCGTCTCCCTTCGTTAGCAGCTGCTGTGCTGCTACATTTCCTCGGCCCATCCTCTGTGTTGGTGGGCCCTTAGATTGTTCCCATGCCTTGACCGTTGTGAATACTGCTGCAGTTTTCACAGGAGTGAAGATATCTCTTTCATATCCTGTTTTCATTTCCTTTGTTAATAAACCAACCTTCTTGGGCACCTGAGATAGTGCTCAGTTGCTCCGCCATGTCTGACTCTTTGTGACCCTATGGGCTGTAGCCCACCAGGCTCCTCTGTCCATGGGATTTCCCAGGCAAGAATAATGTAGTGGGTTGGCATTTCCTTCTCCAGGAGATCATCCCGACTCAGGGATGGAACCTGCATCTCTTGCGTCTCCTGTGTTGGCAGGCAGATTTCTTTACCGCTGAGCCACCTGGGAAGCCCCATCTGTGATAGCAGTTACCTCCCGAATCAAGCAAAACCCTCTCTCGGGTTGGGTCTCCTAGACTCAGAGTCACAAGTCTATCAGATTTCCAGTCACTGGAGTGGCTCGGTCACCCTAACTCAAGTCTTTCTGGAGTTGAAACACACGGTTACTTGACTTTCTGGGTCACTTATAAGTGCCAAGTGGAATGCATTTCTTAAAGTGAATTCATAGTTATTTTGCTTTGAGCAATTTGGGACCATTGAGATAATTTGGAATTCTAACACTTAGAATCCCTTTCTAGAAATTTTATGTGTTTGTATACTCCAGAAAGAATGATTTCCTTATCATATCTCTTGGAGCTAACAATGAAACATTTGAATGGGTCATAGTTGAAGATTTAAATAAATGTGAACGTCTTTCCGATTCCAGCCTCCGTTGCTTCCTTATGGCAATGCAGCTGCTGCTTAGTCGCTCAGTTGTGTCCGACTCTGTGTCCCTGTGGACTGTACCCGGCTGGGCTCCTCTGACCGTGGAATTTTCCAGGCAAGAATACTGGATCGGGTTGCCATTACCTATTCCAGGGGATCTTCCCGACCCAGGGATTGAACCCTCATCTCTTGCGTCTCCTGCATTAGTAGGCAGATTCTTTACCACTACTGCCACCTGGGAAGCCCTTCTGATGGCAATAGCTGGTATCTGATCAGGCCATTCTGGAGGGATCTGAGTCACAGACAAGCTGCCTCACAGACAGATGACTAACAAACACACCAGGCGTTGGTTCCCACAAAGATGGGGCTGGGGAGGTGGTTAGCAGAGTTGAGAGGGTGGAGCGGAGGGAGGAAGTGCGTTCAGAGCCGGAGCAGGGGACTTGAAGATTACTGCCTCGGGTTGACTAACCAGCTGACATTTCCAGGAAGTCTTTAGGCTCAGTCCCTTTGCTACCATTTTACCGGACCTGGAAACCAGCAGGATCCCAGGCTGTCCCTACTTCAGTGTTAAAACGGGTCTCTGGGCAGACAGTGGCCAGGATGATGACGGGGATGGAAATCCGTATGTATCTGAGGAAAGAGGCACAGGCAACCTGGATAAACAGGCTTATTTCTTTTCCCCAAACGACACTTTGGAGGCAAGACAATTGTCTTTATTCCAAGAACCCTTATGTGGAAAAGATAATAAGTTCTAACACTTGGGCCAAGGGGTATAAATGACAGGATTCATATCAAGGAAAACTTTTCTGATAGAGGTATTTTTTTAAATGGTATGCTCTGCTTGTGTGATGGTGAATTTCCTTTTACTAGATGAAGCTTAATAGGGGATAAATGCCCACTTACAAGTGCATTTGGACTTCAAAGGGGAGAAGCCACTGGAACACAATAAGGTTAGAAACTTTAATTCTCTACAGCGCTCCTGACTATTTTATTTTCAAAAAATGAACTGACATACAAGAGAAAAGCTTGAAAAGACTTAGATTTGTGGATGTCAGGGATGTCACAGACACAATGATGACAACGGAGTAGCAGGAGAGCCTTTCAACCCCCACGTTCCTGTACAGCACAGCCAAAGGCGAGTGGCTAGAAGTGCACTCAGTGCAGTGGCAGGAGGAGAGTGAAAGCTTTTAACACCAGAAGGAAATGGTTTCAACTCTTTATTGCTCTTCTACCCAACTGTATCTGATGGATTGTTTGGAGAAAAAAAAAATGGATTAAGATGGGATTAGGAAAAGGTTCGATCCCTGAGTTGGGAAGATCCCTGGGGGAGAGCATGGCAACCCACTCCAGTGTTCTTGCCTGGAGAAGCCCCATGGACAGAGGGGCCCAATGGGCTGTAGTCCATACGGTTGCAAAGAGTTGGACACGACTGAAGTGACTTAGCACACGTAGAGAGGGGACCCGTGGCTCTCGTCTTTGTCTTCTTGCCCCGTGGTGAGCAGTCCTGGGACTCACCGATATGTCCCAGGGAGGGTGACAGCAAAGGGTGTCTGCATGACGGGGCAGAAAGCTGCAGACCCCCCATGTCCAAGCAACTCACACGGAGAGTTTCCTGCTCAGTGTCAATGAAACGGCGACCAAGACGGCATCCTACAGAAAGCTCAGTGCATGCGGTTCTTGGACTACATTACCTCTTGATACAGCCATGCACATGTGAGTTTTCAAGTAAATGTCACACATTTTATACACAGAGTATAGAATATTGGCACACACTTTTGTGCTGGAAGCATTTTTATTTTATTTATTTATTTCAAGTTTCTTTATTGACAGCACCAAGCCTTAGCTCCCCCACCAAGGGTTTAACTCAGGCCCCCTACAATCGAGAGTTCAGTCTTAGCCTCCGGACCACCAGGGAACTTCTTGGAAGCATTTTGTTTTTAAACCAGATTTATTCAGCCTTAAGTAATCTATGTGTCACCAACCTCATCCTGCAAACAGTTCCCATTTACCAAGAATGATGAGTACACCGATTGACTCAACTGGGGGCATTCTTGAGGAAACTGACATCTCACTTATAGTAAGTCTAATTTTTATTCTAACTTCACAGTTCCGACTGTCCCTCCTCAATGGTCCACAGGGTACGTGCACTTACCCTGGAAGACTGTATCTTTCTTGGCGAGGCACCCAGGGTTGGTGGTGGCCTCCATTAACTCTTCAATGGGTTTTTAATCCTCATGATGACTAAGAGTGTGCCCTAGCATCCTGTCTGACCACTTAACTCTTACATATGATTTCTGAGGACTCCTTAGAGGCAACAGCTTTGAAGAGAGTCTCTGAGGAAAGGGGCCTCAGAGACTTATTACAAACTCTGTTCTGCTCAGAAAAGAATGACCACCAGCTGCAGAAATTCAAGGAAAAGCCTCTGGATCGAACCAGAGATGAAAAAAAGAGCTGATAATAAGGCAAAGGGTTACGTAGGCTTCATTAGTATTTTCCAAATGAGGAAATATGTGGGTAGGAAGTGGTTTAAGGCTGTTCAAGAAGCCAAATTATGAAAAACCAGAGTGAGGAAATAGGGAACAGTCATTTAAAAGGTAGTAAATCATGAAAAGAGAATTCCAGCCCCTCTCCTCTGTGACCACATGGAATCCTCCCCCCGCAAGTGGATAGAAATACTACATTATCCTACAGAGGGTCTGAGGGAAGGGGAAGCAGATGAGGAAAGAAAAGGCACTGTGAAGGGCTTTCCAGGGATGTGGAGACATTCTTTATCATCTACTCGTTTTGGGGGGCTTCCCAGGGGGAGCGAGTGGTAAAGAGCCCGCCTGCCAATGCAGGAGACCTAAGAGACTCGGGTTTGACCCCTGGGTTGGGAAGATCCCCTGGAGGAGGGCATGGCAACCCACTCCAGTATTCTTGCATGGAGAATCCCAAGGACAGAGGAGCCTGGTGGGCTACAGTCCATGGGGTCACAAAGAGTCAGTCATGAAGCGACTTAGCACCATGCCTGTGAGAGGGGAAAGGATTACGTGAGACATGGGGGTATAGATCTGACATCAGCCCCCAAACAGTGTGCCTGTGCCATGGGTCAGCCTGGAAGCCTTTAGCTCCCATTTGGTCTCCCAATGGAAACAGCTCCCAGAGGCCACCTAAGGAGGACGCTCTGGAAACTGCCCTAAGCCACAGGCCACCACTCCAGTTCCCCCCTGGAGGAGCAGCTCGCCCTGTAACTCCCCCCTTCCCCAGGAAGAAAAGAAATGCCAGCTCTCCAAGCTGAAGTTAGGACACGGTGAGTAATAAAGAGATGGGCTGCGAATGAGTGAAATCTCGTAGAAATTTTCTCTGTCTCAAGACTTCTCCTGTGAGCTGGAGAAGCAATCCTGTGATGTCAGGACCACCAACACCCAGCATCTGACACTCCAGAAGTGACGCAAAGGGCTAGGCGGGGGCGTGGAAACCAAGGGTTCAGCCAGAACACCCCAAAGTGAGAAGACTCCCCGAATGCCCTGGGCCATGCTGAGGAGCCGGTGGGAAGCCGGGGCAGCTTCCATCCCAGATATCCTGGCACTTATCTTGGTGAATCCAGGGCGAGTCACTGGTTATTCAGAGTGCTCGCTCCAAGCTGCTGAGGGAGGCAGTGCAGAAACACACAGCTGTGACAAATGGCCTCTCAAGACGGTAAGTGTTAGGGAAGAAGGATGACATGGAGCTCTGTGAGTTTTCAGGGTGGGAGGCAAGCAGTGGCAGACTCGTGAGCATCTGTCCTTCCGCAGCAGCCTAAGTGGGTGCTTCAGTGGCCTCCGGCTTTGGCCTTGTCCCAAAGGCCTATGGTAGAGATACAAGCCCAGTCAGCCTCTGTTATGGAAGCCAAGCCTGTGTGCTCGCTGAAGAACCAGTCACGCAAGGGCTGCTGTTAGCGGAGGGAGGCAGCCTTCCAGCAAAGACAATGACTAATTGAAGGGGAAGGGATTCAGCCAAGCGAGCACATTCTGTTTACTGATTCTTAAATGGGTCACCTACCATTTCTTTCTATGAATCTATTCATGTTTTCGGGACCATAGCACCAATTTAGCGATGGAAAACGCGGTTGTAATTTATTACCTAACTCTGCCTAAGTTCCATGGCTAGGATGAGAGAAAAGAAAATGCAGGTCTTTGGGGGTAAATTTATGATCTAATTTGGAACTGATGATCAAGTTTGGAACATCAGATGGACAACTAGATGAAGGAGACTAGGGGGGATGTGCCAGTGTCAGAGGCTGATGGAGTAAGATGGGTTAGGGAGCCTGCCATGAGGAGAAGGGCTGGGGTTAGACACGCAAGGTCGGGCTGTATTTGGGGTCTGGGGATCTGTCAAGGGCAAAGGCAGAGAATCTTTGGTGTGGAGCATAGAATGACCCACCTAACAAGAACAGGAGATCGGGTGGTGAGGAGCGATTAGAAAGAGGTGGGGAGTACAGCAGTAAGGGCATGGTGGCGGAGTCAGACCTGAATCCCTGCCCGGCTTCCTTGCAGCTGTGTGACCTTGAAGAAGCCGGTTAACCTCGGCATCTCAGTGTCCTTTGTAAGATGGAGCTGTGTGCTTCATCAGGCTGTGAGGATCAAAAGAGACAACACCACAGCCGGACTTGGAAGCTTGCAACAAACACTAGCTTTTTTAAAATTTGACTAGAGTTCCGTTACACTATTGTGCTAGTTTCTGCTGCACAACAAAGGGAAGCAGCTCTGGGTCTACACATATCCCCTCCCTCCCGGCCTCCCTCCCGCTACCCCCCAGTCCCTCCAGGCATCACAGAGCACCGGGCTGAGCTCCCTGCGCCACACAACTGCTTCCTACGAGCTCTCTATTATACACACGGTCAAACACCAGCTCTTCTGTGTTTTTAGTCTCCTCTTTAGGGACTATCTGTCTTAAACGTCATTGTTTTCTAACGCTGCCAGTGCATGGTTTTGAGTAAGCAAACGAGTGAACGAACAGAAGTCATGAAAGAGCAAAGTAACCCAAGTGAGCATACCCATAAGGTCATCATGAAGAGTACCAAATTTCTTCAACCTCGTTGCCACCTTTATTTAGACAGAATTTCCTCCTTAGGAGTACTTCCACCTTGGGTCATGGGAAAAGCAAACACACGAAACACCAAGAACCTGATGCCTTGTTGATAGCATTACAGGTAAGAAGAGGATTATCCAAAGGAATTATGTATGGTAACATTATCATGTTCAAATAAATCCAATTATTTATTTGTAAAAGTTCAACGAGTGTTAGGTTTCTCTATAACAAAATGACAAACATCTCTGTCCGTTATATAAAACCCTGGCTACTTGTTCAGGTCACAGTAGTGAGAACTCTGGTACAATTTGAAGAACAGTATTTTTTCAACACAAATGATGCTGTATCCAATTACAGTTAGTCACAATAGCCAGAAAAATCAGATATTCAATTCAGTAGGTTAGTTTATTGTAACATAAATTAATTGGAACTTGAAATCTGAGCCTGGGCCTGTAACCTGGAGTGTCATCTATGATGTCTGATTGAAAGAAATAAACAGAGTTGGCTGGAAGGCCAAGAGAAGGAAGGTTAACATCGGGCTGGCCAAAAAGTTTGCTCAGGTGCTTCCGTGCCAGCTTGCAGATAAACCCAAACGAACTTTTTGGCCAGCCCAGTCATATTACTGTCGCACCCACGGAGGGCTTCCCCCGTGTGGTCACTGCATCGTCCTCGCGGTTCCAGGGGTCGGAGGCCCAGCCTGTAGCTCCGTCTCCCACGAGCCCTCAGTGTCAGCCTCGCGTCTCATTCGCCTCTCCCCCTCTGCTTTCGTGTCTCGTGGCACCTTTTACGAGAGGTCCCTTCTAGTTCTCCTTGCTGGTGTTGCTCAGACAATTGCTCAGCTCAATCCCCTTCTTTATTTGGCCTGCACACACATAGCGGAAGTCTCTTTAACCCAAGTGAATCTTTAAAATACGTCCCGACCCCGTGTTAAGAGAACTGAAATCACAGTAACATGGCCCATTCTTGCAGTTTTACCTAATCTCGTCACTGATTACAGAGTTATGCGGCGTGAGTCTCTGAACTTACCATGATGTCAGCTTCCATCTCATCCACTGCTGTTCCGTAAGCCCAAAAGCTTTCAATAGATAATAATTGGAGTTGGAATTGGAAAAACTTTTGGCCAATGTGTAGCAGGTTTTCCAGAGAAGTATTTTTTCACTGATACTGTGGAAACCTAAACAAACTTCTCCCTTAGGATCATAGTAAGTCTGGAAATATCAGTCAGCACCCTAAACACAGTCCAAGATTTTATGTTTTCTGTTTTTTTTTCTTTTTTACAAACTGTCGGTTTTTATTCTTATTGGGCAACAAGCAGTTTCATTGTTTATTGGAACAAACAGGGCAAGTACCAATTCTTTCTTCCAAATGCTGGGTCTTTCCATTCGTTTAAACAACAACAAGTATATTTCTGGTATGCCCATAGCAGGAAAGAATGTAGAGCTGCAGAGCACGCCTTAGAAAGGATTTGCAATGCCTCCCTCGGGTCATTTTCTCGTGATCAGACTATTTGCATTTTGTTCTCTTTTGAAATCTTTGCAAACGCAAATTGGATACAAACTCTAATTCTCTTGTGGTAGAACTGGAAGATACTTTTAAAAAAATGAATTAGGAATTGACATTCCTTGACTGCATCTTCATTTTAAAGCAAAGGAGCGGAGCTTAGTGTCTCTGAGCAAAGAGCTTACAGTGAGCCTGGATCCCCTGCCGGGGAGCATGAGGCTTGGCTGGGGTGGGGCACTGTGAGTAGGGGCTGCTTTGAGGGCAGAGGGCTGCAGCAGAGAGCCAGCTGCTGACACTCGGGATGGGGTGAGCCCTGCCGGGGCCATAACGTAGGTCTTTTTCTCATCTGATTGAAGGGCACATCTTATCCCCTTCTGTCGAGAGAACCATGTTTTAAAGGCTCCACTGAGGCTCCCTTGCTCTTAGCTCTGTGATTACAGAGGAAGGAATTTTTGTTTTCATCTATTTTTTAATTTTCCCTTTCTCTCTTTTCCTTTCTCCCAGGAGGCTCTCTTTCCAGCATAACCTAGAACCAATAAGGAATGTCTGTGAGTAGAAATATGTTTTTTCCCAGTATTTTTCCGTGTGGTGGGAATTCTTCCTTTAGCCTGATCACAGATTTTCACATCCAGTATATTCGATTGATGGGTTGCTGGTTTTAGAATTTGGTCCTGATCACTCATCACAGTTCCCCAGGGTTCCTTTCTCAGTTTATTTAGTGACTTAGGGACATTACTATGTGAAGTCCTCTTCTTCTCTATCTTAAAAGCCCAGTCTTCTTGTGGCATGATTTTCTTAAATTTGTTGTTTCCAGTGACAAACCCATGAATCCTTTTCTCCCTACTCCCTTATTGATCGAAACCAAGCTCCTGATCGGCCTCCAGGGAGAACAGGAGGATTCACAGGAGGATTCACTCCACTGGCTCTCAGCATGGTTTGTTGTCTTGTGTGAAAAAATCTTTGTGGACAGATTTCCTGAAGCTGCTGCTAAGTGCTGCTAAGTCACCTCAGTCGTGTCTGACTCTGTGCGACCCCATAGACGGCAGCCAACCAGGCTCCCCTGTCCCTGGGATTCTCCAGGCAAGAACACTGGAGTGGGTTGCCATTTCCTTCTCCAATGCATGAAAGTGAAAAGTGAAAGTGAAGTCGCTCAGTCATGTCCGACTCCTAGTGACCCCATGGACTGCAGCCCACCAGGCTCCTCCATCCATGGGATTTTCCAGGCAAGAGTACTGGAGTAGAGTGCCATTGCCTTCTCCACTTGAAGCATGAGTCAAGTCTTATTATAAGAAACTCCCCAACACAGCCCAATTCCTTTGTTGTGAGACACGAACCATTATAGAGCTTAAAGAATGTTGTAGCAGAAAGGGGTCACAGACCCTGTTGAGTCCAACCTTCTCGTTCTGCAGACAAGGAAACTGAGATTTAGTCAGTTTTAATGAATGAGCCCAAAGGGAAATTGCATGGAGAGTTTGAAGATCTGGTACCCAATGTTAAAAGTTCCTAGTGTTAAAGGAGAGTTCAATCCCATCTGAGTTCCCCTGAAAGGAGTATAATCGTGAATACGAGCTTTGTTTTGATCTTAATTTTAACCACATGTCCCAGAGTCAGGTTCAGCACTTTAACTGGCTCTTGCCCACATTCCTGCTGAAGCATATAAACTGCCAGGAAATTAAATTTTGCTTCATCTTTTGTCTGATAGAAATGGAATCTTTGAGTAAGGTGGTGTTCGAAATTCCTCATTTATAGTTAGAATTCCACTCTTCCCTGTTCATTTTTATGAAGTGTTAAGTTGGTCATGGTGCCAGTGCCATAGCCTAAAGTACAATGCCTGGGGTACTGCGGGTCCCATCAAGCTGCCTGCCAGTGTGTGCAGTGGGGAAATTTTAGCTTGACTTTGGAGAAGGTGCAGATGGCTTCAGAAAATCTACCTGTCAGGCCATTAACACGTCTTCGGTTTTCCTCCCACTCATCAGTAACAGCATACTTATGATGACCATAAGAATCAGAAGTTCCAGAGCTTTGGATTGTTTTTAAGACCTTGTTTTATTTTTATCACTGTCTGAATTATTACTACCTTAGTTAAAAATGGCCAGTGGTTTCTGCCATTTGACTTAGCCAAACTGAATCCTAATTTTCTTTAAAACTGCTGCTGCTGCTAAGTCGCTTTAGTCATGTCCGACTCTGTGCGACCCCATAGACGGCAGCCCACCAGGCTCCCCCATCCCTGGGATTCTCCAGGCAAGAACACTAGAGTGGGTTGCCATTTCCTTCTCCAATGCATGAAAATGAAAAGTGAAAGTGAAGTCACTCAGTGGTGTCCGACCCTTAGCAACCCCACTGACTGAAGCCTACCAGGCTCCTCCATCCATGGGATTTTCCAGGCAGGAGTACTGGAGTGGGATGCCATCGCCTTCCCCCTTCTTTAAAACAGTGGTTCTCAATTAAGGGTGACTTTCCCACCCCTTCGGGACATTCAGGAAGCTCTGGGATGTTTCTGGCCGTCCCACCGGGGGGTATGGGGGGCGGTGTGCATGCTACTGCCATTCAGTGGGTAGACCCCAGGGATGTTGCTGAACATCTCACAATGCGCTGGACGACACCCCGAAACAAAGAGTTATCTGGCTCAGAAAGCCAACAGTGCACAGACATAGAGAACAGATGTGCGGTTGTCAAGTGGGAGGAGACAGAGGGCGGGGCAGACTGGAGTTTGGGGTTAGCAGATGCAAACTATTACACACACAATGGCTAAAGAACAAGGCGCTGCTCGACAGCACAGGGAGCTGTGTTCACCGGCCTAGGACTAGCCGTATGGAGAAGAGTATATATACATATTGATATATATGTATATGTGTGTGTATAACTGGATCGCTTTGCTATACAGCAGGATAACAGCATTCTAAATCAACTATACTTCAATGAAAAAAAACTGTTTTGGCCTGACCCTTTTTATAAAAACAATATGACGTACTTATTTTGGACTGTGCTGGGTCCTCATTGCTGCACGCAGGCTCTCTCCACTCGAGGTGAGCGGGGTTTCTCGCTGCGGGGGCTCCTCCCGTCATGGAGCTCGGGGGCCCCGGGGGGTTCGGGGGCTTCAGTAGTCGCAGCACGTGGGCCCCAGAGCTCGGGCTCCGTAGTCGTGGTGACCAGCTTAGCTGCCCCGTAGCCTCTGGATCTTCCTGGACCAGGGATTGAACCTGTGTCCCCTGCACTGGCAGGTGGATTTAAATCCCACCCCCACCTATTTTCTTTTAAAAAGCAAATAGTGTCAAGGTTGAGAAAACTTTCTCCAAAAAGAAGAATAATTCCAATCTGCCTACCAAAGACAAGTGCAGTATGATTAACAGTCTTGGAATTTTTAAGTTGGTAAATAAACATTAAGGATTATAACTCCAAATACCATTCTTCAATGGAAACCAGAATATGTCAGAGTGAAAAATGTATATTTAATGGGTTTAACTAAAAACGAGAGAAGACAACTAAACGTGAACACAGTGGTATATCATCACTTCAGTCGCTCAGTCGTGTCCAGCTCTTTGCGACCCCGTGCACTGCAGCATGCCAGGCCTCCCTGTCTATCACCAACTCCCGGAGCAGGTATATTATTGCATTCAGGAATTTTACTATATATACATACACATGTACATATAGACATACATTAGAAACCTTTATACATACACACAAAATCTACCTTAACAAGATTCAGGGCCATTCCTATTTTTAAACTACAATAAAAGGGACTTGTATCATACTGGGTCAATACTTTGTCAGTCCTCATACTGAGGCATTGTTCATTCAAGTCAATATCATATGTTCATCCATGAGATTTCTGGTATTTTTGTCCATGAGGTTTTATCAGTTAGTCTTTGCTGCATACAGCATTCCAAAATTCAGAGGCATTTGCTTTCATACTCTTGAGTCTATGGGCTTCTGTGGTGATTCAGATTATAAAGAATCTGTCTGCAATGCAGAAGACCTGAATTCAATTCCTGGGTCAGGAAGATCCCCTGGAGGAGGGCATGGCAACCCACTCCAGTATTCTTGTCTGGAGAATTCCATGGACAGAGGAGCCTGGCGGACTACAGTCCATGGGGTCACAAAGAGTCGGACACGACTGAGTGACTAACACTCTCACTTGAGTCTCAGGTTGATAGACTTGCTGATTTAAGTTTGGCCCAGCCGGGTGGTTCTTCCTGGGCGGTGGGTCTTGCTTAACTTAGCTGTGCTTCGGACTTGGATTTGCTCCACGTGTGTTCTTTTACTTGGGCTGAAGGAGCAGCAGCTCCTCTGCGGAGCATCTTCTCACAATGATGACAGATGAGCAAGATAGAGAGCAGACATGTGATGCCCCTTAGGATCGGGGCTCGAAACTGGCTCGAAACTATGATTTCTGCCTGCAACCCACTGGCCAAAGCGAGTCACAAGGCTTGGGCTGGTGACAGTGGGGTGGAAGTATATTCTCTGTCCTCAGTGGGAGGAACTGCAAAGTCCAGAGATAAACAGTAGGGAAGTTGGGAACCACAATTTAATCTACAACAGGCGTTATGGTAGCTCCCTATGACACCATCTCAGTGGTTCAGTAGTTTCATGGGTCATTTTAAAGTAGCTCTGACACCTTGTGGACACCCATTCTGGCTAGATCATCAATAAACATATAATTATTGTTTAATTTTTTTCATTGTGGAATTAATAAAAAATATTTATTTGAGAATATATGAAAAGTACAAAAGATGAGAATAAAGAAAAAATCATCCACAATATTATAATCCACAGAAAATCATGTTTTGGTGCATTTTTTAGCATAAAATTGCATTGGGATAAGAGAAGTAATTTTTGCCTATGTTGAGAATTTGGAAAGTAGTAAAAAGAATAAAAATCACTTGAAATCCCACCCCACAATTGTCTCTGGTAACACTTTTCTATGCACAGGATTCACATAATTGGTATCAAGCTGTATCTGAATTTCTCATCCTGACTTTTTTCACCAAAATATATGTTAAGTATTTCCCATGTCATTAAATATGTTTTGCAGACAGAACGTTGATAGCAGTCAAATATTCCAGCACATAGCAATTCTCTACCCAATCACTTATTTAAACTATTTTTTCTTCATCTGTCAATACTCTTAAGATGGTGTTTTCTGCACTAGTTATAATGCACATCTTTGAAAAACAGATGCAAAAGGAGTGTATCCCTGATATTGGCCAAATTCTGGTTTTACACAACTTTCACCAGCTGACTCAGTCATTGAAACAACTCAGCTATTTCTAGCAAGGCTAACGGCAGGAGCCAAACTTCACGTGCACCAACAACACTCAAAATGATTCCTTGGAAGTTCATTCCTGGCTTGTTTATTATCCTGGACTAATATTAACATATGCTTCCTGCTGGCACTGTCTGGTGAGTTTCTTCTAACGACGGATGGTAGGATATATGTTTCATCTGGTGATTGTGTACCTGGCAAAGAGGTGTATTAAGGCTTTAAATCGCAGAAGGAGTTCTGAGGAGCCATGTCAACCACTTCAGTTCAGTTCAGTCGCTCAGTCGTGTCCGACTCTTTGCGACCCCATGAACTGCATCATGCCAGGCCTCCCTGTCCATCACCAACTCCCAGAGTCCACCCAAACCCATGTCCATTGAGTTGGTGATGCCATCTAACCATTTCATCTTCTGTCATTCCCTTCTCCTCCTGCTCTCAATCTTTCCCAGCATCAGGGTCTTTTCAAATGAGTCAGCTCTTCGCATCAGGTGGCCAGAGTATTGGAGTTTCAGCTTCAACATCAGTCCTTCCAGTGAATATTCAGGACTGATCTCCTTTAAAATGGACTGGCTGGATCTCCTTGTAGTCCAAGGGACTCTCAAGAGTCTTCTCCAACACCACAGTTCAAAAGCATCAATTCTTCGGCTCTCAGCTTTCTTAGGGTGTGGCAATACTAGCATATGGATGAGGCTTGAAGTATTAGCCAATATATATGCTTTAAGGATTAAGTTCCAAATGTTTAACCTAACTATCCCTTTATATAGGGCTTTCCCGATGGCTTAGTAGGTAAAGAACATGCCTGCGATGCAGGAAATACAGGATACTCAAGTTTGATCCCTGGGTGGGGAGGATCCACTTTGTAGTATATAAAGGGATCAATTTGTGGTATATAAAGATTGACATCAAATATTGTTGATATCAAAAAGGTTGACATCAAATACTACAAGTTGACATAAAATGTTGTTAAAGGAGACATACAGACTAGGTGTCTTCAATTTCTAGGGCTGCCTGAAGAAAGTACTACCAACTAGGTGTCTTAAAACGACAGAAATTTATTGTGTCATAGTTCTGGGGGCTGGAAATCCAAAATCAAATTGTTGGCAGGGCCATGTTCCCTGTGAAACCAGAAGCAGAGGATCCTTGCCTCTCTGGCTTCTGGCGTTTCCCAGCAATCTTTGGCATTCCTTGGCTTGTAGATGAATCGCTACGGTTACCGCCTCCGTCACATGTCACACAGCCATCGTTTCTTGTATGTCTTAGGGCTTCCCTGGTGGCTCAGATGGTAAAGAATCTTCCTGCAATGCGGGAGACCTAAGTTCGATCCCTGGGTTGGGAAGATCCCCTGGAGGAGGGAAAGGCTACGCACTCCAGTACTCTTGCCTGGAGAATTCCTTGGACAGAGAAGCCTGGCAGGCTACTGGGGGTGGGGGTGGGGGTCACAAAGAGTCAGACAACTGAGACACCAACACTTTCATTTCACTTTTATCCTCCTTATAAGGACAGCAGTCATACTGGTTTAAGGGCCCATGTTACTCTGGTATGACTACATCTTAATTAATTACATCTGCAATGACCCTGTTTCCAAGGAAGGTCACATCTGAGGTGCTGGGGTTAGTATTTCAATATTTTTTTTTCACTGTACCACGTGGCATGTGGGATCTTAGTTCTGTGACCACAGATGGAACTCGCGAGTCTTAACACCTGGACCGCCAGGGAAGTCCCCTCAGCGTATTTTTTTGAGGATACAATTCAACCCATACCACCAGGGAATGGAAAATTAAACCCTGAGTAATTGAAATACCCCACGTGAGTATTTGTTCCCATTGCTTAGCTGGGAACAGTGAATACATAATAAAAACATCTTTCTGCACTTGTGGGATGGCATTAATGAATAGAGTAACGGGAACTTCCCCTTTGATCACGTCCCAACATATATTCTGTTTAGATTCCAGACTTTAAAGAGTACCACGTGAGCATTCTCGAGGCACAGCATGTCTACGTACAGCTCTCATAACTTTAGCAAGGACACCTCCTGAGTTAACTACTGTTTTCTGGGAATTTCCCAGATTTCTCTGGATTTCAACACGAGTGATATGACCCAGGAACAGTACTGTATGATACAGGACGATATGGCTGGAAAGGACAAATTTTTCTAATTCCACACATGGTCCGCATCTTGGCTAATCGAGTGCATCTCAGTTGCAGAGGAGCCAAAGTAGAAGATAGTTCCCAGAATGTGCCTTGATTAGAAAAGTCTGCCCAGTGTATTCCAGCTGGAAGCCAACTGGCAATGACTTGCCTCACTAAGGAGAGCAGTGCAATGTGGTTTCCTTCATATTTGCTCTCCTCATCACTCTTGATAAGTCATCATTGGCCACTAGGCTCTTTCAGAAAGCACTTATGTAAACCCCAGAGCTCACTGATTTATTGGTTGTCATGTAATAAATCAGTTACACACAGACGTTGTCTGTAACCAACATGCTTTCTTCAACCAACTGCGCTTATAAAGTATCCGTAGCGGTATGAAGAGCTTGTAGCACGTAGAACAAGCCCACTGGTGGGATGATTGGTGGAATGCTCCTAGAGCAACGTCAGCCAAGACGCTTAAACAGGTTGAGATCGTTTATCTTTACATTAGGACCGATGAGGATAGCAGAATGACATTGTGTATCGGCAGCATTTAAAGCACTATCTAAATGTCACTCATTGCCCCTGTCCTTGGCGTAGGCACATCGTTTTACGGGAGGGAAATCTGAGACAGATTACTAAGTGCTTTCTTCTGATCCTGAGGGTCAGATGAAACGAGAATGTTTGTTTATGACTTTTACAGTCACTACGGGCATACTCACAGGATCGTGTGCACAGTATGTTTGTTGCGTCCAGCACTCTGTCTTGCGTGGGACTTTTATGCATTGGCTTCCCTGGTGGCTCAGACATTAAAGAATCTGCCTGCAGTGCAGGAGTCCCGGGTTTGATCCCTGGGTTGGGAAGATCTCCTGGAGAAGGGAATGGCAACCCACTCCAGTGTTCTTGCCTGAAGAAACCCGAGGACAGAGGGGCCCAGAGAGCCTCTGTCCATGGGGTCGCAGAGTCGGAAACAACTGAGCAACTAACACTTTCACTTTTAACCTCACATTACACTTTGTAATGAGCATTGCCATCGTTTCTATTTTAAAGATAAGGAAGCTGAGGACTAGAAAGGTTAAGTAACTTGACTCTGATCCCAGTTCATAAGGTACAATGTGGCTAGGAACCCAGGGGGTGCTTCCAAAACCTGTCCTCTTCCTAAGTTTGGTTTATTCTGATTCTTTTAAGTAACATCCTTAAGTTGTCTCCTCTGCCTCTTTTGAAGACATCCTGCGGCTGTGTTTCCAGCTGATGCCTATTCCAGAATATATCATTGATTCAAGAGGTAGCTCAGAGGGTGAAGAATCTGCCTGCAGTGCAGGAGACCCAGGTTCGATCCCTGAGTTGAGAAGATTCCCTGGAGGAGGGCATGGCAACCCAGTCCAGTATTCTTGCCTGGAGAATCTCATGGACAGGGGAGCCAGGTGGGCTACAGTCCATAGTGTCATAAAGGGTCAGACATGACTGAGCAACCAATGCTTTCACTTTCCACTTTAGTCCCAGGAGCAGTAAAGTCAGGGATCCAAGATGGAACAAACAGGACCACATCTGGTCAGACCCTCAACCTTGTCATCGTCTTGGGCAGACTGCCCCTGATGTCCCCGCTCAAGGCCCAGACAAGTCTGAGTCAGGGGCGGTGGGTTCCCAGCCCCAGGAGGCCAAGACTCTTCTAAATTGGACGCAGGTTGGAGGTGTCAAGAGTTCCAAGTGCCTCCCTCGCATTCCTTCCAACTCGCATGAGCTGTTATTCTTCCCATGGAAAGCTCCACTGGATGCTTTTGTGTGAGAAGGAGGATTATGTGAGATTATAAATAACACTCCCCCACCCCCACCCCCAGGAGCATATTCCAGGAAAACATTTTGGGAGCCTAGAGGAAGATGAGTAAGTAGGAACAACCTTGGCCAGCTGCGAGTGTGTCCAGAACACGCCTCCTGAGTTTAGAGCATGGTGACCTCACCCCGCAGCCGTGTTAGCTGCGAGGACCACCGCCTCTCCCCCTGACTTGCTCCTAAAGGACACTTCCCCCCAAAACAAAACAAACCCAAACAAAATACAACCAAACAGCTGCCTCCCGTGACTGAATTATATGAGGTGTCAGAAAACCATTAGGATGGCGTTCCCCGATGGGGAACGGAAGGGATGGGGAAGCATGGCTTCCTAACTCCGCTCGCCCTTGCATTTTTTTATTTACAAGGGTTTTTGCTAATGTTTCATGGGGGGAAATGACAAAGCCGTTTCCACTCTGTCTCCCTGGTTTGTTGGCCCTGGAGGACAGGGGAAGTCGCTGTTCCCTTTTGAGACTCATAAAACGTTTGTTGCTTTCATCCTGAGACGTGAGGCCCCCGCCCCCGGCATGCCTGCACAGGGAGGACTCCACGCAAGGCCACAGGGTCCCGTCCTGCCCCAGCCCTCCGGCGGCTCATCATCGCCTCTGGCAGACCTCCCCGTGGTTACAGTAACCTCTCAGCAGGGGCCAGGCCACCTCCAACAATCACAACATCTCTTTAAACAAGAACTTCCGACCTCCTCTCCCCCTCTGCCTCCCAGCCCCACGGGGCCCATTGGGAAGGCTTCTGATGGAACGTTCCTTCTGTTTCCTTGCCCAGGCGGTGACCGTGTGGGGCAGTGGCTAGGCAGAGAAGAGCTTCAGGGGGAACTGGGATCTGATCTCCCAGTTTCTTCAGTTGACTCATCTACTGGGCTGTGCCAGGGCTTTGCGGCAGCACGCAGGACCTTTCAGTTGTGACATGCGAACGCGTACTAGCAGCGTGTGGGGTCCAGTTCCCTGACCAGGAAGGGAACCCAGGCCCCCTGCCTTGGGAGCGAGGAGCCTCAGCCCCTGGACAGCACCCAGGGAGGCCCAGAACCATCATCTAAAGGGTCTAGAAGCCCACATCATCCGCTAACAGAGGCCTGGGCTCCAGCCCTTGGCCCACCGCGCTCAGCCCTGCTGGGGTGGGGCCAGCTTTCCGTCTCCAGCCCAGTTCTCTCTCTGGGGCTCTGCTGAGGCCTTTGTCTTAGGCTCCAACACATTCAGTCGTTCCTTTGCTGTTGTGCTTCTGCTCAGGAAAGCCAGAGACGGCTGGAAATCCTCAGAAGCTAGGCTGACAGAAAAGAGGTGTTGGTCGCTCAATCATGTCTGACTCTTTGTGACTCCATGGATAGTACCCTGCCAGGCTCCTCTGTCCATGGGATTCTCCAGACAAGAATACTGGAGTGGGTTGCCATGCCCTCCACCAGGGGATCTTCCCGACCCAGGGATTGAACCTCTGTCTCTTGCGTCTCCCTTATGGGCAGGCGGGTTCTTCACCTCTAGCGCCTCCTGATAGAAAAGAACTGGAAAGTCAAATGACGGTGGGCCCTGCTGATCTACCCAGTAGCCTCCAGCCCAGCGGAGGAGGCAGCGAATGTGGTCGGGGTGGGCAGGCTGAGCTGGACACTGGACACCAGCTCTCAGGTTTTGAACCCAGAGCCCTGATCTTCCTCACTACTATGGTGCTGATGATAAAACTTTGCAAACGGCGCCATAGCGACATGTGAAATGAAGACACTCAAATCCCTTCCTTCATACGGCAGAATTCTTTAATAAATAGGAGAAGTTCATTCTATGTGAAGAATGCAATGATAAATCTTTTCTTATTCAACAACCGTTAGGAACATATCATGTATGAGGCTGTGATTTACAAGTTTCCTTGTCTTCAATCCCGACACTTGGGCTCGAGGCTCTAGCCAAATCCTAAGTGGCCCTGAGTTCTTTTCCTGCAAATAATGCAGTAAAACGTCCTCCTTTTTTGTTTGCACGTCCATTTGTTCCTATCCCTGCCTCCCCGGGGTGCCTGAGGTTTCTCTGATTGTGCTAACCATTTGCTTGCTAAGGTCCCCGTTGACTCGTTATGAATTTGCAGGTGGCTGCCGGGAATTACGCACAATCTGTGGCCGCAGAGCCCAGCAGAACTTTTGGCTCACGCAGGGACCGCTCTTGGAAACGTGCTTCCATAAATCACCCACTTGTCCAACTAATCATACATGACAAGAACTTATCGCAGGACAGCATGGAATGAAGTTTACATTCACTTCCTCTTTCTTTAAGGGAACCTCAGACCTTGTCTTCAGGCAAAGCCCAAGCTCTCTGGCCGGGTGACTCAGGCCATTAAGGGAGACCAGCCCCGTCAGTGAACCGATGGTAACAGACTCAAATGAGCTTTCTGTAGGGAGGGTGGCCTGGGTAGTGACTCCCTGTGCAAAACAATCTTTTTAGATAAGAGCCGAGCCAATCCCTCGTGGCTAAGTGTGTGGTCCCCCAGACCAGACAGCCTGCGTCAGATTCCAGGCCCCATGGCGTACTAGCCAGGGACCTTGGTTGCACGATCAGCCTGTCCACGCCTCAGTTTTCCTCATCTATAAAATGGGGATAATCATGTTTACCTGGCAGGCTTGCTGGGGGACTGGATGACATCACCTCAAAAAATCACTTAGAACAGTGCTTGGGACAGAAGGAATAGCTGATAAAGGATGGTCAGGACTGTTATTGAAACAGGATGGGGTGCAAGCTTCACCTTGAGAGGGACGCCCGGAAGCCATGTTCTCACCAGGAGCACATGAATTGCACAGAGTCGTGAAGACTGTGCATATAATCCCTAGTCTGGCACCGGCACTCCAGCCTGGCAACGGACAGTGATGTCACACAAACAGGATTATGGCCCTTTCAGGGACATCCCCACCCCACCCCAGCCCCAGCCAAGGGGAAGAAGCCTGTCTCGTGGGAAAATATAAGGTGACGCTTCTCAGGGAAGGGGCTTTGAATTGCTTTAGTCTCAGTTTAATCTCAAGGGGAAAAAAAAAAAAAAAAAACCTCTTCCTTGACACCCAAGTTTTCTATACCAAAGTCCCGCTCGCCCAGGAATGATAGCATTTTGAAGGCTTATGCTCAAACTGTTTTCCTTCAATCCCCCAAACTTCTGCTCTGTTTTCTTAACCTTGACCTTAGATTTCAGGGAATTCAGGGCAGAAGAAAAATAAAGCCAGCCTCAAAAATCGCTACCACAGGCTGCAAATTTCCTCATGTTGTGGAGGCCACCTATTGTTGAGCTGCAGCCCCTTTCCAACTTTTCAGAAATGTCCTGATTTCCAGAGATGAGGCCTAAAACCTTCTGAAGGGTAAAGAGCTTCCTAGTCAAGGACACAGCTCAGTCTGCTCCAGTTCATTCACTGTGTGAAGAACAGTTTGGCCTGAAGAGAAAGACACCAGTTTTTGCAGAAAGGGGCTGTCAGGTGGAAGCAGTTGAAACCACCTGCCTCCTGGCCCTTCCCTTTGAGACAGAACTGGATGTGGATTCTGTTTCTGCAATAAATGAGAAATAAGTAAATACAGAGGCACGGCGCTGTCAGCCCACACTATGGGAGCTCCTGAAAGAGTCACGGGTGTTTTGTACGCTGGGGTCAAACGTCCGAGTCTGCGGTTAACAGTGGAGACTGGGCTTTGGTGCTGGGAGTAGGGAGAGGGCGCTATGTGGCTTCCCTGCCTTTCTGTGGCGATTCCACTGAGCTATTAATACGTTGGGGTCCACGAGGCTGGACCCCAGCCGCTTCACGGATCGCCCGTCTGTAAAGGAGGGATCTTAGGTTTGAGGATCGCTGGCAACAAGCTGGAAATCAGCGGCCTCTGAGTCCTCAGTCCTGGCTTTGCTGCGCTCTCTCCGAGAGGGCTGCCTAGCAGTCCTGTCTCTTCCGGCTGTCTTGGGTCTTCGCTGTGTCATGTAGCCTTCTCGAGTGTGGTGCGCCAGATTCTTTGCGCCCTGGCATGTGGGATCTTAGTTTCCTGACCAGGGGTCGAACCCCCGCCCCCTCCACTGGAGGCAGATTCTTCACGAGTGGACCACCAGGGAAGTCCCACCAGGCCCACCGTTCCTTCACCAGTGTTGGTTCCAGCAAGCGTTTAATCAACACGCTCTACGCTGGAGTCTTAGGAGAGAGTGAAGCCCTAGCAATCCTGCTCCCAGGTCCTGCAGAAGAAACGAAGCTCTGCTGACACTGTGGTTTCAGTGCAATGAGACCGGCGTGGGGCTTCTGATGCCTAGGACTACAGGATAATACCTTTCTGTGGTTTTAAGCCACTAAGCTGGGATCACTTCTCATCACACCCACAGGAAACTCCTATGAGCTTCTCTCTCTCTGCCCTGGTCGCCCCTTGCCTCCGAGTGCAGCGCCCACTGAGCTGTGGTCGGCCGTCTTGCTCCCCTCCCGGGCGGAGCTGGAGCCCCCTGGGAACAGTGGTGGTCGTCTTTGTTTTAGTTGCTAACACACCCAGCGCTGTAATTGTACATATCACCTTGGTGGCTTAGTCACCACGTCGTGTCCTTTGTGATCGCTTGGACTGCAGCCCGCCAGGCTCCTCCGTCCATGGGATTCTCCAGGCAAGAAGACTAGAGTGGGTTGCCATTTCCTTCTCCAGGGGATCTTCCTGACCCAGGGATCGAACCTGGGCCTCCTGCATTGCAGGCAGATTCTTTACTGACTGAGCCACCAAGGAAGCCCCTGTCAAACAGCAAATACAGAAAAAAAAAAAAAAAAAAAGAATAATTTTTTTTTTCACGCAAGAAGGTAGGGAAGGTATTTCTCCCTTCTCTTACAGCAGAGCAGGAGAAGAGCAGGTACAATCAGGCCACGCCACGCCAATATAAGCACCACATAAACATCACTTTAGGAAAGAAAGGCCCAGAACAGCATCTGCGGCCACAGCAGGTGAGCTGAGGGAGGCAGGCAGGGAGCGGGGAGTCAGAGAGGCCGGCTGATACATTCGAGAGACTCGAAACCAGAACCTTCAGGGCTGCAGGGTTTGGGAAAACTGGGAAGATAAACAGATTTCTAAGAAAAATATTTTTACAGTTCGTCTCGTCACCGCAGGACAGCTCAGAGATAAGGCAACTGCCGCACTAAGATAGGAACACGAGGAGGAGACAGGGCGTCTAAGCGGCGAGGCCTGACCACATCTAAGGCATAAAGGAGACGCAGCCAAGGGGACGGCTGCGGCCTCAGGGAAGAAGCGATGAGCGGGCGGGAGCTGGACTCAGGGCAGGCTGGGGGCAGGAGAGGGGCAGCACCTGGGCTTAGAGTCAGGACATAAACAGCATGAGAGTGGGAGGCGGGTGCAGGCCTGTTTAGGGCAGGATTTCCCAGCCTTGACACCGCTGACATCTTGAGCCAGATAATTCTTTGCTGTGTGGTGGGAGGAGGGGGCTGCCCTGTGCATTGTAGGACCTGGAGCAGCATCCTGGTGTCTGCCAGAGCACCTGGGTCTCCCGCTGAGACACCTAAAGTGTCCCCTAAAACATCAGATTTCTGCTCACTGACAAAACTGACCCCCACTCCCACCCCAGTTGAGAAACAATGACTTTGTGGAAGAAATAGGACTGGGGAGGGAAGATATTTTAAACGTGTATACTTGGGGGAGGACACACTTGAAGCAAGAGAAAAGGGACTTCCCTGGTGCTTCAGTGGTTCATCGGACGGTACATTCGCCTTCCAACGTAGAGCATGTGGGTTTGATCTCTAGTTGGGAGCTAAGATTCCACACACCTCATGGCCAAAAACCCAAAATGTAGAATAGAAGCAATATTGTAACGAACTCAATAAAAAGACTTTAGCATGGTCCACATAAAAAAATCTTAAAAAAAAAAAAAAAAAAAACCCACGGATGAGCAGAGGAGCAGAAGGAGAATAACAGAGAAAATCAAGCAGGGGACAGAAAGAGAAGGCTGGTGGGTGAGAGGATGGAATCTGACCAAGAGAGGAATTGCAGTAACATGATTGATGGAAGAGAAAACTGAAGTAGAAGGCAGAAAGCAGAGACAGAGAGAAAAGGACCCCAAGGAGACTAGGGACGACCGGCCGAGGAGGAAGAACGCAGCCAGAGAGGCAGTCGGCTTCAAAGCAGGTTTCGAGGGACTTTAACGGTGGGTTACTGATGTGCGGGGTCAGGCCCATGAGTCTCGTATCAGGATGAGAGGACTCGAGAGCCAGACACACGGCCGGCTGCATACACCTAACTTTCAGGCTCATTATAATTATCCTGCAGATAAATGCTGGAGCTGAAAGATGCTCTGAAAGCTCTGAACTCCCTTCCTGATGAACTGTCAGGGCGGTCATCAGCGATCACACCAAAGGAACGACAGTAGACATTCACTCAGGCCCAAACATCAGCCATCAGGCAGAAGGAAGACAAACAATTGCCCTGCTAACCCCAGACCCAAAGGGATGCATGTGGATTCCATGAACTGAAACCAAAGCAGCTCATTTTATCTGACATTCCTTCAGGATTCCGCGTTGTTGGTAAAGATTAGGGTGGAAGAATGCAAGCCTGTGCTAATCTCAAATATCTACAAGCCAACAACCTCTGAGGACTGTGTGTGTGTGGAGGGGGTGGTGGGGAGGGTAAGGGGTGGGGAGAGGGAGAGAGGCTGAAAGATCCAAAATTCTCCCAACGTTCATGAGCAAACCTTGGTCGCCACTGTTTACCTTCCACTATTCTTTCTGAATCTCAAAGAGTCAGTTTCCAGGTGGAAGGTGTTCCCATGGGACTGTGCCAGACTCGGAGGTCTGCAAGACATCTTGGCTAGGTATTTCTCTGTGGTGACTACAAAAATAAGCTTCCCCCAGCCCCTGCATGTTTTCCTGATAGCTGAGTGCCATGAGAGTTCTAGGTTTGATAAAGATTTTTCTCATGTCCAGGGCTAGAATGGGAAGGATGGTTTGCAAACAAGCCAGAGCTCTAAGGGTTTTGAAACCGGATCTCAGTCTTCTCAGGTCAGCATTCCCATCCCCATGTGAATCAGCGGACTATCCGGCTCCACAGGGATGGGTAGGTCTGGTGGATAAAGCCCAGGACTCCCGGGGTCAGCTGGCTGGCACAGCTGTGGAGGAAGGATCGTGCCGGAACACAAGCCATGCTAGTCGCAGGGTCACCGATCATCACAGTGGACTTCGGGCCTTCTGTGGCTTTAATGCCATCCCTGAGCAAACATCCCAGATGCACTCTGTCTCTTAGGAGAAAACTGCCCAGATCCTTGCTTTTCCAAAGGGCAGTTTGGTGTAGTGTTAAGAGCATGGACCCTGGGGCTAAAAATGCCCCAATTCAAACCTAGCTCATTGCTCATAACTCGGTCCTTTAGGCCAGCGAATTAAAATCTCTCTCTCAGGGACTTTCCTGGGGGTCCAGTGGCTAAGCTGCCGTGCCCCCAGTGCAGGGGGGCCTGGGTTCGATTCCTGGCCAGGGAACTGGATCCCACATGCTGCAATTAGAGATCCCACGTGCCACAACCAAGACCCAGAATCAGTTCAGTTCAGTTCAGTCACTCAGTCGTGTCCGACTCTTTGAAACCCCATGAATCACAGCATGCCAGGCCTCCCTGTCCATCACCAACTCCCAGAGTTCACCCAGACTCACGTCCATCGAGTCAGTGATGCCATCCAGCCATCTCATCCTCTGTCGTCCCCTTCTCCTCCTGCCCCCAATCCCTCCCAGCATCAGAGTCTTTTCCAATAAGTCGACTCTTCGCATGAGGTGGCCAAAGTACTGGAGTTTCAGCTTTAGCATCATTCCTTCCAAAGAAGACCCAGCATAGCCAGATAAATAAATAAATATTAACCAAAAAAGTATCTCAGCTTCTCACCTGTAAAAAGCAGATGATAATAGAATCAGTGACAGACGATCACAATAAGGATTAGATGAGATGATACTTGCAGACTTTATCTCTTTATTCCTTTTTTTTTCTGGCCATACTGTGCAGCATGCAAGCATCTTAGTTCCCCACCAGGGGTCAAACCTGTGGCCCCTGCAATGGAAGCCTGGAGTCCTAACCACTGGATAATACTTGTAAAGTGCTTTTAAAAAATATCTGGAGGTACCAAGTGCTCAGTAAGTATTTGTTGTTACTCTTTGTGCCAAATTATTGGAAAATGATCATTGTCCATTAAAAGCTTGCAGGAATGTGTCTTCCTTGGTATTATATCATGAAGAGGCCTCCATCTTGGTTAATAGATGTATCCCATGTTCTGTTAGAATCTAACAACCTCTAACAGGAATGCTAAGATTTTAGGCACCACATGGACCGCCTCATTTTCTTTAAACAAAACTGCCCACCCAGAAGACTGCTGTCTCCTTAGGCAGGGGCCCTTTACTTTGTTGCAAATGCTCCCAGCCTGACCCAGTTAGAAAAGCTCTGCAGAAAACGAAGCAGTTACACCGCCGCACAGAGCTGAGGAGACTCTTCACACCACTCTAGAACCGACCACAGCTGGGCTTCAACTAGCCAGTTCCTGGCACACATTTACCCCACGATTTGCCTTAATATATGTAAACATCAGACAGGCGCAATATTCAGAAACACAAGTATTTTCTAAGGGGAAGTATGTACATTCTAATTTCTAGCAACTGTTAATGGGCTTGACTTACCCAGGGCCTGACTCACCTCCTAAGGTTTACTTAAAGCCCAACGGTAATGACAGCAGCATGAATCCTCCTGCTCAGTTTAGTCTGTGCTATGAAAGGATGTCTCTCCTGTTAGCCATCCATCTTTTCTTTTATGGAAAGTAAGTTAAATGTGACCAGGTGGATGACCCATCATAGATGCCCTCAAATTTTCAAAGATAATTAAAGTAATGTTTGCTTTATTATCTCCAGTGCAGCAGGCATGTTATAGATCTCATTTACTCTTTTCAATGATCCTCTGACTTCGAGTTTGTTTCTAATTATTTATGGATAAACTGAATCCCAGAAAATTGTTCAGGATCATGAAGGTTCAGATCTAGGTAAATCTGATTTTTAAGTCTAGTTTCTTCCTCCTTCCAGTGCTATTTCTCTAAGTGTATTTTGGGGGGGGGGTGTTGCTGCAAGGCATGAAGGATTTTAGTTCTCTGACCAGGAATCGAACCGGTGCCCCTGCAGTGGAAGCAGAGTTTTAACCACTGGTGAGCATGTCAGTCGTGTCTAACTCTTTGTGATCCCATGACTGTAGCCTGCCAGCCTCCTCTGTCCATGAGATTTCCCAGGCAAGAATACTGGAGTGAGTTGGCATTTCCTTATCCAGGGGATCTTCCCAACCCAGGGTTTGAACCTGAGGCTCTTGCATCTCCTGGATTGATAGGCAGATTCTTAACCACTGAGCCATCTGGGAAGCCTTAACCACTGGACTGTCAAGGAATTTCCTCTAAGTCCATTCTTTAAAAGAAGGGGGGTAAAGTCAACCTCATACCTGGAGGAAAAAAAATATTTTTAATTATAGTAACTACCATGCTTTGCTAGCATGGGTAATGCAGTTATATTTACTCCAACATAAAAGATAACCTTGGCTCAAATCAGAAAACTTCTATTAAAGCCAACATGGTTATTATCTGTCAAATTGAATTGATATCATATTACTGAGCTATCTTCCAGTTCTTAATACTAAACAAGTACCCTTACTCCTACAGTGGTGCAGGATATAAAGAGAATATAAAGAGAGTTAGCACTATGAAAATAAAGCAGAGAAGTCTGCAGGGATGGTTGCTACTCCAAGGAGTCCGTTCACAAATCCCGGGTCTGTTCTAATGCCGTGTTCTCCAGCAGAGACCTCGTAGCGAGGGGCTCTGGCTGTTCCTCTAACGCTGGACCCTTCCTCCTTCTTCATGCCTGTGGGACCACAAGAGATGGGGTCCTCCTGGCTGCACGTCCCGCCTTCCCCGTTTTTCCCACAAGGAGTTGCAGAATCGAACGGAGCTAGAACATTCTTCTCCTCCTAGAAACCCCAGGTGTGATCCTGCAGCTGTGACTGGCCAAGGAGATGGCCAACTCCTATAGTCTAGACAAACTTCTTTGGAAGAAATCCCAGGCAGAGACTCAGAGGGAGGGAGGGAGAGTGAGTGAGTGAGTGAGTGAGTGTGTGTGTGTGTGTGTGTGTGTGTATGTATCAGAACTTTCATGAACATGACACCCAAATCACATAAACAATTTTTCTGGATCTTTTTGAGACATTCGACCAAGTAACAAGAAGTTTCTCTCCCTTTAAAAAGATATTGCCCATTTTTCTTTTAGCCACCTATAGGCATATAAGGCTACCCAATCTTTTAACATTACCTTTATTTCAGAGTTTGGCAAAAATTGTGCGATTCTCCCACGGACGTAGGAATCAGATGTTTCTTCCTGTCTTAGGAGGAAATTCCAGAGACCCACGGCTTATAATAATACTTTCAGAATTTGGACAAGTTAAAACGAAGGCAGACTAGGTACAAAGATGGTGTACACACCCCAAAATCAGGGCTTGAAAGCCCTTTGACTCTGTGAACATGTTTGAGGCTTCTTGCCTCGAGCATGTCCTCACAATGGCTCAGAGCCCAGGGTGCTTTAATACTCCTCAGGGGGTAACCCAATTTCCCTAAGCGGACCTGGCTGTATGTCAGTCAAAACGGAAATGGAAGGAGGGGTCCCGGGGCAGCCTGTCTATTCTAGGGGTACAGTTATACGTGTGTCACTCGCAGTTCTGAATGCACGCTACCCAGTGCTTGCTGGGTCTTGCTTCTCTGAAAACACCTTTAGAGGACTATTGCTATGTTCCAGGGAGACCAACAGGAAAAGTCTGTGAATCTTTGTTTAGGCCATTTATAGGTTTTTCCGTGATGGCTACCTGGAATCTTGTAACTGATCAGGTAATTATCCTGGATTGAAATTTGAGACTCTAGAGAACTGATGTGTGAATTGCTCTATTTTTTTAATATTTGTTTACTTTTGGCTGCATTGGGTCTTAGTTTTGGCACGTGGGCTTCTCTTGGTTGTGGTCTCTATAGACGGCGGCATGCTCTCTCTAGTTGAGGCTTGCAGGCTCTCAGATCCCCAACCAGGGGTGGAACCTGTGTCTCCGGCATCGCGAGGAGGATTATTAAGCGCTGGATCATCACCGAAGTCCTGCTTTAAACACAGCGTAGAAATTACACAATCCTGCAAACGAATGTCCTTCAGCTCCAATTTATTTCGCGCCCTGATCGTCCCCTTTGCCCTAATTGCTTTATCTACTCTGCTCCACACCATTCGTTGTTGCTTAGTCAGTAAGTTATGTCTGACTCTTTTGCAGCTCCATGGACTGTAGTCCGCCAGGCTCCTCTGTCCATGGGGTTTCCCAGGCAAGAATACTGGAGTGGGTTACCACGCCCATTTGATAGCTAGATTAAACGCAGAAGATCTTAAAAGTTCTCATCACAAGAAAAAAAAAATGGTACCTTTGTGTGATGATGGATGTTAACCAGACTTTTTGCGGTTATCATTTTGCTATAAATAACATACTGAATCATACTGTATACCTGAAACTAACGTATTATACATCCATCTGCCTCAGTTGAAAAAATAAAAGTTAAAAATGTTTTAAAATGAGTGGAAGAAGCCATGGTTCTTATCTCAAAGGGTACCCTGTGACCAGTGGCCTAGTTTTTTTCCTTTCTTGCTTCACGTTGCTTGTGTACGCTGGCCCCTGTATTTTCCAGCCAGTCAGCCCTCCCCTGGACAACACTCAGAAGCCCTTAACAATAGCTGGTCCCCCCGGGAGTGGAACTTACAGCACAGCCTCGCATCCCTAGGACACGGTAAATTGTATAACTATCCATTCTCTGCTGTGTTTCAGGGAAGCTGACAGGTCTATATGGAAAACATTACGGAGAGCGGTATGCTGAAAAGTTAACAGTTGTGCAGAGCCTCCCTCCAGGAGCACCGAGGGCCGCATCATTAATCTTTATAACACTCCCATGAGAGAGGCAGGAGGTGCGTCCTCTCAGCCCATGTTTCATAAGTGAGGGAGTGGGGCACATCAGTTGGGGAGATGAGTTAGGGTATCAGGAGAGAAAAGCCCAAGCCTCTGGAGGTCCCTGCCACACTCAGCTGCAGTCTGACGTCTCCCATGCAGGCTGCAGCCTGAGCTAACGCAGGTTTTGTCTTTAACAGGCGTGTTTAACTTTCCAGGGGACCAGAATGCGTCCAGGACATCCACATCGCTTTCCACTCTGCTGTGCTTTCCAGCCCAGCCCCCCAAGAAATGTCTTGTGCAGTCCGTAGCTGCCAGTGGGTTTAAATACCGGGTCTCGAGGCAGAGGTTTTCAAAAGGTCTCTGCCCCAGCTTTGCTCTTCCAGACACGCCCTCTGGCCAGCCAGCCTCAGGGTGTCCTCCCCAGGCAAACCTGGCCCGTGTGCCGGACCCCAGCACGTCTTTGGAAACCTCGTTCGCATCCGGGCTCGTTGGCGGGGCTGAAAATAAAGAGGCCTTAAAGTCAGCTCCTTGACTCCCAGATCGACTCCTCCCAAATCAACAGATTTGATTTTGCTTTTATCATCTACAGCTTGAATTACTGTCTCGGGAAAGCTTCCTGTCCCCATATATGGCTTATTAACTATTTAATGAGATAACCGATGACGTGTAGAACATCCACAATTACAACAGTAGAAAAGCAAAATGAGTAACTTCAGTTCAGTTCAGTTCAGTCACTCAGTCATGTCCAACTCTTTGCGACCCCATGAATCACAGCATGCCAGGCCTCCCTGTCCATCACCAACTCCCGGAGTTCACCCAGACTCCCATCCATCGAGTCAGTGATGCCATCCAGCCATCTCATCCTCTGTCGTCCCCTTCTCCTCCTGCCCCCAATCCCTCCCAGCATCAGAGTCTTTTCCAACGAGTCAGCTCTTCTTCGCATGAGGTGGCCAAAGTACTGGAGTTTCAGCTTCAGCATCATTCCCTCCAAAGAAATCCCAGGGCTGATCTCCTTCAGAATGGACTGGTTGGATCTCCTTACAGTCCAAGGGACTCTCAAGAGTCTTCCCCAACACCACAGTTCAAAAGCATCAATTCTTCAGCACTCAGCTTTCTTCACAGTCCAACTCTCACATCCACACATGACCACAGGAAAAACCATAGCCTTGACTAGACGGACCTTTGTTGGCAAAGTAATATCTCTGCTTTTGAATATGCTATCTAGGTTGGTCATAACTTTCCTTCCAAGGAGTAAGCGTCTTTTAATTTCATGGCTGCAGTTACCATCTGCGGTGATTTTGGAGCCCCCCAAAATAAAGTCTGACACTGTTTCCACTGTTTCCCCATCTATTTCCCATGAAGTGATGGGACCGGATGCCATGATCTTAGTTCCCAAAGAAAGGCAATGCCAAAGAATGCTCAAACTGCCGCACAATTGCACTCATCTCACACGCTAGTAAAGTAATGCTCAAAATTCTCCAAGCCAGGCTTCAGCAATACGTGAACCGTGAACTTCCTGATGTTCAAGCTGGTTTTAGAAAAGGCAGAGGAACCAGAGATCAAATTGCCAACATCTGCTGGATCATGGAAAAAGCAAGAGAGTTCCAGAAAAACATCTATTTCTGCTTTATTGACTATGCCAAAGCCTTTGACTGTGTGGATCACAATAAACTGTGGAAAATTCTTCAAGAGATGGGAATACCAGACCACCTGATCTGCCTCTTGAGAAATTTGTATGCAGGTCAGGAAGCAACAGTTAGAACTGGACATGGAACAACAGGCTGGTTCCAAATAGGAAAAGGAGTTCATCAAGGCTGTATATTGTCACCCTGCTTATTTAACGTATATGCAGAGTACATCATGAGAAACGCTGGACTGGAAGAAACACAAGCTGGAATCAAGATTGCCAGGAGAAATCTCAATAACCTCAGATATGCAGATGACACCACCTTATGGCAGAAAGTGAAGAGGAACTCAAAAGCCTCTTGATGAAAGTGAAAGTGGAGAGTGAAAAAGTTGGCCTAAAGCTCAACATTCAGAAAATGAGTAAAGAGGAGAAAAAAGACAGCCGGATGTAAAAATAGAGTAACAGGTAAGAAAATAAAAATAGACCCCCCTAAGAATGGCCTCTAAAGTGACACAAATTTTACAGCCTCTAAGATGGGTTTCTTTTTCACATGCTTAGAGGGGTATCTCTTTAGGAACTCAAATAGCTATTGTGAAATAAACTCCTATTTATCTAAAAGCAGAAAGTTAAAAAGTTGAAACTGAAAATCCTGTGTAATACAATCATTTAGGTTCAAAATGATAACAGTTAATGTCTACTGAGCACTCGATATATATACACCAGCCACTGTAAAAATGTGTCATATGCATTACCTTATTCATTACTCTTAAACACTTATAGGAAGTTTTCTCCATTTCACAGATGAGAAAGCTAAGTTTCAGAAAGGTCACTTGCCCAAATCATTGACCTTGGAAGCCAGGCATCCTGGGTTTGAATCCAGTTTTTTTCTTTCTTTCTGACTTTTGATGGTCACTGTCAGGTTTTACAAGTTTCTGAAGTGTCTCCTGACCATGTGAAAATTCACTTCTTTTGTTTGATTTCAAATCAAGTCTGATTTGTACTCTGCCATGCCTGTGTAAGTTTCGCAGGAAAAAAAAAAAAACCCACCTTGCTGAAGTCGGACTCCTAGTTTCAAGGGATATGGTATCAAATAAAGTCATAAATGTGAAAAGCCTTTGGAAAATATAAAAACATTCTACAGAACAACGAGGGTACCACTGCTTTAAAAAATGTCAGACACATAGGGTGATTCTCAGTGGCCCAGAATGTTTTGAATCAAAACGCCTGCTCACCTAACCCATGAGAACCCTAGTAACCTGTGATCAAGCTGTCTTTTCTCCTCCTCAGGAAAGCTGCAGAAACCACGGGTTTGTTAGAGGCTGGGCATTACAACCTGGTTTCTAGGCCGCCACGACTGCGGCTGGCTCAGCGGGGCACGTTTATGTCAGGAGTTACTCTTTAACAGGCAGGCACGGAAACGCCGAATGGGCAACCAAGTGTGAAGATGCAGAGGCCTACGAGCTACACGTGGGCACACCAGCGGAGCCCGTTAGCGGCCCGCAGCCCGGGGGTCTCAGGAGACCTCTTAACAGCCTTGAGTTAACCAGCCCGCCCTTCAGTGTCTCACCTCATCTTCCAGGAGTTTCCAGCTCTCGCCTGTGTGCATGGTGTGAAACAGCATTAAAGCAAGAGGGCTTTTTAAATTAATTTAATTGGAGGCTAATCACTTTACATTGTTGCGGTGGTTTTGCCGTACATCGACATGAACCAGCCACGGTGTACATGTGTCCCCCATCCTGAGCCCCCTCCCACCACACCCCATCCCCCTGGGTTGTCCCAGAGCACCGGCTTTGAGTGCCCTGCTTTATGCATCGAACTTGGGCTGGTCATCTGTTTCACAGTCCTCGGAAAGGGCTGACCAGAGCTCATTACTTGTCTGACCGGAGGGCTAAGGGACTGGAAACAGACACGCTCTAGTTTCAGGTCTGGGGCCGCCTTCACCTCCTGAGTCCTCCCTTCTAAGAAGGAGATGGGGCGGGGTGGGGTGGGGTGGGGTGGGGTGGGGTGGGGGGCGGGCAGTGTAGACGCTCGAGGGGCGGGAGGCAAAACACGGGCCTGACCCGCTCCTTGGAAGCCAGCCCACCACGGGAAGGAGGCGTGTTAAGCCCTCTGCCCACCGCCTCCTCCCCCGCCCCGGCTCTGCGACCGTGGGGTAAAATGCCAGCGGCCGCCCGCGCTCCGCACGCCGCGCGCGGCGCCCAGCGGAGGAAGGGGCCGGCGGGGAGGGCGCCGCCCAGAGCCGAGCGGAGCGCATCCGTCTGTCCGGCGTGAGCCTCGGAAGCGACACTGCCCGGACCCCGCGGGCCCCGCGTCCCAGCCCCGCGGCCCGGCTGGAGCCCCTGCGCCCCAGCCCCGAGCCCGACCTCCCAGCCGTCCGGAGCTCCGCAGCGCGCAGGTGGCTCCGACTCCCCCGGCCTCGGGCGCCCCCCGCCGGGGACAGGCAGGCGGCGGCGCGCGCGGAGGAGCCGGGCGCAGGGCTGGAGAGGCGGCCAGCGCCGCCAAGAAGACGCGAGCGTCCCCGATGGTGCCGCCGCCTCCGAACCGGGCAGGGGCGGCGAGGGACCGGCTGGGCAGGAGCCTGGGTCTGCTGCTGCTACTCCTGGCGCTGGGACACGCGTGGAGCTACCGCGAGGAGCCGGGGGACGGCGACAGGTTCGTGCTGCGGGTCCCTGCTGCGTGCGCTCCCGGCTCTCGGGGCGCAGGCGGTACCCTCTCCCCATCCCATCCTGCCGGTGCTCCGCGCGCTCTCGGTTTCCCCCGGCGCTCACCCCTCCTGGGTGAAGGAAAGCTTCGTAAACTCCGGGGTAGGCGGCTCCTCCGCGCGCACACCCCGGGCTCCGGTGGGGCTCGGGGCTCGGTGACACCGCGCGCCGCCCTTCTGCCGCCGTCAGTGTCCCGCTTCTGCACCTCTTCTTTTTCTTGCGGGCCGGGTTCGCTGCGTGGGACCCTCGCCGGGCCCGGACTTCGGGGTCCTCCCCGCGTCCGCGCTCGGGGACCGGAGCCGCCTCGGCGCGCGGGACGCGGATGCCCGGCGCGTATTGCCGGCCGCTCTCGCGCGGAGCGGCCAACCAAGTTCCCCTAACTTTTTCAGAGAAGTCTGCTCGGAAAACAACATCGCCACGACCAAGTATCCGTGTCTGAAGCCTTCGGGGGAGCTCACCACGTGCTTCAGGTAAGCCCCGGGGCTCGGCTGACCCGGCTGGCGCGCGCCCGGGCTGGTCGGGGAGGCGGCGCCCGCAGGAGGGGCCTGGAGGCGCGCTCGGTCACCGCGCGGCCACCGGTGGGGTGCTCCGTCCTCTCTGGTGCAAACTTTTTTTTTCTTGTGTGTGTGGTTTCTGAGCCAGAGCAACCACGGGCAACTGAGTGTCCGCACCTGGAGTTTCTGCTCTCAGAAGCCGAGGGCGGTGGTTTTCCGCTCCCCTGCATGCTGGCGTGGTGGTTGGAGAAAAGGTTGCCAGTTTCATGAAGAAAGGGGATGGGACTGTGGGGTAAGCGGTGCCGCATAGCGAGGCATAGCCAAGATGAGTGGTTGCGCTTGTGTTTTGTTTTGAACATATAAAGTCAACAAGGAAATCCTTAGTCCTTGGCTCTCTGTTGACCTTCTGCCGGGACAGAGTGTAACTTTATCACGGCCTCTGGGCGGGCGGTGGATAAGGTTGTTCCGTACAAGCCAAAAGCGTCAAGATCGTTGAGTCACGGAAGAGGATCCTCTTCCTGAAAATTCGGTCCGCAGATCACCTGGGTGCTTGTTAAAAGCAAATGTGATGAGAGCCAGGGCGTCTGATAGGAAAACTGCCCCAGGCCGTTGTGAGGTAAATCAGTGTTCCCTGCGTACTGCTCTCTGAACGTGAGGGGCGGTTCGTTGTCACCATAGGTGACCACGGGCACTGTCCCTGTGCCTTTACCAGGAGGAGGCACGCACCCATAAAGACTTGTGAGTTGCCTGCGTTTTAAAGGCATAGTGTTCGAGGTCCAGGGATCACACACTCCCAGCAGACTCCATCTCCGGGAATCCTGCACTGTCTAGGTGCCAGAATCAATCCTGGGCAGTACAGGATAACAAGGTAATCCTCAAAAGTGAACTTGAAAGAGACAGACGTCGCCCTAATGATGTGGTAGCAGATGACTCCTCATGGTCTCAGCTGCAAAAAGCTGCATATGCTTTAAGGCCCAGGTGTGGGTGGTGTCAGGGCTGGTCAGTTTAGAGGTACAAAAGCACCACCGGCCACATCACAGACCACACTTTAGAAATCTGTTGGCAACAGCTTGACAGTGATCACTTCAGGGAGGCAACAGTCCTGTGAATCCCTGGGAAGGGATTCTCTGAGCCATGGGCGGTAAACACTGAACAGAAATGAGTTAGTAGGGAGGACTGGAGTGTGGTTCAGTTGGCAGGTAAAGTCTTGGAGAAGTTAACAGGGTAAGCGAGGTCTGCCCAGCCAGGGACCTGAGCTGTTGGCGGCGGCTTCAGGATTCTGCCTGGCTCCAGCCCTGTGTTTCATCCACACTGTTTCTTAGGATGCATTTCCTCCCTATCACCACAGCACAAAACCTTGATTTAACATGGAACGTGTCCCTGAGATGGTTTGCTCATTATTTGGTCCCTGAAAGTCAGACTGCCCATAAGTCAATGACAGTTACAGAATGCATGTCCAATTTTCAGAAACCATGAGTGCCTGATTAGCCTTCTAAGCTGATTTCATTCGTTATGCTGTTACTATCACTTCCACACTGCTCCCCCCGCCAAACTTTGAAATACAGTGCAGTGTTTTTTCCTACACTGAGACTCTTACAGGAGACATGAGCAGTGTCTTGATGTGTTTTCATTAACGGCTACTCAAACGGCTTATAAGAGCTAACAAAAAGGATATCTTCCTAGGAGAAAAGAGCTTGGAGGGATGGGAGGATGTTTTCAGCTGGAGAAAAAGGTCCCTGTGAATATTGTCTCTCTGGTTTTCCTCTCAGAGTTCTAAGTGTACTTCACTGACTTCACACAACTTCCATCGTTCACTAACTCCCTGGAGACAGTCAGCTGGAAGCTGCTGTCCCTGTTTTGAACCCCGAGGACGGAGGGATGCTGTGTACTGATTGGTTTGTGAATCCTGTTGTCTTGGCCCTGGAGACCCTTGCTCCTCCCGGTGTGGTCTGGAAATTGGCACAGGCGTCATCTGGGAGCTCGTATTGTCTTGGGGCCCTGCCCAGCCCTCCTGCTCCAGAACTTGCATGTTAATGAGATGTGCATTAAGGCTTGAGGGGCTGCCATGGACACTAGTGTCTCAATGGGAGTCACGGTGCAGTCCCATTTGGACAGGTCCTCAGGAGCCCAGAGGCCTCCACAGTTGAGTGGGTAGTTGGTCCTTCTACCACAATGACATAAAACCAGAGAAAGAGCCAGCCTTCCAGGAAGCTGGACTCATTAACTGTTGGATGACCCTTAATTAAGCTGAGGGAAGCGTGTCTGACTGCATAGAACCCCAGTTTTAACAGAAGTCTCTTGTGAAAGGATTTTTGCACAAGAGAATGAGTCCCAGAAGTCACTCCTAAATTGTAGAAAGTGATTATTTTTTAAACACTGACTTTTGAAAAATCATTGGCATGGAGGATGAGTTTAATATTAAATAAGTAAACGAATTTGGTAGATGTGAGTTATAAATCTGATCTACCATTATTCCTGAAAGTATATGGAGACTTAAGTATCATAATATGGGAAAGAGAATGATGGGAAGGGAATAATGTTTGTCCCGGACCCTACCACTACCTGTGTACAGCTGTTTTCCATGGTTTTACCTAAGCAGCATCTTTCCACTTTAACCTTATATTAGATGACAGCTGGAGGATTTACTGTATGTTCAGCACAGTCCTATGCACTTTATGTACATATAGCTCTGATGCTCAAAGCCACTCTGTAGCATGTGGGTGTCTGTTGTACAGAGGGAACTGAAGCTCTGGGCTTTAGTCCACTTGCCCAGAGTCGCAAAGTTAACACACGTGAGAGCCCAGGTTTGTCTGACTTCAAAGCCTGGGCCCTTTCATCATCCTGGAGGTGTCTACAGAGGAGCCTGAAATTCCAGATCTGGGATCTAAGTAAGGGAGACTATAAATTTAAATAGATACAAACTCAAGCAGTTGGTAATGCCAGCATCCACTGTGACCACGGTGGTTTTCTGAGTTACCATTGCCCTTGATCTGTCTCAAACAATTGACTTTATATTATCATTATACACAGAATTGGTTCATGCATGGAGAGCTTTCCTTCCTTGTAGGATTTCTTTCATCTTAATCACAGTTTCTGTCTCTAGAGACTCTACCCCATTGTGCTTTGAGCCAAGTCCCTGAAGTTGATGAAATTCTGAATGAATGCCTTTGGCAGCTTAAAGGACACATTCACTCAGTGTTATAGTCTGACATACGGCAGAGCATATCTTTTACCAGCAGTTAAGATTTCACAGTTCGTGTGACTTATCTAGGCTCTAAATTTATTCTACCCAAGCACATAAAGTTATCATGGTATTTACCCCCTTGTGGCTATTAGTTTTTTCCTGCTCCCAAACCATGTAATTTTTAAACAAAATGTTTGGGTTTACTTTTTGTTATTTAATTGCTAAGTCATGTCTGACTCTTCACTCCATAGCCCTTCAGGCTCTCTGTCCACAGGATTTACCAGGCAAGAATACCGGAGTGGGTTGCCTTCACCTTCTCTAGGGGATCTTCCTGGAACAGGGCTCAAACCTGGGTCTCCTGCATTGGCAGGTGGATTATTTTTACAGCTGAACCATTGGGTCTCATCAGTAAAATGACATGTTAAAGGCTTTTTTAAAACCAGAAAATACATTTGAGTGTGGGAAACATTAAGACATCAACCTGAGTCTGTATCCAATAAGCATGCTAGTTAACACTTTGGATACATGAGCCGATTAAGGATTTGAGCATCTAATATGTGCTTAAAATAGTCCTAGAAAACACATAAGCAGTCTCTGCTCAAGTTTTCCAGAATTGATTTTTCGACCAAGGGTTCTAACTGTAACCAATATACAGCATATGTGACTGAGTTCAAAGTTGCGTAGTTTAGATTATCAGTGATGGGGGAAGAGATTAGAAGCAGCTAGGAATGGCTTTATGGACTTGGTTGTTTTTAAGTGATTTTTTTTAAACAGAAGGGTTTCTGTTTAAGTTGCATTAGCTCTGATCCTCAGCTTTGTGGCTCACAGACCTCCAGTGGGGGCCCTCAGCTCTATTAGTCCCGTCAGTGGTATCTCATTAGGGTCACGTTCCCGTGGGAAATAGTGACACTGGGATGCAAAAACTCCCACTTCAAGATAATGCAGTAGCATTGCCAAATCCTGTTAGATTATGGAAGTTAACGTGATATTTCTGCAAATGTGTTTACTTGGAAATTGGAGAGCAAGAAGGTCGCTTAATTAGAGCAGCAGTACCAGACAGAGAGCCCAGGACTCTAGCTAAGTCTCCATTGGAGGCAAGGCTGGAGAATATCCTCTCTGCCAAGTCCCTGAGTTCCTACATAGGGCTTTGATTGTGTCAAACATGCATAGGATAAAAACCCTATGCCCCGGTTTGAATTCAGGCTCTACCGCTTGTTCTATAACCTTGAACATTCCTCAGTCTCTGTTTTAGTGTTCTCCTTGGAATACGTGAGGACCGTGTTAGTACTGGAGTGACAGGGTTACAGGGAAGATGAACTGGTGCACGCAGGAAGCCCTCGATGGACACCGCCCCTCGGGCTCACTGCTTGTGTCTCCCCTCATCCTGCGTCCTGAGCGCATGTACTTTGTGCTCCATGGACATCTGCTGAGTTTTGAACTTGACAGTCGAAATTTTTGAAAAAGCAAATTCAGACCGTAGCCAGGAACCCTGAGAGTGTTTATACAGCAGTCACACGTCAGCTGTTTTTAGATGCTTTTCCAAATGTAGGCTAGCCCAGAAATCTAGCGCCTTGGGAAAATTATAAAAAGGGTGTATTTTGCTTCCTCCCTCCTACCTGACTGCACGATGTCCTCAATTCGTGTAACTATAAAAGCAGGCGGCAGGCGTAGCTACCCCCGTTTTAGAGGCGCGTAGAGGGTTGCTGTCTGTCCAGGGTCATGAAGGGACTTACTGGCAGAGACTGGCAGTCAGGTCCTCAGCCCATTTCTGGTCTCTGCCTTCTGCCTCCCATCCTGTGGCCAGCATAGCTCAGGACCGGCTCCGAGGGTGGCCCTGAGTAACTGTTGGAAAGAGCATTGTATCTTTCTGATGACCATCCGTATTCTTACCATGAGGAGGAGGCGGTCCCAGTGTCTCGGAGGACAGAGCAGGGGACAGCTGGGCGTGGCTTCGTGCCAAGCTGCCCAAATCGCGGATGTGTTGGAGGGAGCCTCTTGTTCCCACTGGATGGTTAGCTTGTGAAGCCCCTGAATCATCTGTCCTCTCATCCACGACTGTGGCCTCAGATGCTAGTCCTCTGCCTGGACGGAGTCCACGCGCATTGTCTGCATGCGCACGAGTGGACGAATGTTAATGTTACCAGTAAGCAAAGAAATGTGATCTGTCTTTTAGGTCTTCCCAGAACTTCTGTTGCTATCAGAGTATGTCTCCTTTTCTAGCTTTTTTTTTTTTTTTCCTTCTAGAAACCAGATTACTTGCCCCTCTGAGATGCTGCTGTTGTTTGCATGAGTTCCCACCTTGACCTGCTTCACTTGAGTTGCAGATGTGTTATGGGAGCTGACTCGGGCAGGCCTAGCTCACTCCGTGAGCTTGTTACTTTAAATAATAGCTGAAGAGGACGTGCGCAGTTCCACTTGGTATGATGCCCCGTGGACGCTGGCTTGGAAGCGGTGCTGGGTCACAGCTTTAAAGGGGATCTCCCTCCCTCCCACACCCTGTTATTTAGCTTGAGCAGGTGTCCGGGGCAGGGAGGAGGCATGGTGGGGGATGTTGGCCCAGGCAAGGTTCTCTCACTTTTCACTCATTCTGTACGGATCAAGACAAAACGATAGGAAACAATGGACCAGTGAACTGACCACGAAAGGCCTTGCAGTCACCGGTGTCCTTTGGGACCAGGTCCAGGTGCTACTCATTGTCCCCAGAGTTGTCGATGCCTGACTTTCTACATTCACTTCACTTCCTCTTGTCTAAGTGAAGCTGGGAGGTGGGTGCACCTGGAAAAAGCAAGTACTCTTTCTTCTAGAGCACCCTGTCTTCTCGGGTGGTACTTTGCCTTTCAGTCAGCGGTTTAAGTGTCAGCCATGCAGCTTCTGCAAATTTCACTACCCTCCTGCGTGATGGGACCTGCGCCACTTTGGAGCATTAGAGGAGCTGCGGATTCAGGCCACAGCGGAGTAGCTGAAGAACCAAGGTCTCTGCAGTCTGTTTGCTTTTGTTTGTTTGTTTATTGCTTTTTATTTGGAGGATGAAAGATAATCAGCTGTACCACCTGCAGCTTCTCTCCTGCCAAGCCAGGTTCTTTTCCTTAAAGTCATTTACCAGTTTCAAAGTTTTACCAACAATTTCGTTCACTTATTCAGAGGTTACTATGTGCCAAGCACTTCAAATATGTATGTGGTATATAAACAGGAGTTGTTTTTACTCTGAAAAAAAAAAAATATGTGAATAAGGCAGGAAAAAATACCCCAAAATCTCTGCCCTCATGGAATGCATGGATTTTCATTCCATTTATTTTTCAGTAAAGGGATTTCGAGCCAAAGATGTCCTTGGGGACGTTTATAAGATGATTATCTTTGGCACACAACCGATGTCACATTTGGGGAGCTAAAAGCTTAATTTCCTGTGGCCCAGCTGTATCCTTTCAGCAAGAGAAGCCCCGCAGCTCCAGGCCAGGGACCCGAGAAGCTGGGGATAGTAGTAACTAATGCGTTTTTTTTTCCTGCTAGCAGGACGCTAGCACGTGCCACAAGCCCCTTGCTTCTAAGAATTGCTGGAATGTAAAGCATTACGAAGAGAAAGTGAATTCTCTGGCCGTGTCCTGCGAGGCAGCATAGAACTGACCACCTAGGAACAGATAGCTCGTAGGGACCCAGTTCACCTCAGCAGGGTCGCCCCACGCTTCCTGGCAGTGACTTTAAGCAGAGTGTCACGAGAAGGCAAACCCCTCCTGCTTCCCTGACTCTCCAAATAATACAGCCCAGGTCTGTGTTCATAAATGTTTCTAAACCTTCTGGACAGTCTGTTTTCAGCCTATAGAGGACAGAGCCATGTTACGTCTACATATTTAATTTCAAGCAAAGGACAGGCTTCCCTGGTGGCTCATGGTAAAGAATCCACCTGCAATGCAGGAGTCGCAGGTTCGATCCCTGGGTGGGGAAGATCCCCTGGAGAAGGAGATGGCAACCCACCCGAGTATTCTTGCCTGGAGAATCCAATGGACAGAAGAGCCTGGCAGGCTGCAGTTCACGGGGTTGAAGAGAGTTGGACACGACTTAGCGACTGAACCACACCACCAAGCAGAGGACATCTTTCCAGCTTCAGGGTGTGATCCGTGTGAGTCAAAAGCAGGCGTCAAGAGTCTGGAAGGGCGGATATGCTGCCTCCTTGTTCGGGGTGCTAGAATGTGAACTAGGTCATCTTTCTGTGCCCTTTGTGATTTCAGAGACTTGAACCACATCCATTCTAGGCTTATCAGTTCTCCGCCTTTACACCGCGTGCCCACTACTCTGGGAGTTTCCCTGGCATTCGCCCCTGCTGGAGTGAGGCCCTCATTCATAGTCTTCTGGGAATGGCAGGGGCATCTGCTAGCCCAGTGGCTGCTGCTGCTGCTGCTGCACAGAACTGGCGGGAAGCCGGAGGGCCCTCGGCACTGGGATCTGGCTCTGGAAATTTGGTATAAAGCAGGGATTGGTCTTTATGCAACCCACGATCTAAGAATATTTTTTACCTTTTTTTAAAGAATAAATTCTGGCCGTGCTGGATCCTCACTGCCGCGAGGGCTTCCTCTAGTTGCGGTGAGCGGGGCTCCTCTCTGGTTGAGATGGGCGGGCTTCCCCCGCGGCGGCTTCTCTGGTTGCCGAGTGCGGGCTCTGGGCACGTGGGCTCAGCAGTGGCCGTGCGGACTCGGTAGTTGCCGGGCAGCAGCTTAGTGTCATCCTGGCAGGGAGTCTTCCCGGACCAGGGTTTGAACCCATGTCCCCTGCGTTGGCAGGCGGAGGATTCTTAACCAGTGGACCACTCAGGAAATCCCTTATGTTTTTGAAAGGGTTAAAGTAAGCAACAGACCTTACTTAGCCACCAATCTCAGTTATTTACCATCTGGCCCTTCTCCAGGAAAAGTCTGCCAACTTCTGAAGAGCCATCTTAACGTGAAGATGGGAGTGGGCTTTTCCATTCAAATGTGACCTCGTCCATGGGTCTGAGTCCTCAAGAAGGTCATGTTGGGGACGTTGAGTCAGCTTCATCTTTGGGGCCTGCACTTTTGTGTGGCCGTATTTTATTGTATCTGGTCTCTGGCCCGAGCGGTTTCGATTGTGACTTGGTTTCCTGATCTTGAGGAATCATAGCTGTTGTTGAGCTGGAACTTTATTTCCAGTCATCTTCCCTTAAATGATTCTCCGAGTGAATGTGACTTGTCAGAAGCTGGTTTTACTGCAAGTAGTTAAGCTAACTTACTGCTGCTTGTCTACGTGTTCCCAAGCCTGGCCTTCCTCTGCCAACTGAGTAATCCCAGGGTTGCCTTGGCGGATGGCCCACCATTCCTAATTCCATACTTTGCTGATTCCCAACTTGCATATTCATCATCACATGCTTTGACTCAGACCCAGCTCTCCATAAACTTGTGAGCTTTGAATTTCTACTGTGGAAAATTGCACATTCAAAAATCAAATGATAGTGTGTATATTTGGGTGAGGGACACACATCTAGAGGAACCTGGAGGAGGAGTCATTTTCACCGATGAGTACCCTCAGTCACAGTTGAAACATCCCACTTTTCCTTTTATGGCTGAAAAGTATCATGGCATGGCTCAGTTGCACTGTGCACATTGGTAATTAAACTGTTGAACTTAAACTCTGAACTGCCTTTTAATAGTGCCACGCCTTTGATTCCATAAAGATCACGGAGACGCCTAGAGTGTGATGCCTTTGGACGCTGAGTGTGGGGGAAGAAGGAAAGAACTATTGAAAGGGAACATTCTGAGGAGAGGGGAGCAGGCCGCATGGTGTTTTGGAGAAAGGGAAGGAGGAAGATGTTGGCATGCGCCACCTGATGTGTTAGGAAAGTAAAAAGTGCTGTGGGCGGAGGAAAGGAGAGAGATCCAGGCACAAACGCTTGATAAGGGGAGCATCCTGTGGAGACGACGCCAGGTGAGAAAAAGCTGTTTCTAAGACGCCGCACGCAGTGGTGCAGAGGGCTCAGGGCACTTTCCAGTGTGATAAAAACAGTCTGTGTCCTGATTGTGCTGGTGGTTACACAGCTGCATACGTTTGTCAGAACTCCTCAAATTTGCACTTAAAATAGATGAATCTAATCTGATATAATTATGCCTCAATAAGGGCTTCCCAGCTGGCTCAGTGGTGATGAGTCCACCTGCCAATGCAGGAGACCTGGTTCCATCCCTGGGTTGGGAAGATCCCCTGGAGGAAGGCATGGCAACCCACTCCAGTATTCTTGCCTGGAGAATCCCATGGACAGAGGAGCCTGACGGACTACCAGTTCATGGGGTCGCAAAAAGAGTTGGACACGACTTGGTGACTAAACAACAATTTCTCAAAACGAATTTTTATGTGTTTACTTGAAAGGTTAGTTTCCATGACATTGGGTTTTTCCTATACACCAAATAGCTAAATAAGTTATATTTTTTAGTCACTGAAAAAGTTTCAGTCAAAGTCATGTGGGAGCCTGTGACCTTGGTAACCAGCCATTTTAACTGACTCAGCTGAACAGAGGTTAAATGAAAGGCAAGCTAAGTTTGTGAGGGTCGACAGATTGACGAATGCAGTTTCCATAGCGTCCTGCTTGTGTTCAGCAAGATTCCTTCTGAGGCTGGAGCCTGTCTAAGAGGCGGCGTGGGGACCAGGCCACGACTTTCCTTCCAGCTGTCCCTTTTCTCTGCTTCCACTTGGCATCACTTGCGGTAACGTGTCCATGTTTCACTTTGGAATTTCCCTCTAGTGAAATGGCTCACAGCTTTTGTGGTGAAAAATTGCAAGGCAGAGAGGAGGTTGGCTTCCTGGGAGGCCAGAAAGACCACAAGACTGCTCATTGGAGGCAAGGTCATTGCAAAAAAAAAAAAAAAAGGCACTGGAATTTACTTCTGGAAGATTCTGAAAGGTTAGAGGAATCTATCGGAGAAGGCGATGACACCCCACTCCAGTACTCTTGCCTGGAAAACCCCATGGATGGAGGAGCCTGGTGGGCTGCAGTCCATGGGGTCGCTAAGAGTCGGACATAACTGAGTGACTTCACTTTCACTTTTCACTTTCATCCATTGGAGAAGGAAATGGCAGCCCACTCCACTGTTCTTGCCTGGAGAATCCCAGGGATGGCGGAGCCTGGTGGACTGCCCTCTACGGGGTCTCACAGAGTCGGACACGACTGAAGTGACTTAGCAGCAGCAACAGAGGAATCTAGAATGCAACATCCATGAGGTTTTATCTCTGAGAAAGTTTGGCTGAAAGATTTTAATTCTGTAAAAAGCAATGTTAATATTCTGTCAGTTTTCTGGAAAATCACTCTTGCCCATCAGCTGGGAGGACATAGGGAGAGAGAAGTATGGAGCTGTGTATAAAATCTACGTGGGGGTCACTTAATCAGGCGACCTTTTCTATCTGCCTGGAATCCAGCTGAGAGGAGGGGAGAGGAAGCAGAGGGTGGGTCTGGGGGAGATTTGGATAGAAAACCAGAGATCAGAGAAACGACAGCCTGTTTCTCACCAAAGGCTCACTGTCAGAAACTAGCTTGTTGTCCTGTGAACCCTCTCTCAAGTCCCAGGGCAGGTGTGTGGCAGAGCCGGGGTTCTAAACCAGACAGTCTGACTCCACTGGACACTTCTGGAAGGCCTGACAGTTACGGTTACCTTGCCTTCTGCCAGCCTCGATTTAAGAGGCACGTAGACCAGGGAAGAGGAAGCTAGAGGTAAGAAAGTCAGTCCTGCTGGTGACACCGTAAGTCGGACGCATCGTCAAAAGTAGACGCGTGAACCAGCACCCGTCTCCCCTCTCCCCTGACCGTGTTAGTTTGCCAGGAACGTCTAGGCAAACTGCCATAGACGGGGAGGCTTCCACAAGAGGTTCTCTTGCAGCTCTGGAGGTGGGAGGGCTGGGATGGGTCTGGTGGCAGGGCTGGTCCCTCCCAAGCCCTCTCCCTGGCTTGCAGATGGCTCTCCGGTGTGTTCACACGGCTCCCTCTGATCATGTCTGTCCTGGTCTTTGTCTTATAGGGACACTAGGTCCCACTGCATCACGGCCCGTTCTCACGTCTCATTTTAACTCAGTGGCCTGTTTAAAGCTGAAGCTCTGGTCTCTAAACAGTCATGTTCTCTGGTACTGGAGTTAGGACTCCAAGGTCTAAGTTTGGAAGGACACAGTTCAGCCCTTCACATCCCAGGGCCAGGTAATGAAGGGGATGCTTTCATGCACACTGATTTCCATGGGCATGACTGTCCACCATGGTGGTCCTGAGTTATCCAGTGAAGTTAAAGTGCCTTCAGCGTGCCATTCAGGAAGGAAAAGGACTAAGCTGTAACACCGTTAGAGGTGACCTCTCTCATGGTACCTCTTTCTCTAGCCAAATGTTGGAGGCTCTGATCTGTTCTAACTCCCCGCATCGAGACATCATTATTACAATGGTGAGGCCCTACCCCAAGGCCTACTGAATCCAAATCTGTCTTTTAACAGGTCCCTTGGTGTTTCCTGGACTTTCTGGGCGGCACAATGGTAAAGAACCTACCTGCTAAGGCAAAAGACGCCAGAGCCTCCAGTTTGATCCCTGGGTTGGGAAGATCTCCTGGAGGAGGAGGGCGTGGCAACCCACTGCAGTATGCTTGCCTGGGGAATCCGTGGACAGAGGAGCCTGGGGGGCTACAGTCCCTGGCGTCGCAATAGAGTTGGACAGGACTTGGCGACTAAACAGCCATCACAGGTGTTTCTGACGCACGTTAGACTGAGAAGTGCGTCCTGAGGGTCACCGTGCTGCTCCAGGGCCCCCTTCCTCTCACTGTCTGTCCTTTGCTTCCTACATGCAAAGCGCTGCCTGTGGCTGAACAGCCTAGACTGCACGTGGAAATCACCTCATGAGCTTAAAAAGTAATCCCGCTGTCCAGATAGCACCCTAGACCAGTTGCTTCAAACTCCAGAGATGGGTGTCAGGCACTGGGAATTTTTTTTAAATTTACTTTTAGTTGAAGGATAATTGCTTTACAATGTCCTGTTGGTTTCTGCCATACATGAATCAGCCCCAGGTGTACATGTGTCCCCTCCCTCTGGGCCCGCCACCCCATCCCACCCCCTGGGTTCTCACAGGGCCCAGTCTGAGCTCCCTGAGTCATTCAGCAGACTCCTACTGACTGACTGTTCCACGTATGGCGGGTACCTGTTTCCAGGCCGCGCTCTCCATTCGTCCCGTCCTCCCCTCCCGTGTCGGTAAGTCTGTTCTCCGTGCCTGCGTCTCCACTGCTGCCCTGCGAATCGGTTCATCGTACCATCTTTCTAGAGTCCATATATGGCTCCAGACGTTTCTGAAGCTCTTCATATGAGTCCATCGTGCAGCCAAGGTTGAAAACCTGGGGCGACAGAGAGCCAAAGGGCACGGGCTGCCTGGCTCTCTGCCCCGGGAGAAACGGTCCCGCCCCCCCTTCTGTGGCCTCTGGGCCCGATCCTTTCGTCCTGCACAGTCACGGCAGGCCCGTGTCCCTCAGCGGGGACGTTTGCCCCTAAAGCTGGTGTCGGTGCCTGGCACCCCCTGTCTCTTCTGCACGTCCCGCTTTCACCTCCTGCCGTTGCCTGTCTCCTCTGAGTCGGTGGTTTCCAGGGGCGTTCAGGCAAGCGATGACGTGGCTGGGGTGGATCAAGAAGGGTGGCCCGTTCCTTGTAAGCTTGTGTTTCGTAAGCTGATCAGCCCTAAATCCAGGAATTCCATCGTTCCTCATTTCCTCTCGCGGCCTCTCAGCTTGGTGTCTGCACCTACTTAGTAACCTTTGTCGCATTTTGTTAAAAAAAAAAAAATATTTTTGTGGCTCTATATGAACCTTCTCCCAAGATACGAACATAGCTCTTCATATTATACATGAACACTTCTCACTATTGAGCTGTGCTTTTCTTTCCTTGTAAGAAACGCTGTTTTTTTCCACGTCGTGTGATAGGGAGTCTGTGTGCTGGCAGGTTCTTTTCCCGTTCCCTTTTTGTGTTGCTCTTCAACTCCTCAGGCCTCCCCCCCGAAAACTGAAGGAGCTTCTCAACCGCCAGCTGACACAAGGTTTTTATAGCTTTGCATTAACTCTAGCAAAACAAAACTATGAGCTTTGCGGTTTGGTTGTGTAGTTATCACCTAAGCCCTGTTTTTACCTTATGGCCTTAAACCAGGCAGTCCCCAAACAGGTCCACGTGGAATGCAGCGTTACATACAGTTACATCTTTTTTGGGTAGCATGGCAATCCTGCTGTTAAATCATAGAAATAGAAGTTACTATACATTAAGAAAGGAAAGGTAATTGCATTTCCTGGGTAGATGTGCTCTTGAGGTTCCTAATAATGGATTTCTTTGAATTGGAGGCTGGCGAGACATAAAGCGTTCATAAATGACCTGAGTCCTTAACCACTGTCCCGAGTCTGACAGTGTGATGAGTGTGGCACTCTGTTAGAAAGGATACGATCGGGGTGGAGACGGAAAACCTTAGGAGGAAGTGTGAAAGGAGCCTAACAATTTATGAGCCACTCCTGCCGTCCCCGCTGTCTTCAGGTCCTTTCCCAGAGACCCCTGGGTTTGGGAAACACATTTCCAGGTGTTCGCACGCATGAACGTCACCATCTGTGAAGGGCATCTTGAGGTCTGGGACAATGGATGTTCAAGGCTGGATGCTCTGGTCTGATGGCCCTGGCAGTCCGGCTGCCCTCCTGCTGACCACACCCTGCTGCCCTGGGGCAGGGGGAGATTGAGGTCTCGGCACACCTGGAGCCCTTTCTGGACCGTGGGGGGGTGTGTGTATCTGTCTGTCTGTGTGTACGTATGTATATGGGGATGCTCCAGTGTAGACCACTCCCCTTACAGCTCTTGGCCATCAACCTCTGTTTGTTCCTCCGAATCCTGCCTCTCCAGTGAATCCTTCCTTGGCTTTTTAAAAATTTTATGTATTTTTTAATTGAGGGATGATTGCTTTACAGAATTTTGTTGTTTTCTGACAAGCTCAGCAGGACTCAGCCGTAGGTGTACATGTGTCCCTCCCTCTGGAACCTCCCTCCCCAACCCACCGCTCTAGGTTGGTCCGGAGCCCCTGTTTGAGCCTTGGCTGTCTTTAACAGCAGTTTCTGCTGTCTGTCCTTTAAAACAGTGACTTGCATCATCTGAGGACATTTATTCACCCCTTAGCTTACGCACAGCTTGACTCTGGATCGTCCTGACACACTCGGTTATGTGCTCATGTGGGTACCATTGATGTGGTGGAAGTCTTCGTTTGGTGCAGCCCAGGGTGCTGTGGGGACCACATTAAACTCCTTGTACCTGAAGAGATGAAGGTTTCATCCATGCTCCTTAGGACTTTCCACCTGAGGGGCTTGACTCCCAGGGGAAATTGACATCATGATGATGAGCGGAATACACCTTTTTAAGACTTGTGTAAAGGAAGAATAGTTACCACAAAGGGGCACAAGAAAGAGGTAATTGTCTTTTTCTTTTAACTTTACCTTTTGATATGATAGCAATACTTGCTCTTGACGTGTTTTACATCACGAATGACTTGGAACGGGAGATCCTGAATAATCTTGCCACTTCAGGGACTGGAGTGTGTTTTCCTGGTCTTTTCTGTGCCTTTACTAACGAACATACTCATAGTTGTTACTCATAGAAATGGGTTGGTTCTGCGATTGCTTTTTTCAAGTAACAATAGGTAAAGAACACTTATCATAACATGGGATGGTGATTCATTTTTACAGCGTGATGTTCCATTGTATGGATGCATCACAATTCATCTCTGCACTGGAGAGCTCTTTATAAAGCAGTTAGCAGAAGCTGAGGGTTTCGGTGGGTTCATTTAAGATGCAGATGTCAAATATATCACGTTTTACCTAAACTAATCAGCAGAGAAGAATCTAGAGTCAGCAGATAGAGTTTTGGTCTGGAACCTGCAGGATGTAGCCTCTAGTGAATGGCCCTGGCACTGTCATCCTGGGTCGTGTGGCCGGGGGTCCCCGTAACCCCCTGACTCTGGTCCTTACTGTGGGAGGGTGGGGCTCTGATCTGGTTCCTTCCAGGTCTGGGGTCTGTGACTGATTACTCCCTGCCCCGCAGGGAGCAGAGCGAACAGAAGCCAGCTTCGTTTACAGCGCAGGGGGTTTGCTTGACACGAGGAAGGCCATCGTGAAGTGTAGCTACTGTGGGGCAGTCTGGATTCTTATCTCTCACCAGCCTGAGAAGCAGGATAGCCATCTATGAGCTGTCGGTTCTAAAACGCCTTGGGTAGTTTTTCTTACTCTCTGTATGTGTGTGCGCTCAGTCGTGTCCGACTCTTTGTGACCCCATGGACTATAGCCCACCAGGCTCCTCTGTCCATGGCATTTCCCAGGCCAGAATCCTGGAGTGGGTTGCTATTTCCTTCTCCAGGGGATCTTCCGGATCCAAGGATCAAACTCGCATCTCTTGGTATCACCTGCATTGGCAGGTAGATTCTTGACCACTGGCGCCACCTGGGAAGCTCTAGTTATTTATTTAAAGAGAAAAGAAATATTTTTTTTACTTGCCAAGCATATACTGTTGAAAGCGCCCTTCTCTTTGCTGCAAGCACATGCTGCGTGAGCCGGGGGGACCGTCACAGTGTTAAGTTCTCCCTAGCCCCGTCCTGTTTGCTTTTGTTTTTCTTCCAGGTGTGCTGTCCCGCAGAAAAGGGAATGAGGCTGAAGATCAGTTTCTTCTCTTAAGGAAGAGCCATGCTCCCGTGATGAACCTCCCCTCTTCTAGAGAGGAGAAATTGTTTGACTCGGGGAGAAGGAAGTGGCAACCCACTCCAGTATTCTTGCCTGGAGAATCCCATGGACAGAGGAGCCTGGAGGGCTACAGTCCGTGGGGTTGCAGAGAGTCAGACACGACTGAGCGGCTAAACAGCAGCAGGGGAGACGTAATAAAGATGGGAAGGGAGGGTGACATCAGATGAGAAAGCTTTCTCATAACATCTCCTTTGCGTCTTTTAACCCACTGTCCTGGGCTTCCAGTTATACAAGCATTCTATTACAAGCGTGTTTCAGCACGTGGATGTCCTCTGAGTGTGTTTCCTTCAGGGCTCTTGTGAAGACTGCATGTGCTCACTGGCCTGCTGCCCCTGACTTGCCGGGACAGTCGGCTTGCTGCCCTGGTTCTGGCTCCGTATTTGGCTCTTTCTGGCCAAGGGGGGAAGAGCGATGATGCAGCCAGGCCGTAGGTGCATAATGTAGATGAAGGGCTTGTTTTGGGTTTGTGTGTTTCAACTAGATTCATGCTCATGAAAGGATGAGGCTTCTCAGGAATTACTCAGGTAATTATCAGATTTTTAATACTCTTTTCCATGTTTAGGTGGTCTAGTTTAACAAAATGCTATCACACTTGAGTTTTGGGCTAAATCAACAGGCTCCTCAGGCTTCCCTGGTGGCTCAGATGGTAAAGAATCTGCCTGGAATGCGGGAGACCTGGGTTCAATCCCTGGGTTGGGAAGATCCCCTGGAGGGGAGGGCACGGCAACCCACTCCAGTATTCTTGCCTGGAGGATCCCATGGACAGAGGAGCCTGGTGGGCTGCAGTCCATGGGGTCGCAAGGAGGCAGACATGACTGAGCAGCTAAGCACAGCACAAAGAGGCTCCTCGTTAACTTGAAGCTTGATTCTTTCTGTTCACTTACCCTAGCTTGCCTTGTCCGCATACTTTTGCAAGAGTTTTCACTGGGGCGAGGTTGTAATTTGGATGGAAATAAATCTCCATGGCAGCCTTTGCTTTTCAGTGTGCTTACTTGCATTGTAATCTTAAAGAAAAAATGTACAAACTTCTCTTCTTTGGAAGATGAAAATCTGACCATATTTTCCTTCCGTGTGTTTTTTTTAATTAGGAAAACTTCAAATAATGCTGCAGGGGAATCAATTTCCATATGCTCACCCATCATTAAGATTTTGCATTATTTGCTGTATCTCTTATTTTCTAACGTATGTGAAAGCAAACCCCAGACATGTCATTTTACCACAATATATTTTAGTGTTCATCCCTAAGAAATGTAACGTATTTTCGTACTGCCAAAATGTCATCACACCAAAACATTTTTAAACATCTCCCCCTTCCCCAAATAAAATTTGGGTTTTGTGGAGTTATTTCTCTTGCACTAAGTCGTATGGGTGAGCGGGTACTTCTGTCGCCGCTAGTGAGTGCGCTTGCTTTTGAACAGGTGTGTGTGGCTCTGAGCGTTTCTGGAATGGAAACGCCACGAGGGCACCAGATCAGCACGTTGTCGTGCCCTTTGTAACAGGGAGGAGCTCTGTACGAGGCCACGGCCCAGTAAAAAGACTATTTTCACAAGTGAAAATAGTACTTCACCTTAAAGGTAGTTCCATATGTTTGAGCCCCAGGATACCATCATATGAATGAGGTATGTTCTTAGCAGATGAAAACATAGTTTCAACGGGAAAGCTAACATTTCATTTTTATGTTTATCTGTATTTATATTTCACTTATATTTCATATTTCACATGAAGTGTTTAATAAACAGGCCTTTAAAAATTTCTTCTTTTTTTTTTTTTTTGCACAATTTTTAAAGGTCACTTTTCATTTCGTTACTACAAAATGTTGTCTGTATTCCCCATGTTATATAATAACATCTGCAAGCCTGCCCTACATGGAAACAATAGTTGTACCTCCCCACTGAGTGCACACACACACACAATGACTAGTTTCTTCTCTATTTCTGTTAGTTACCCTTTTTTGAACCAGTCTTTCTGGTAGCAAAACTATTCATTGACACTCAATACATTCACTTCACTAATAGCAAAATCAGAAAAGCAACTTAGATTTTCTGAAATGAAGGGAAGCCATAATTGTCCTTCTGTCTTTATATTCTGATGTCATCTGTTTATGTGCCCTTTCAGTGTTTTACATATTTAAAATCAGTGGTATAATTTACCCTGCGTAGTTCACGTCTTACATACATGTTAGCTTCAAACGTTTAAATTACACCACAGCTGGTAAGACAAACAGCCGACCCTCAACCCCTCCCAGACCTTCCCTTCCTGTCCCATGGCAATTATTCCAATTTTTCAACCTTATTCTTCTGAATTTTGTGTCCATGGCCCTAAATAACTTACAGCATAATTTATTTTCAGTGTTCGGTCCTGTCTCTCGACTTCCTTCTCGGGAAGAAGAGAGTTTGGCTGTCCACCACCATGCACACGCTTATTCCCCTTCGCTCGTCCCAGAGTAGTTCTGGATTGACTGGTTTCCACTGTCTTCACTGTGGCTGCAGAGCTGCTTCGGTGTCAGCCCTGCTGGGCGATGCGAGTCCTTTTTCCTACTGTGTCTTGCCCTCCTTGTAAGTCATTTTTGCCCCATCTTCCGCCTTTTTTTTAAGAACAGAGAAATGAATCCACTGCCCAAGCTACCCTCGTTTGTATGAAGTTCCTCTCAATATATTCAGACTTGACTTTACTGTCATCTCAACCGTCTTGAAGAAATTCCTCCCAGGACCTTGAGGCCTGCCATGATCCGGACTGGTTTCTAAGTCCTTTGAGGCCTAGGATTTCTCTTACTGTCTGTGAGCCAGGGAAATCTGTCTGGTGTTGGATTCCAGGTTTTTTGGAGCCCATTTTTCCCCTTTCTGATTTTACTTCTTCTGGTGGAGTGCATAGGCTTCCCTGGTGGCTCAAGGCGGTGAAGAATCCACCTGCCAATGTGGGTGACCAGGGTTTGATCCCTGGGTCGGGAAGATCCCCTGGAGAAGGGAGTGGCAACCCACTCCAGTATTCTCTCCTGGAGAATCCCATGGACAGAGGAGCCTTGGAGGGCTACAGCCCATGGGGTCGCAAAGAGTCGGACAAGACAGAGTGACTGACACTTTTTTCATAGTCTAGTATTTCCCTGAGAAAGGGTCTTGGGAGGGGTATTTGTTGTTTGAAGTTTAGCAGTTCACACATCCCGCTCTCTAGATCTCTGCTGGTTGCTTTCACCACATTTCAAGGGTCGCGCGTCCAGACTGAGCTTTGACTCCGCTTCACTCCCAGCACGCAGCCTGCGGCCTTCGCTTGTGGTGCTAACGCCTCGTGAGTTGCTTGAGAGAGAGATGCGGAAGCAGCTGCAGAGCATCCTTTTCTGCGTGTCCTGTGCGCCAGCCTTTCATCACGTATCTGCCGTCTGGGCTCTGACTCCCCTGCCACCGTTACCTTTGGCCTGACCACTGCAGCGTCTCTTTTCTTCCCATCCTGTCTCTTACAGTCAGTTCCTGTGCAGCAGAAAGTGAGATCCCGAACCTTGTAACAGATGGTGTCCAACCCAGGATTTTTTTTAAATTAATTTATTTTTTGCTGAAGGATAGTTGCTTTACAGAATTTTGCTGTTTTCTGTCAAACCTCAGCATGAATCAGCCATAGGTATACATACATCCCCTCCCTTTTGAGCCTCCCTCCCATCTCACTTCCCATCCCACCCCTGGAGGTTGATACAGAGCCCCTGTTTGAGTTTCCTGAGCCATACAGCAAATTCCTGTTGGCTGTCTATTTTACACACGGTAATTTAAGTGTCCATGTTACTCTTTCCATACATCTTACCCTCTCCTCCCCTCTCAACCCGGGTTTAAAACCCTTCAGGGCTTTCTCATTAGCCGTGAGACAGACTCTCTACTCCTAACCCTAGCCTGTAAGATCCTGATTGATCTGTCCACACTAGGATGTGTTCCTTCCTCAGTTCAGCTCAATCTCCCCGTGTCTTTAAATGCTTATCTCCAGTTGTTGCTCATTCTGTTCCCTCTGCCTGGATTAAAGGTCTTCCCCTGCTTAAGAAAAAACAAACAAATAAACTACTAATCCCAGCTCCCCGTCCTTCAGAACTGAGTCCACCTCCTTTGTGAGATGTTCCCCAAACCCTTTACTTACAAGTACCTCCCTCTGTCTCTGTGGTTCTGCAGTGCAGGTCCTTGTTTCTTTCTAACACTTTAAACCATGCGTAGCTTGTTTTCTGCCTCTTCCTGACGACAGGAGGAACGGGGCCGTTGTGTGTATTTTTTGTGTGCCAGTGCCTAGCACAGAGTTTGCTCTGTCTTCCCTGCCAGGCACGATCTGTGATGTGGAACGTGCGTATGCGTGGTTGCTGTCTGGTAAGGTCGCCCTCTGAAACAGAGCCATGTGTATTAGCCATGCACTTAAATTTATCCTTGGATCTAGTCCAGGCATATAAGGCAGTTTATAATGCATACAATATGAAGGGAGCATAAATTAAAAGGACAACAAGGGCTGGAAGCGTAAGAAATGGAGCCAGCACCGGGGGCGAGAATGTGCACCGTGAGGACGCTGATTTGCTGCGGATGGGCCACCGGGCTCTGAGCCCTCTAGCAGCCAGTGAGAAAAGATGGTTTACACAAGTCCGCACCGTGAAAGCCGAGCATTGCAGGGAAGAACTTCAACTGTCCTTTATGTTTAGACTAAAGAGAAGTTTCATCCAGGGGTCACTATAAAAAGAATAGATAACATGAAAATCGTCCCTGTAATGGACATGGTAAGTTTCATAGGGGTGGGGGTGGGTTTCCCAGGTGGCTCAGTGGTAACGACTTCACCTGCAGTGCAGGAGATGCAAGAGACACGGGTCCGAACCCTGGGTCGGGAAGATCCCCTGGAGGAGGAAACGGCAACCCACTCCAGTATTTTTGCCTGGGAAATCCCACGGACAGAGGAGTCTGGCGGGCTACAGTCCAAGTTGGTTGCAAAGAGTGGAATATGCCTTAGCAACCAAACAGCAAGTTTCACAGGAATAGTTCTTAGTGTGGCCCTCCAATATGGGCCGCTGCTGTCCTGCCAAATGCAGCTGGTTTAGGGCCCATGCCTGGGGCCCCTGTGAGGCTGTCCTGGCTCTGTGTGCCGAATGGAACAGCCACATGTGCTGTGCGGTGATTGCTCGTGCTGCTTTGGTTTATGATGCTGCTGTTGCAGGAGATGACCTAGTGTTGGGCTGGAGTGGGAGGGCGGATACCCTTTTTTTTTGTTTGTTTTTATTTATGGCAGTCCACTCCAGGACTATTGCCTGGAAAATCCCATGGACAGAGGAGCCTGGTAGGCTACAGTCCATGGGGTCGCAAAGAGTCAGACACGACTGAGCGACTTCACTTTCACTTTCTTTGTCCTAACTAAATGCTGCTGGCCATTACCACTGCATTTTCTTTGCACTTGCTCCTGTTGAAACACCTTCAGAGATCCCCTTCTGTCCTTCTAGACTCTTCTGGAATCTTCTATCCCATCAACAGGTCTATTTACATACTTCCTCCAGCAGCATCTTCTAGCTTCAACAGTGCTCGTCTCCCAGACTGCATTTTGAGGGTGTCCTAAACCTTCTTTTATCTTTATCTTTGATAACTGTCTCTTCACTCTGGATGGATTTGGCTTTCTCCTCCATCTTCTGAATGCTGTGGGGCTTGTCTTTAAGGGCTTAAACATGTTCACAGTCAGTGGGATTCTAAAGAGTGGAGATGAAAAGGCGGAGGAAGTTATTTTCCTTAGTTTTGTAACGTCGGTCTTTGGTTGTGGGAGCTGTCCACTTAGCATGAGTCTGTGCAGAGCAAACCTGTACTGTAAGGAACAGAAACCTTCGTGAGTTTCATAACCTGTGTGTGTGTGTGTGCACGTGCGTGCGTGTGCACACAAACATGTCTGTGTGGGTGGCAGGTGATGTGGCTATAGATTTTAGTTAAGACTGCTTGATTCCCCCCACCCCCATAAAGAGCCCAAAGTAGTCATTGAACTTACCAATCATAGAATGAGCAGAATTAAATTTTATTTAGCACCATGGGTAGTATAGAAAGCAGAAATTTCTTCTGTAGGATCAGCTTTAAACCAGATACAGTGCAGCAGATTAGAGAGCTCCACTGATGTCACGAGCAATCACTGTCTTAAGAAAGCTTTCTTCCCGGGAACTAGAACTGCTCATGGCAACGGTGTTGTTGGGATGCTTGGCTTGGGCAGCTGAGTTGGTTTGGGCTTTGGCGGAGACGTCTTTCCTTCAGTGGTCTTCAAGGATCTAAGTTACGGCTGATCTTAACTCTGGATGCTTTATTAACCCTCCTGTTTCCATTTGATGCTTTATGAGAATTCATTGGTGATAAAGATGTCTTTAAGAAAGTACAAATGATCATCTTGAAGATATAAAAGGAAAGGCCTTTTGAGCAGAACCTGGATATGATAAAATGCTGGGTTTGCTCAGGGATGTTTAGGTTTTACAGCTGCAGGCCATTGTTATTTATCAAATTCCTATAGAAAATAACTTTTATTGTATTCCTGAAACTTGAGATCCTAAATCCATTTCCCCCCCCGGGAGCAGTTATTTTTTTTAATACAGTTGTTGATTATACCAGATTTCTTAGAAATGCAAATATTGTGAAATGGCAGAAGAGATTGTATTAAGTTTTTCTGGATAGTGCCAAATACGCACTTAGAAACATAAATTTTGGTTGTGTTCAGAAATATGGACTTCGCTTGTAATAGTAATTGTAAGTATATGTATTGAGCACTCACTGTGTCCCAAGCGCTGTGTTAAGCGGTATGATTTTCTTTACCCCTCTGGGGTATCTTACAAGTAACTTCAGTTGACCTTTGAACAATGTGTGGTTAGAGGCACTGGCCCTCCATAGTCAAAAATCCAGGATAACTTACAGTAGGGGCCTTCTGCACCCCTACCTATATTTACTACTGAAAAAATATCCACATATAAGTGGACACGTGTAGTTCAAACCCATGTTGTTCAGGGGTCAACTGTTTATATTCCTCATTTGACAGATGAAATAAATTAAGGCTTACCCTTGTCAAGCAACTTCCTCAGCATCGTATGGCTTGTTCAGTGGGGGAGCCATGGCATCGTGTGTCCAGTTTTGCTAGTCTATTCTTTATTCATTCCTCAATCAGAACTTTTCTTTCTTCTAGTCATCTCTTGCTGCTTTGGGCTTCTTGTGGGCTTCTTTACCCCTGAGCCACCAGGGAAACCCCTCATTGTGTCTGCAGCTCTCCTCAAAGCAGCATCCTGCCAACCTTCTCCTTATTATCGGTGGGGCCAAAATTTCCCTGGCTCATTGAACCTGCTTTCCGGGAGTGAATGTTGGTCTTCCTTGCCTTCCATCCATCCTTTCCTCTGTCGAAGCCAACCCTTAATAAGAGCCTCGGAACGTGCCTCTTTTCTTCCCCTTCAGCACTTGTGTTCAGGCCTGTATCCCCTCATCCCTCCCTGAACAGTGTTCAGCGCAGTCACCCTTCTTGCCCTATCTCCTCCTCCTCCATGCCTCTTCCTGCAGCTGCTAGTCTTTAGAAATACTACTAGTGAAACCATGTTCTTGTCACTTACCTCCTCTTCCTCCCAGTCCTTATTGCTGGGTGCTTGAACTGCTTTCTTAGTGTTCAGGACCTGTCAGCTGCTTGCCTTCCCCAACTCAGTCACGTTTAAGTGAGAGTTCTCCCCTGGTGGCATTCAGCTACTCTCTGCAGAGCTCTGCTCTAAGCCAGATTGTGGCAAAGCTTTGAGTGTCAGCCTTGGGCTTAGATTTTATCTTGAAAGGTTCTGAAGTGCTTGGTTCAAAGGAGTGATGAGATGGAACATTGCTTGGGAAGACTGAGGTAGGGTGGCGGGATGCCTGGCAGTGAATAGAATGTTTGTCTCAGGAACAGACGGGCTCATCTGCTTTGAAGTACTGGCCCCAGGCGGTGTTTACACAGTTGGATTGTATAGACTGTAAGCCATCCCGTAGCTGTGAACATACATGCGTGATTTTAGGCAAGTCTGAATTATGAAAGAGGCTGATAACATCTCCAGCCTCGTATATCTTCCCTTAGAGTCAGCCTTTCCATCCTAAGCCCATGTTTCATCATCTCAGATGTGGGTTGATATTTCACTTATTTTTTGCTCCACTTGAAAGAATATTATCATTTATAAACTGATTTAAAATTGCAGTGGATGGAATACTTGTATCTCCCCCAGATTCATATTTTGAGACCTAATCTGCAGTGTGATGATATTTGGAGGTTTTGCCTTTTGGGAGGCGATGAGGTTGGGAGGGTGGAGCCCTCATGAATGGGATTCCAGCTTCTATAAAAGAGGCCAGAGAGCCCTTTGTGCCATGTGAGGCTGCAGCAAGAAAGACAGCTGTCCGTGAACAGGAAGATCTTTCACCGGACACCGAATCTGCTGTCACCCTGATTGTGGACTTTCCAGTCTCCAGAACTTTGAGAAATAAGTGTGTGTTGTTCAAGCCACTCAGTCTATGGTATTGTGGAGTCTATGGTATTGTGGAGTCTATGGTATTGAACTCTGCTGCTGCTGCTAAGTCACTTCAGTTGTGTCCGACTCTGTGCGACCCCACGGACTGCAGCCTACCAGGATCCTCCATCCATGGGATTTTCCGGGCAACAGTACTGGAGTGGGGTGCCGTTGCCTTCTCCCATGGTATTGAACTCTAAAGGAGTTCAAATAGACTAAGAAAAAGTTTTTTTTATGAAAGTGTTCATTTCTTTAACTGTGGGAAAAAATCAACAGGAATGAATTGTAACCATAATCAAAAACATAACACTTCAGGTCTTCCCTTTAAAAAAAAAAAGGCATACCCTTCTCTTAGCCGTGTCCTGTTGCCTGGAACGCAGACGTGGTGTAGGAACTAAAATAGAAGCACACGTTGGAGATGGGACAGCAAGAAGCATCAGCTCATCAATGCCTCAGCCTGGGCTGTCCATGCGCATCACACAAGCAAGAAGAGGAGACATGTGCCTGTGAAGCCAGTTGTCTGACCCTGTAGCAGCCAGCTAGACGTGCAGGCTGATGCAGCATCTGTAAAGGCGATGATCACGGCTCCCTTTTGTTGAGCACCCATTCCGCGCTGCACGCTGTGGGCTCATTTTAGTGACCCCTCAAGGCGGGTACATCTTTCAGCTAAGGAAGCAAGCTGGATGTGGTTAATAAGCTTGACCGTGGTCCCACACCCCAGAGGTGCCCCTGAAGCCTGGGTTCCATCCGGGTCTGCCTGACGGACTTGAATTTTTATCTAGTCTTAGAAATTTAAGTGACTGTGTAGGTAATGGCCAGTCTTCTGGGAAAGGTTGTTTTTCATCCCAGTTGTTGGGGGCAGGTTTACTCTCTGTCCCCCCAGCCCCTGCTGTCCACCCTTTTCCATCCTGCTTTGTTCCTGTGTTCCAGAGCCTGACTCTTATTTAATCACACACCTTCTGGCTTTCTGTAGGGTTTAGCCAATGACTGCCCTGGCAGCAGGGCAGAGGCTGGGAAGAGAGAGCCTGTTTCTTGCCCGCTCTCTCCTTCCGCTCCTGTGGACTCGGCTGTTGGCTGAGTACATCCGTGAAAGCCCACAGTCCCGCCTACAGCTTTAGCCTCCATCTCTCTGGATTCCTGCCACTGCCTTCTCCTCTTTGCCGTCAAGCCAGTGGGGGTGACAGTTTCCTCCTGCTGTTACCCGCTCCGCGCTTCGCATCCTGGGTTGGTCTCCCTGAACCCCATGCGTGTCTTTGTAAATAACTCCATCACAGAACTTCCCTCGGACCCCAGAGGACCGCATCGATAGTTTCTAATTTCTATAGTCAGCGCGCACAGGAAGTAGAAAAGTGAGCCTTGTAGATCTGTCGTAGCTTTTATGATACCAGCAAACCTGGCCCGCGTTTGGGCAGTTTCCACACGCCCTGCCGGCTTCTCCTGAGTGACCCCTTTCTGGCTGCTGAGTGCTCCCTGCTTCAGCAAAGCTAGGGGAGCTTCCCCAGCAGGCCTTTAAAATGCTGATGCTTTTTCTCTCTGAAGAGATTGTAATCAGGAAACGCTAACCCTTAGCCCCTGCCCCCAAAGGACAGTCTCTCAGAGGGCAGTCCTCATCGTCACTCCCACTCCTGTGAAATCACCAGTAGCTTTATTTACCGCAGTGTTTGCACGTTACGTATCCTTCACATGTTGGTGACCTTGATGGATTAACTTCAGCCCCCAGTGTTTCTGCTCAGTTAAAGCCATGCTCCACAGCTGACAGTAATAGCCACACAGCAAATGGATGTTCAGTGACCCATTTGCTCTGTCCTGGTTAGCAAGGTGCTTTTTCAGTGAGAGGCACTTAACTAGGAAGAAGCTGGCCCAGAGGGTAGACATGAACTCACTTCATTTATATGAAATGTATGTGTAATGTGGCTGCTCTTGAATGTACTGCTTCTTGACATCCAGAGATTAGCTTTTATTTTCACCTTCAGAAGAAAATCGTGTATTTTCCTGTTGCCTACATAGTGAAGTGATACCCAGATATTTCCACAAGATTGAGGCGTTTGCTATTGGATCTATAGGATATGAGAATTTCCACATAAATTAGTGCTTAAAGCAATATAGTACAACTTTAATTTTTGAATGTTCATATTAGATTGCTTTATCTGATAAGCTTAACAGCTATCCAGAACTTACTTGGAAGGGGATAAAAATGCCCGTGGATTCCTCTCTCTCCTGTAATTGCCCGGCTTGTTAGTTGTGTTCTGCCTCTCCCACAGAGGGTCTCACCACCATCCCCCCAGTAATCATGGGGTCCATGTCAGCACATTTTACCCTCCTTTTTTGGGTCCCTAACACCGTGCGTGGTGCCAGTCATGTGGGAACTGCTCAGTAAATCTTTAAAGTCATTCATTCATCTTCTAAACCTAAGCACCTTTAACTTGGAGCCATTCTCTAGGCTCATTCTGTTGTGTACTTTTTACTGTATGTGACTTGATTTAATCACACCCCAGTAGGAAATGGCAATCCACTCCAGTATTCTTGCCTGGAGAATCCCAGGGACAGAGGAGCCTGGTGGGCTGCCATCTATGGGGTCACACGGAGTCGGACATGACTGAAGCGACTTAGCAGCAGCAGCTTGCCTTTGGGCTCTTGCATTCTGCCTGCCAGCTCTTCCTCCCCTCACCTGGCCAACTCCAAGCTGTGCTTTGGTACTGAACTCAACTGTTACCCTCCTCTTGAACCTGCTATTGCATTATGACCCTTTCCCACCCCGCTCCCCATACATTCCCAGGTCTTTTACATCATGCAGTTACCACATTTTGTAACTTACGTATTTGGGGGACTAATTACCTCCACCCCACTAGACTGTTATACAGTGAGGAAGGAACCTGTCCATTCTGGCCACTTTCCTGCCATAGTGGTAGCATTGAGGAAGCTCTCAGTATTTAGGGAATGAATAGAGTTGACTCTCATTGTTTGCCAACCACATATTTGCAACTTTACCTGCTCAGTAGCATTCATCTGCAACCTAAAATCAGTACGTGTGGGACTTCTGTGGTCATTTAGACGCCTGCAGAATAGTGAAAAGTTTGAGTGTCCTGATGTGTGTTTCCAGCTGAGGTTGAACAGGTAATGCTGTTCCTCTCCCTGCACCACTCATACTTTAAGCAAGAGTCCTTTTATAGTGATGTATGTAGGGTCAAATGTTTAAGTTTTGTGGGGTTTTTTGTGTGTGATTTTACTGTTTAAAATACCCCTAAACATCATGAAGAAGTGCTATCTAGTATCCCTAAGCATAAAAAGGCTGGGATGTGCCTTTCAGAGACAATATGTGCATTAGATAAACTTCGTTCAGGCATGAGTTATAGTGCTGTTGGTTGTGACATCAGTGTTAGTAAACGGATATTTATTAAATGTCTTCAAACAGAAACACACATAAGCAAGGTCATGTGTTGGTCAGTTGATAAACATGCTGTCACCAGAAGTTTGCAGGAACCTCAGCCTCCTCTAGGAGCCATGGTTCAGTGTTTGTGAATTTCATGTTTGTTGCAATTACAGTTGTGACAGCTATAGAAAAACATAATTATTGTGAATAATGAGGATCAGTTGTACAGGATTCATTTCTTGAACTGTGGAGACTAAAGCTCCAGGAACTTCAGTGTCTCGTACCAAGGCAGACAGCTAGTGAGCACAAGACTTGAAGCTTTCATTCATTCAACAAATATTTATTGAGCCCCTACTCTGAGTCAGACCCTGTGTACATTTGACGCTCATATCCTTAACCCTCAAACCAAATGGATGTGAATGCGAGTCCTGACTTCTTCAGTAAATTATTGTAAACAAGGTCAGTCACAATGGACATGAGTTTGAGCAAACTCCGGGAGTCAGTGCTGGACAGGGAAGCCTGTGTGCTGCAGTCCATGGGGTCGCAAAGAGTTGGACACGACTTAGCAACTGAACAACAGCAATAAGCTCCATCACACACATCACCCACTCCTTTAGAGCTAAACCAAAAATATTTACTTGGTGGGTTTTTTTTTTTTTTTTGGTCTCCAGTCTGTAGGTCCGTAGAGACACTGGTTAGATGGCTGAGATGTTTTCTTAAGTTGCAAAATTTTCCAGCTGAATTCCACAATGGGAGTATGTTAGCAGTATATTGTTGGAATATCTCCAGGGAAAATAGCTTTGGTCGGGGGGGGAAATACATATTAAAAAAAATTACCAGTACATGATCATCAAGTAGTCATAGGAGGAAATTGTTTACAAAGATGTATTTATTTATACGTTTCCCTTCAGTCCCAGAGTCTGCCAGGTACTGGGATGTCAAGGCAAAAAAAGGGCATTTGTAAATCTGTGGTTGACTGCCATTTTGGCCATGGAATTACGGAGTTATTCCAATGAGAGAATAGTTTCAGCTGAGTACTTCCGTGAATCTAATTTTTTTTAGCCTCTCAGGAGTAATTTGGGAATTACTTTATACCTTTGCAAAACAAATTGGGCTGGGTTTTCATTTATTGTAGAGACAGAACCACGTCTTTGACTTAGGTGGACATGGCTTTTATAAACTCCCCACAACGGACGGGGTAAAGAACACACAGACATGTCAAAGTTGAACTTGAGTAGTATTTATATAGTGTGGTTCAAATAGTTTATATTCACCAAATGCTTAATTGCAGCCTCAAAAAGCCTGTGTCCTCTGCATAAACATACCCAGAATATCACAAGGGGAATATTCTGAAAAGAGCAACTGAAGTTGATGTTTAGGAATCAGCGCAGTTGCTGAGAATGAAATATTAAACTATTTTCCTTAGTACACAAGACTGTGTAAAATGTAAGGACCCGGGCTCTCTGTAAGAAGTCAGTTTCTCTTTCAAGGACACTTGCATTTCTTTACTCATCTTAAACAATTCCATGGGAATGTTTGTTGGTTCTGTGGACAGAAGCCATTCTGAGTAGTTCCATGGATCCTGCCATATTTCACATCAGGCTAACCAGGCAGAGGAGGAAGAGGGGCTCTGGGAGATGGCTCCCCAACTAAGTAACCCTGGCTCTCACCCCTTCCCAAACTGGTACCAAAACAAGTGGAAAAATCTGGCCAAGCCCCCTCCCTCCTTTCCCATGTAGCCCTCAGAGCAGCCTTTCGTAGCTCCTTCCTTCTCTGGGGACTCTGTTCTCTGAGCTCCTTGACAGTGGCCTTGGCTTAGCTACTCTTGGAGCTCCCACACCTGGACCGGAGTTCCCTAATGCATGGGACCCTGGTGTACGCTTTTTTCTTCTGTGAGAAAGGAATAGAGCCGTGTTTGTTTTGTGAAAACCCAGCAGTAGCTGAGGTGGTTGAAAGGACACATGCTTTAGACTTGGGAGCTGTGATCGAGGGCAGATCTGCCCCTAGGCAGTCACAAGGCAGTGGGGCCCTCTCCTTGACCCGCAGAGGCCCAGTTGCCCCATCAGTGAAATGACTCTTTGAGGGTGAAATGAGCTACTGCATGTGTTAAGTCCATGGTCAGTTACTACTGAGTTTTGTGCTTTTGTGAGAAGGTTCATGTTTCCAGGAAGGACTGCGGCTAGGAGGCAAGATGCTTCTGTTGGAACTGAGATAAGGCGTCCCTTCCTCTAGGCTGATACACAGCGGAGTGCAGGCTGGATTTCAGCCCCCAGTGGCTCTCGCAACGGGATGCCCATGTTCAGGGCAAAGCTGGACAGCCGTGTAGAAGTCCTGAGTCCTGGAGAGGCTACTGAAGTAGATGTCTGGAGACTTGTGCATGGGATCCAATAAACTCGGGCATTGTGTATCATCTGGCTTATGGACACTACTCTAAAGAGAGAAGAGGAAAATGCTCTGGTGGAGGTGCTAGGGGTATAGGGACTCCGTGTCACAGACACAGAACTGGGAGGGACCCCTGAGCTCTGTTATGTCTGTGCCTCCATCTCGCTGCTGCTGTTCAGTCGCTCAGTCATGTCCGACTCTTTGCGACCCCATGGACTGCAGCCCACCAGGCTCCTCTGTCCATGGGATTTCAGCAAAGAATACTGAAGTGGGTTGTCATGCCCTTCTCCAGAGGATCTTCCCAACTCCAGGATCAAACCTGCGTCTCCTGCATTGGCCGGAGGATTCTTAACTGCTGAGCCACCAGTGAAGCCCCGTCTCATTGTGCAGACGAGCCGACTGTGGTCCAGGAAGCGCTGGTCCGCACAGCTCCCTGCTGACAGTGGGGAAAGCCTCTACCTTCCCACACTCCCAACAGGCTCTCTATTTGCTCTGTATGCGTCAGGACAGTGCGGCCGAGCCCAGCCATGTTTCTTGGGCCCCTGGCTCTTTAGAAACCCTGATGATGTGGTCAGGCACATCCAGACCCTGGTTAACCTTTCTGGCTACACTCTGGATGAGACTCGATGGGTTTTTGTTCCATGTCATGTTTTTCCTCTCATTTTGGCATGCAGTGAATATTAATTGCTAAAAGAGCAGCCAAATCACTTGTAAACTCATTTTCTTTTTTTAATTTTATTTTTGGCTGCTGGGGTCTTCATTGCTGTGCACGGGCCTTCTTAGCTGCGGAGAGCAGGGTTGCTCGCCCCTGCGGTGCCTGGCTTCTCCCTGCAGGGGCTTCTGCTGCTGTGCAGCACCAACTCGAGGGCACTCGGGCTTCTGTAGTTGTGGTACCTGGGCTTGGCTGCCCTGCTGCGTGTGGAATCTTTCCGGACCAGGGATCGAACCCATGTTCCCTGCACTGGCAGGCAGATTCTTAACCCCTGGACCACCAGGGAAGTCCCTGTGAACGCTTAATAGAAATGCTGAGAGTAAGTTTCTGCCTGTTCACCTCCCCACTTTTTGGTGCCTGGGAGAAAGTCAAAAGCAGACCTTTTATGACTGACTTGGTCAGTCCAAAGCCGTGTAAGCAGTCTGTTGGATTTAATGGTGTCTGCACTGGCTTCTCTTATTCAAGATTGGCTCCTGTTTAAAAAGAAAAAAAGATCACGTCAGTTCTTTTAATTCAGCATATCAACAAGCATTTATGGAATGTGTGGGCAGCTCCATTTCTTCATAAAGTTTCTGTAACACAGTCCTCAATATTTACACGGAATTTCTCTCCAAGGAGATGAGAATACTTACGGTCATTATTTCTCAACCCTGACAGCTCTGAGATGTGTGCGGAAGGCGCGCACAGGAACGTGTGACAAGAACGGGCCTGAGTTGCTTTCCGTTTCCAGTTTTAAACATTATTGCTCGGGGGCTGTCAGAACTGTAATGGTGCTGATGGAAATATAAACTGGTCAGGCCTTTCTGATTATATAGCCCTGAGCACCCCATTTCATGGAACACACTCACTCACAATAAAGGGTCAGTGAGATCCAGTAACGTTTATTGAGCACTTATTACTATGTGCCAGGTGCCCCTGTATGCGCTCTGTGTGTCTTAATTCACTGAATCCCACAGTAGCCGCAGGAGGTAAGCAGCATTGCTGTCTGTATTTTACAGATGAGTGAACCTTGGCACGGAAGTTAGGTGCCCTGGCCAAGGTCGCACAGCTCACACGCTTGGCTCAGCAGGAAAGAGTCCGCCTGCAGCGCAGGAGACGCAGGTGCAGTCCTTAGGGCTGGGAAGGTTCCCTGGAGAAGGAAATGGCCACCCACTCCAGTATTCTTGCCTGCAAAATGCCATGGACAGAGGAACCTGGCGGGCTACAGTCCATGGGGTCGCGAAGAGTTGCGTACAGCTTAGCGATGTTTGAAACAATGTTTGAAAATTGGGGTCTGCCTTCATGGCCCACAGCTGGCTTCTCTTCTGATATCCTGCTTCCGAGAGCAGGACATTGTAATGTGCCCTCCTTACAGCCAAGTTGTGTGGGGCTTTAAGTATCTATTATTTCTTCATCAGACTGTTTTTTTTTTTTTTTGTGGGACTCTTCCTGGTGGTCTTGGAAAAAGTAATGGCAACCCACTCCAGTGTTGTTGCTTGGAGAATTCCATGGACAGAGGAGCCTGGTGGGCTACAGTCCAGGAGGTCACAAAAAGTTGGACACGACTGAGCTGGTGGTTAAGACTCTGTGCTTCCACTGCAGGGGGCACAGGTCTATCCCCGGGTCAGGGAGTTAGGATCCTGTATGCTGCACAGCCAAAAAGAAATTTCTAATCATACAAGAGACTGTGTTCTTAAGCCTAAATATTGGTGGTGTCAACAATCTTGGTACTCAGGTAACCCCAAGAATCAATGAAAAAAGTCCTGGTTAAGGAGGATTCTGAGAGTTGGGTGCGCTTTGGGAATGTAGACGGCGGCTGGCTGTGTCGTGAGTGCCCTGCCCGATCAGATAGGAGGCACGTGGAGAGGACATTTGTCTTGGGGTTTCTAGTCTCCCCTCTCCCATCCCCCTTTTCAGAGCTGCTCAGTTCAGCCACCTTCTTGGGGTTCCCTGGTTCTCCAGCATCCCTCCCTGTAGATCGGCCTCAAAGCTTCAACTCTCGCCCTTCTGTTCACATACGACCCAGCTGAGGTCTTGTCCTCTGGGTGCTTGGCTGGGTAGCTTGGCTAAATCTGAATTGCTTTCTGCTGCAACACAGGTATGTGACTGTAGATTTGGAAAGAACTGCGTTTCTATCCCAGACTGCTAGAAATCATGGGACCACGGAAATGCAAAGCCCAAGGTGGACTCTCAGGCTATGGGGGACAAGGAATAGGAATATTCTGCGAACGCGGGCCTGCCCTTCCATCATCCCAGACAATGATGTATGAAGCCGGTAAATTGTGTGAGACCTTAGGTTCATTTTCCCAGTTGTAATAGTTTCTTTCTTGCCTTTTTGGATCTCTGGGCTTAGTTTTTCGCAGATTACAGTGGTGGCCTCTGGGTGCTTCAGCAACCAGACGTAGATACTTTTGGCCCTCCCTTCCCTCTAACCAAAAGTTACCATTACTTGAGTAGAAAGTAATACTAACCAGAGAAGTTTCTGTAGTAGAGGAGGAAGCCTGTGAAATTGGTATTTGGTATGTAAGAATCTTTGTTCTTAAGGCAAATAATAAGCCTTGTGTTTACAACTGCATCACTTAAAAAAAAAAAAAATGCTGACCTCTTAAAATATATTAGTTAACCAAACAGTGGCCCTCTAGATACACATGTGAATGATTAGGCCCAGATGCTATTCCTGACCATCAGGAACTAAAAACTAATGACCTGGAATTCATGTCCTCAGAGTGGGGGTCCTTAAAGATTCTTCTCTTGTGAAGACCAATTTAAAGCAGTGGCTCTCTGGAAGGTAAATAACTTCCACCCTCCTTCCCTGTATTGCAAACTGGCAATTAGTGAACATGCAATAAGTCTTAGTGTTCAAGTAGTTAGTTGCTCTCCTAAGATTCAATATAACTTAAAATGCTCCTTCAAATGTTCTGCAGTCATATGTGCCACAACCAGGAATGCTTTGTAGGTTTTCAGATTTTTTCTCTACTGTTTAAAAATAGTACGAAATAATCGGCTTTCTTTTTTCATTAGGTATGAGAATTTCTATTCACTGTTGTGTCCCATCCCCCAAACCTACCCCCACCCTCTTGAACCCTCTTCTTTCTGATTCACTTGAAATGGACCTGCATGTTGAAAATCTAATTACAGTGTGCAAGCTCCGTTCCTTGGGAGCGGTCCTCGGTCTTTTGGAAAGAGTCCAGAGTAGAGAGTGTATTTTAGGGCACCTCATCGTCCCTGCCCTGCCCTCCCACCGCCCCCACACATTCTGTAATTGTGGCTGACACATTCAAAGCAGAGTCAACATTAAAGCTAAACGGCCAGACTGGAATGCTTACAGGTTTGTGAAAACATGCCAGGCTTGTTATCAGGCTTCCTAAGAAAAGTGAGTGTGGTCGTCCTTCTTGCTTTCTGAGTGCTGTGTTTATTTCAGATGGGGCTTTGACGTCTGATGGATGAGTGGCAGTCCTTAGGAGCCAGGTGCGGGGTTCTCATGTGGAGACGGGCAGGTTTTGGCCACCAGCTGTGACCTGTTGGCTCTCTGAAGCTCCACCAGCCTCTTGGGGGATGTTTTGGCCCAGAAGAATCCTTTTTCTCGGGGTTGGCAGAAGGCGCATGCGCAGAGCCCGACGGCTCCGTGATCAAGTTTGATTGTCACGCCCCCGCCCCGCCCCATTTTCTTCCCTGTTGTTCGCAGCAGGTTTCCTGCTACTGAGGCACAACTGAGTAGTTGCAACAGACTGGTCCATAAAGCCGAGAAAATTTTACTATCTGGTCCTTTCCTGGAAAATGGCCAAGAGATACCGTGTCCAGTTTGTTTTTTAACACGTCTTTGAATCCTGCCTCATCATGGCCCTCGCCCTTCTGCTCAGTGGCTTGGCCTTCATCCGCTTGATTTTCATCACGTCGCTCCCGAAAGGTGGCCAGTCTCAGGGAGCTGTGCTTGGGGACGGGGCCTCCCGACCCATGTTTGCAGACGTTGTCCTGGGATTTCTGTGTTGAATGATCTCATCAGTATTGGTCACAAGAGAAAAAAAGAAAGGGGACTCGCTCAGTTGTGTCCGTGGTCACGTGGACTGTGGCCCGCCAGGCTCCTCAGTCCATGGGATTCTCCGGGCAAGAGTACTGCAGTGGGTTTCCATTTCCTTCTCCAGGGGATCTTTCCAACCCAGGGACTGAACCTGGGTCTTGTGCACTGTAGGTAGATTCTTTACCATCTGAGCCGACCAGGGAAGCCCCAAAATAACAAGGTGGTCATCAAGTGTAATCCACTTCTGATATGACTTTCTATTTCCTGCTCCTCACTGGGCTCAATGTTAAATTGGATTGTAATTAATATTTGATTTTGACTTATAATAAAAGATTATAAGTGGAAACGGTGCTATACCTACTCACCAGTTTTGTTTTTTCCCCTCTCTTTATTGTCAGCCTGGGATTTCTTACTCTGTTGGGAACACAGAGCAGCTTCATGTTGAGAGTGAATCTGGGGGCTTATTGGGTGACCTTGAGGAATTATTTTTAACATCTCTGAGCTTTAGTTTCCTTATCTATAAAGTAGAACTAATGGTACTAATCTCATAAAATTATTGCAAGAAGAAAGCTGGTAGAATGAGTGAAAAGCATGTAAAGTTCTGTGTTTAGCATGCTGTGAAGTCTCCAGATAGAGGCCTCTAAGCCATGTGATTTTTCTTATTACTTCATTAATTAAAAAATTTCTTTTGGAGTATGGTTGATTTACAGTATTTTAGTTTCTACTGTACAGTTATATATACACATACCAACTCTTTTTAGATTCTGTTCCCATAGAGGTCTTTACAGAGAATTGCACAGAGCTCCACGTGCAATTCAGTAGGTTCTGCAGTCCAGTCACTCAGTCGTGTCCAACTCTTTGTGACCCCATGAATCACAGCACACCAGGCCTCCCTGTCCATCACCAACTCCCAGAGTTCACTCAAACTCACATCCATCGAGTCGGTGAAGCCATCCAGCCATCTCATCCTCTGTCCCCTTTTCCTCCTGCCCCCAATCCCTCCCAGCATCAGAGTCTTTTCCAATGAGTCAAGTCTTCACATGAGGTGGCCAAAGTACTGGAGTTTCAGCTTTAGCATCAGTTCTTCCCAGGGAGAACACCCAGGGCTGATCTCCTTCAGAATGGACTGGTTGGATCTCCTTGCAGTCCAAGGGACTCTCAAGAGTCTTCTCCAACACCACAGTTCAAAAGCATCAATTCTTTGGCGCTCAGCTTTCTTCACAGTCCAACTCTCACATCCATACATGACCACTGGAAAAACCATAGCCTTGACTAGACGGACTTTTGTTGGTAAAGTAATGTCTCTACTTTTCAATATGCTATCTAGGTTTGTCATAACTTGTCTTCCAAGGAGTAAGCGTCTTTTAATTTCATGGCTGCAGTCACCATCTGCAGTGATTTTGGAGCCCCCAAAACTAGTTATCTATTCTAAATATAGTAGTGAGTGTGTGATTTGTTAAACGATTTTCTACTTAAAATGGGCTTCCCTGGTGAGTCAGAGAGTAAAGAAACCACCTGAAGTGTAGGAGACCCAGGTTCAATTCACAGGTCAGGAAGATCCCCTGGAGAAGGGAATGGCAACCCACTCCAGTATTCTTGCCTGAAGACTCCCATGGACAGAGGAGCCTGGAGGGCTTCAGTCGCTGAGGTTGCAAAGAGTCGGATACAACTGACTAATACTTTCGCTTTTACTTTCCTACTGAAAGTGATGAGCCCTCAAATACATTGATTTTATTAAGCAGGTGGACTTAAAAAAAAATGACCAGGTTAACTTTGCCCTTAATTGGGTGTGAAGAGTTTTGAGATCTTGCACCATCTTTGAAGGAGTGACCCTCAGCTGAGTTCAGGGTGTCTATCAGAGGTGTAGTCTGGTCTCCCCAGGCCCCTGGGGAGCAGGAGGGATGTTTGCCAGCTCTGTGTGGCTGGGACAAGAAGAGCATGAATCTTTGAGAGAGCTGGAGGAGATGGTGTGACGTTGGACAGGTCGTTTCATCCAGGCTGATGCTGCATCTGTGTGATCTTTTTTTTTTTTTTTTGGAACATGGCAAGAGGGGGTTCCGGAAAGTGAAATGGTTAGAACAGTCTGATTCTGCTGCCTTTGCAAAATTTTATATAAAAGCACAGTGGGGTGGACATCAGACTTCACTAGAACTGGAATTCCCTTTTTCCCAGCGGGAGAAATGTTTTTCTTAGTTCTGAGTCCAGTTGGGATGACAGTGGAAGCTTCTCTTCCTCTTTACACTATTGTCACCGAATATTATTCTTGTAGACTCAGGCTCAATCAAGGGCTATAGCATGGATTTCACATTTTAGAGAAAGTCAAGCGGGAGTCGGTGTGTCGTGTTACCTTTACTGACCATAGAAACCAAGGGCGTAGAAAGAGCCCAATTGTCCCAGTATCTGCTGGGCTCAGTCTTGACCTCTGCCTACAGGAGAGGAGTCATGGCTGATGATGAAAGGCAAAGAGATTCAGCGGGGGCCCTTGTACCTAACATCCCATCTGTGATGGAAGTGCTCAGTCAGTCCAACTCTTTGTGACCCTATGGACAGCCCACCAGGCTGCCCTGTCCGTGGGGTTCTCCAGGCAAGAATACCAGAGGGGGTTGCCATTTCCTACTCCAGGGGATCTTGACGCAGGGATCGGACCTGCGTCTCTTGTGTCTCCTGCATTGACAAGTGGGTTCTTTACCACCGTTGCTCAGTCACTCAGTCGTGTCCAACTCTTTGTGACCCCACGGACCGCAGCACGCCAGGCCTCCCTGTCCTTCACCATCTCCTGGAGTTTATTCAAACTTGTGTCCATTGAGTCAGTGATGCCATCCAACCATCTCATCCTCTGTCGTCCCCTTCTCCACTAGCGCCACCTGGAAAGCCCTCAGTGATGGAAGAGAGCTGAATTTTCCTGTCTTTGATTCCAAGTCTGAAGCTCCTGGGAAAGGTGTTTTATATAAATGATGACACCCCTCTTCACCTTGTGTCCCTGCAGCTGAAACTTACACGCCATGGTCGCTGGTCCTCAAGGTGCAAGGTGATGTCACTAGGCTACAACCTATGAACTGTGCATTTACTAAACTCTCTTCTGGACGTCTTGGTTTGAAAAATGCCGTCCTTGAAGACTGGATTAATCTGCAGTTCTGTTGATTGCTTTCCATCTCAGAAAAGATCCTTCCTACGGGTATACTGACCCCAGCAAACACATTCTTTGATTCTTAGAAAAAAAATTCAGCAGTACAGAGAAATCTTGACTTAGTTCTGTGGATGACTGTCAGCCTAATCACTTAACAAACCTGATAAAGTCAATCTAAAGGGAAGAACCAGCGTTTGGCAGGCACTCTTGGCAGAGCCTGTCCTGGAAAGGTGGTGGCGGTTTTTCCCTTAGCGATGGCTGGTTTTGTTTCTAGCAAGGCAGGCTGTGTCCTTCCTTTGGGGACTGGTGGCAGCTCCCAGGGCCTGCCCCTCTTCCCCTAGGTCTGCTTCATTGTCTAGAGGAAAGCCATCTAAGCTGCCTAAATATTTGCCCCAGAACACACTGGAGCTCGTGGGATCCCGGGGCTTTTTCCTTCTGTATCCTGGGCTCCGCTGCTTCTGTTCACGCCTTTGGTGAAAGGGAAGCAGGTGAGACACCCTCACCGTCTGAAGGGAGGTTAGGAAATGCCACCCAATATGCAGATTCATTAGCTGGCCATGACCTGGAAGCAATCCGTCCTTAATAAACTCTTGGAACATTCACTTTGACCCCTTCATGCTATAGTTTTTCAAGCTACACTCGAGCTTCTTTCTCAGGTTCTGTGGCTGCTCCTCGTGCACAAAAGAGAATCTGCTTCCTTCTAATTCATTTGTTACCTGCTGTTGCTTGACCACCCGCGCCCCCCGCACCATGGTTAACCCTGTTGCCAGTTTGAGTCGCCTTCCCAGATGTGGTTTGGCTGCGGAAAATGGGTGTATGTTTTCAGGTGAGACTGCAAGGCACTCAGAGTGGAGGAACTAATAATAAAGATGCTCAGCAGCTAAAAGGGGGAAAGTGGCTGTAAGATCAAGCAGAGAGTGGTTATAGGGAGAGGTGTGGGCCTGGCATGTCTGGGGAGCTTTCCTGGGATGTTAGAATGCATGAACATCCAGATGCCAGCTGGGATAAATCCTTCAGAGCAAGGTGCACTTAGAGTAAGCCTGTGCTGAAGTGTGCTCTGAAACCATCGTCTCTCACACTGAAAGGATTAGGTGCCTTTTTTGCTTGCTTGTTTTGACCATTTCAGCCACTTTTATTTTGTAATTAATTTTAAATTGAAGTATAGTTGATTTACAATATTAATTTCTGCTCTGCAGCAAAGTGATTCAGTTAGACATGTATAACATTCTTTTTTTAGTCTTTTTCCATTATGGTTTATCATAGTATACTGAATATAGATCTCTGAGCTGTACACTAGGACCTTGTTTATTCATTCCATATAGATTAATAATAGCTTACATCTAGTGGCCCCAGCCTCTGCTCCAGGCTTCCCCTCAGCCCTCCGCCTTGACAGCCATAGATCTGTCCTTGGCGTGTCTGAGGCTTCCTGAACTCAATCACGTTAGGAGATTTCCCAGGGAGTGATAACAGCTGATGGGAACAGAGGTTGCATGTCATTCGCATGCAGGCCCCTGGGGACGCAGGGGCCACTTGGGAGAGGGTTGCAGCAGAAGTAAAGTGGCTTCTGCTCTGTGGACAGCTAGGCTTGGTCCCTCCGCATCCAGTTAGTGTGTTATCCAGGCCGAGGTGGATCAGGGGAAGCAGCCTCTACTGTTCTGTCTGTGTTCTTTTTTTAAAAAACAGGTCTCCTTACATCATGTTGTTCTGCGGGCAGAAGCCGTGCTGAGTAGTCCATGGATCCTGCCATATTTCACATCACCTCTGTGGCCCTCAAGCTGACTTACCGCGCAGGGGAGGAATAAGGGGCTCCCCGGCTGGGCAACCCCAGCTCTCACCCCCTCCCACACTGGCACCAAAACGGGTGGGCAAAGCCAGGCAGGCCCCCTCCCCACTTCCCAGGTGCCCCTCCAAGCAGCCCTTTCCTGGTTCCTTCCTTCTGCTGGGGACTCTGGGCTCCTCAACAGTGGCCTCAGCTCTTGGAGCTCCCATACCTGGACTGGAGCTGCCCGCCCCAGCCCCCCTTGCATGGCCCTTCCCCACAGCCACGTGGAAGGATGTTTGCCCCATTAAAATCCCACAGTAGCTGAGCTGGGAGCTGGTTGAAAGAGCACGTGCTTTAGACTCGGCAAGCTGTGGACCGAATGCAGGTCTGCTGCTAGGCAGTCACGGGGGCAGCGGGGCCCTTTCATTGACCTCTCAGAGGCCCAGTTTCCCCACCTGTGACGTGACTCCTCAGAGGGCGAAATAAGCTCATGCATGTAACATGCCTGTCACGTGTTAGTCAAGCGCTGTTTTGGGAGGAAGCATTGGAAACAGGTGGTCAAGAGTTACAGACTGGAGTCTGAAGACAAGTAAGTGCTATGGATGTCAGGGACAGTGTGGTGACTGTAAGTTAGCCCTGCTCTGTGATACATCAGAAGTTGGTTAAGAGAGTGGATCGTACATTCTCATCCCAAGGAGAAATTTTTCTGAAGCTGTATGAGATGATGGATGTTAGGTAGGCCTGTTGTGATCTTTGCACAACGCATCAATCAAGCCATCGCACTGAATGCCTTAAACTTTTACAGTGACGTATGCCAGTGATTTCTCAGTAAGCTGGTTTAAAGTGCTCTAGTAGGAGGAGCCACCCTTTTGCATGAAGCCTTGAACTTAAAAAGGACTTTTTCAGTTTGATGAATGAAGAGAGCTGGGTGTGGATTTGTCTCGCTTTTCAGTGTGGAATGTTGACCGCCCCTTGGGCTGCTGGACACATGGAGGGGATTTTCTGGGCTTATAGGGTTGGCTGAGGAAGTCCCAGTAGGGGATCAGGAGGCTGAGCCCAGAGGCAGGACCACCAGGGTCAAGGGGGGCCCCACACTGCTCTCCTGGCAGCCATTCTCCTCTGCAAGGTAAGGGCAGGGAGAGAAGTTTCTTGTATTTTAGTAACTAAACCGTAATCGTGTGTTCTGAGTCACAGCCTGCTTCCGGCCCAAGCTTAGAAATACTCACCGGTTGTGGGGCATCGTGGGTTTTCACGGTCCTGTCTGTGTTCCTCCCGTCTGGCCTTTATTTTCCTTTGCTCCGTCCACTCGTACTTGTCAGTCAGTGTTGACGTAGTCATTTGCTTAGACCTGGGTTCGATCCCTGGATTGGGAAGATGCCCTGGAGAAGGGAACGGCTACCCTCTCCAGTGTTCTGGCCTGGAGGATCCCATGGACTGTATAGTCCAGGGGGTCGCAGAGAGCTGGACACAACCGAGCGACTTTCACATAGATGTAGATGCTCTGAGACGGTCTGAAGGTGCCAGTGTGCGCAAAAGTCTAAACTGTGTCTCAGCCTTTGGGAATAAGCCAGTAAATTCTTTAATTTTCATTCATTATTTCTCTCCCTCTGTCCCTGTCTGTCTCTCTCTCTCACACACACACACACACAGAATGCACACTTTAAAGAAAGTTTTACTTACTCAGAACTCCTTAAGGTTTTAAATGCCTTGTTTTCTTTTTTATTCAGAATCAAATTTATGTTCAGTTTGTTTCATGAAAACAATGGAAACGTGCACCAAGGAACAGAACAGTGGAAATTCTGTTCTTCCTTCCTAAGCACACAGTCGAAAAGTTGCATGTTTTAATCAACTGGAGGTCATCATTCACAGGTGGAGGGACAGGTCTGTAACATGAGTGCAGTCGTTTTTTTTGTTTTTTTTTTTTGGACTCTGGACTCAATTATGCAAAGTGGCCAGAACCTTCTAAAGAGAAGAAATGAGCAGACACGGGAATATGCTGCCAATTCAGTTGTTAGGAGTAAGCTGACAGAGTAAGCTGGGTCATGACAAAATCTGACTGCAAAAGAACGTGCTCATGGTAGAAAATGGAAAAATACAGAAACCTACAAAAGTATGAAAACGAGTCAACCACAAGCTGCATTGTCAATGTTTTAATGATTAGCCTTCCAGTCGATGTATATGTGTGAGTGTACATTTTTATTCTCATATGTACATGTTTTGAATCATATTTTTCCATGTGTGCATACGTGCTCAGTTGTATCCGACTCTGTGTGACCCCATGGATTGTAGCCCGCCAGGTTCCTCTCTGTCTATGAGATTCTCCAGGCAATAATACTGGAGTGGGTTGCCATTTCTTCCTCCAGAGGATCTTCCTGACTCAGGGATCAAACTCGCATCTCCTGTGTCTCTTGCTTATCAGGTGGGTTCTTTACCACTGAGCCACCTGGGAAGCCTATTGAATTGTACCCCAAGTTAATCAAGTTACTGTAGAAGTGTAGGGGCTTCCCTGGTAGCTCAGACGGTAAAGCATCTGCGTTGCAATGCTGGAGACTCGGGTTCGATTCCTGGGTCAGGAAAATCCCCTGGAGAAGGAAATGGCAACCCACTCTAGGATTCTTGCCTGGAGAATCTCATGGACAGAGGAGCCTGGTTAGGCTACAGTCCAGGGGGTCACAAAGAGTCAGACACGACTGAGCGACCTCACTATAGGGTGACTGTTCTCACATCATTAATTATAGAATCATTAAAATAATATGGAATAATTATATTGGGGGATAACTTAATAGGCTTCATTGCAAACATTTCAAGGCTGTAATTTTTTGTTACTGAATACGTGGTGGATGTTTTTAAGTAGAAATGAAACCAAATGTAAATAGGGATTAAAGAATAGAGTCTGGGAAACTGTTACCAGGGTGTTTTTTTTTTTCTTTCTTTTGAAGAGTCTAGCCTCAGCATCAGCTTGTTGTTCTAGCCACTATTTCTATTATTGGATAAAATCAACTCAGCAAATTTCTGTAGTATTTATGTTCCCATCCATAGACCACAGGACGATCAGAGTCTGTCACATTGTTTGGTTTTTTTTTGAAGACTGGTGGTCCTAGTGTGTGTTTGGGGGTTAACATGGGCTCAGTGACTTTCTAGAGAAATGCTGTGGGGCTCTGCTCGTCGTCTTGGGTTCTCCGTGTTCTTGTGGGCCTGGTGGTTCCCTTCACAGCTTGGCTGATGGTTAAAGCAGACGGTTCAGCACCTCATCAGGAAGCAGTTTTGTAATCATTGCTACACAAGACCCATCAAAAACCTCTGCTGAGGACTTTGAGAAGGGGTGGTTATGTCTTTAGGGCAGCTGTTCTTAAACACATTAGGTCATAGAGCCATTTACGGGTGGATACGCTGCCACATATCATGCAGGTCTGTGGTAATTTCCCAGGGGTGCAGTCCCCCAGAGCCCGAGCTCACTGTCTTGCCTCAGATGCTCTAAGCTCTCTCCCTGCATTACACCCCCACCCCCGTCAGCATCCTCTGAGCACTGGCCACTGCTCCTGGGTGACGGGCTTAGCATGTTCTCACCCACCCGCTGGGCTGGGACCATCTCTTCGGGCAGGTGGTCCTCCGGGGCAAGGTCCTTCTCAGGATGTCCCAGTCCTGAGCCTTTCCCTCCGTTCAGATCTCTCCCTCAGGAAACTCACACTTCCTTGGCCCCAGTAAATTCTAAGAATGGTCATCCATCTCGGTAGCCTTTTAGGCTTTTATGTTGCAATTCCATCACAAGCTACTGTGCCTTACAGACCCCAGTGAATATAGGTTGTACCTTAAGTTGTTCCTTGGAAGCCCTCTCCCTTGGTTTGAGGGAAGAGGAGGGAAGGTGTTCTCCACTTGTTCTCCAGAGAAAGATTCTCTACCTCTCTTACACTACTGTCCTTTAAAATGTTTTATTTATTTTTGGCTATGCTGGGTCTTTGTTGCTGCGAGGGCTTTTTCTACAGCATTCAGGCTTCTCACTGTGGAGCACGGGCTTCTAGGGTACACAGGGACCTTCCCCTGGAGGACCACCTGCCTGAAGAGATGCTCCCAGCCCAGCGGGTGGGTGAGAGCGTGCTAAGCCCATCACCCAGGAGCAGTGGCTTCAGTGGTTGTGGTGCGCAGGCTGAGTTGCTCTGCAGCATGTGGGATCCTCCTGGACCAGGGGTGGAATCCGTGACTCTTGTGTTGACAGGCAAAGTCTTTACCACTGAGCCACCAGGGAAGCCCCCTTCCCTGCTCTCTTGTGATGCCCTTAATTTAGATGGTGGGCAAAGCCCAGTGGAAAAGATTTCAAAACCACTTAGGTCTTGGATTACGGTGTCTACAGCTTCCTTTAAATAAGGGATGGGGGAGTCTTTGCCCAGATTATTTTGTCTAGTTTATGGACAATCTTGAGACAGAGTGTTTGATTCTAACATCTTAAGCTAAACTGCTCTTTCCGTGGCTCAGTGTAGGGGGACCTTAGTGGGATGGGGTCTAGGAGCAGGGGATGGCTTTGGACTGGGAAGAAGCACTGTAGCTATGCTGAGGGCTTCTGAGGGGTGACTCCGGAAGGAGAGGAGGAGCTGTGAACCTCGCTTTGCTTGTCACTCGCTGAGAGGCTGGAGGACTTGGTCTAACATCAGCATGGTGTTTTCCGTAACCGTAAACCACGTGTGTCAAATAGTCAGATGTAAAATCCTGGTTCTCAGAAGTCCTTTGTGGATCTGTGACGTTCCAAGGATTTCTAAGCCAACAAACTGACAATGGAGACAAAAGTAGTGTTTTGATAGAATTTCATTTTTTTCCTACTATAGTCGATTTACCCTCTTGTATTAATCTTTGGTATACAGCATAGAGATTCAGGATTTTTACAGATTATACTCCATTAAAAGTTCTTACAAGATAATGGCTATGGTAACCTGTGCTATATAACATATTCCTGTTGATTATCATTATTTTTTGTATCTATAGAAAAAAACAGACGAGAGCGAGAATTGGAAATAATACCTGTTTTTTTATTGATACCTTGTGGGAGAAGCAGGAAAAGCCTCTTCTCTGGGCTTTAATCCATGTGTAAATGATATTCTGACTTAGTGACTGGCAGTGAGGAGTGGGTGGAAAGTCTCTTCCACCCTACCCCGCCCCCAGCTTGGAGTCAATGCAGGGAGGAGTAAGAGGTGCTAGGCACACATCTGTCCAAACCCTTCCCCACACATTGTACCAACTAGAGACTCCCTTTTATTTAGTAAGTTCATTGTAATGCAAATGGTCCTTGAAAGGATTAACCACATGGTCATTTGATCACATAATCAAATTGTTCTTTTCCTGGTGGGGTGGTTCTGAAAGAAATAGCATGACTGGGAAAAGTAGTGATTTGGGAATATTACATTCTTCGCTTGAGGACAGACTGAAATGGCTCCCTAGGATGATCGGATCTGGGAGACGTCCTTTCTAGAGCCAGAGTATAGGAACATCAGACTTCATGCACGCAGTCGATAGACTCCTTAGGTGATCTGGATCGGTGTCTCAGTTATGTTCAACAGAAGACGAATCCCGTGAAATGTTTCATGGTGGGAGGGGAAGGGTCTGTGGTCAAATCTGTTTGCAAAGCATTCCTTGTATCCCTCACTTGGGCATTTGGTATATTTGTTGTTTGGTCACTAAATCTTTTCCAATTTTTTGCGACTCCGTGGACTGTAGTACACCAGGCTTCCCTGTCCTTCACTATCTCCCAGAGCTTGCTCAAACCCATGTCCATCGAGTCAGTGATGCCATCCAACCATCTCATCCTCTGTCGTCCCCTTCTTCTCCTGCCTTCAGTCTTTCCCACCATCAGAGTTTTTTTTCAATGAGTTGGCTGTTTGCATCAGGTGGCCTAAGTATTAGCATATTAAGGGTTCTGAGAAGACTTGCTATTTGGAAACTTGTTTAGCTGGATTAAAGAAGTGGTTCCCTAAGTTACATGACTAAGGAACACCCACTGGGAATACTGAGTGTCCCCTTCTTGGGAATGTTCTAAGTTTCCAGAGCAACTGCTATGGCTCAAGATGCTTTTCAGGCTCTGGTTAAATTGCTTTGAAACCAACAAAAAATTTGCTCCAGTTGACCTCTGGTGTTTTGTTTTCTTTACCTCAAAGGTGAGTTTTAAATTAGAATCACATATTTAAGATCTGATGCAAAGATAAACAGATGACAACATGAAATGATTGAATATGTAAAATGCTCACCAGTATTATTTGTGCACACACATGCACACAGGCTTTGAATGCATTCCTTAAAGAATCAGGGCTTTGTTAATAACTCCATGAAAATAAATGACTCCATGAAAATTAAAAATCTAAATCTCCTGTTTTTAATAGAAGTTAGTTTAGTAGAATTTACTCCAGTTACTTTATAACATCCAACCAGTCCATCCTAAAGGAGATCAGTCCTGAATTTTCACTGGAAGCACTGATGCTGAAGCTGAAACTCCAATACTTTGGCCACTTGATGCAAAGAACTGACTTATTGGAAAAGGCCCTTATGCTGGGAAAGATTGAAGGTGGGAGGAGAAGGGGACGACAGAGGATGAGATGGTTGGATGGCATCACAGACTCAATGGACATGAGTTTGAGTAAACTCCGGGAGTTGGTGATGGACAGGGAGGCCTGATGTGCTGTGGTTCATGGGGTCGCAAGGAGTCGGACATGACTGAGCAACTGAACTGATGCTTTAAATTAACACACCTCAGTCAAAAGCCATGGAGAAGGAAGTGGCAACCCACTCCAGTGTTCTTGCCTGGAGAATCCCAGGGACGGAGGAGCCTGGTGGGCTGCCGTCTATGGGGTCGCACAGAGTCAGACAGGACTGAAGCGACTTAGCAGCAGCAGTAGCAGCAGTCAAAAGCCATAGCTGGTCCCTGGTTTGAATGTAACTGACTTTTCTGAGAGGTATATTGGAGTTTAATAGCAAATGAAAGACATCTGGGAGGAGACAAAAGAAAGCAATTGATGATAAATTATCTGACTGCCCAGGTGTCACCCAAACATCTATTCATGAACTCATTAATTTTGAACAGGATAGTCTTTTTCCTAAATGTAAGCGTTCCCCTGTAACTGACTTTATTCCTTCCACATGGTGTTTTACAGAATCATTTTCCCCTGTGTAGTTGACTCACTATCCCTGCAGCGTCATCTCCCATTGTATGAGGACATGAGGGTTGACTCTAATGTTGATACTGGTGGTTTGTCCCGAGGTTCTGCTTTCACAGTTCTGACGCCATGGACAGTCTTGGGAGCGTCTTCCAGTGTACCTGGTAAGTTTTTCTCGAGGCTGTCTCCGAGAATGGACCCGCAGAGCCTTGGGGAAGGGCTGTTGAGCTTGGCTAGAGAGCGCTTGTTTTCTTCAGCAGCGGTGGATGAGCATTCTCATTGATTGACACACAGAGGCTTTGTCTGACTTTGACGTTTTTACCATATGGGCGTGAAGGGTGCTTCTGGTTTTATCCTAGGGCGGTTTAATTGGCATTTCTGCTTCCTACTGCGCTCGGGCGCCTCTCCGTGAGTTGTCAGATCTCCTGTGTTTCTCAGTGAAGCGCCCTTGACCCAGTTTGCTAGCTTTTCCCTCACTAACTGATTCCTCATGAATTTATTATTATTATTATTACTGCTTTGTCCATTTATGTGCTACAGAAACTTTGGATGAGAAGATACTTGTAACTTTAATATAACTGAATTTATCTTTTAATATGTACTTTTAGTTTTAATATACACCTGTATTGCCTCTTAAGGTTTTACAGCTTTTCCTTCTCAAACCTACCTGGAATTGATTTCACGTACCGTGTAAGATGGGCTTCCCCGGTGGCGCTAGTGGTAAAGAACTGGCCTGCCAATACAGGAGACGTAAGAGATGCTGCTTCCATCCCTGAGCCAGGAAAGTCCCCTGGCGGAGGACGTGGAACCCACTCCAGTATTCGTGTCTGAAGGGTCCCATGGACAGAGAAGCCTGGCGGGCTGCAGTCCATGGGGTTGCAAAGAGTCAGACACGACGGAAGCGACTTAGTACACGCACACAGTTGTAAGATGTGAATCCAACTCGTTTTTTCCCCGAATGGAGAATTGGTTGTGCAAGCCTCCCTTAGAATACTCCATCTAACCTTCCATGCCATCAGTTATAAATCAGTTTTCCACAGGTACGTGTATCTGAGTTTTGATATGTACATGAATTGTACATGTATCAATTTTTGTTCCATTTGCTAAGTCGCTTCAGTCGTGTCTGACTCTGTGCGACCCCATAGACGACAGCCCACCAGGCTCCCCCGTCCCTGAGATTCTCCAGGCAAGAACACTGGAGTGGGTTGCCATTTCCTTCTCCAGTGCATGAAAGTGAAAAGTGAAAGTGAAGTCACTCAGTCGTGTCCGACTCCTAGTGACCCCATGGACTGCAGCCTACCAGGCTCCTCATCGATGGGATTTTCCAGGCAAGAGTACTGGAGTGGGGTGCCATTGCCTTCCCTTTACCTGTCATTTTATTCACCAATATTGAACTATTTTGATTACTGTAGATTTATGTATCTTGATATTTAGTATAAAATTATCCCTATCTTGTTTCTCAGAAATACTTTGGCTCTTCTTGACTATCTGCATTTCCTTTAAATTTCTTTTTTAGAACCAGCTTAAGTTTCACCAGAAATAATTACATGTAAAAATCAAAAATTTAAAAATTATTCCCCAAGAGTCTTCATACCCGTGAACATAGCATATTTACTCTTTTATGAGTTCCTTAATGGAAGTGAGAAATAGATTTAAGGGCCTAGATCTGATAGAGTGCCTGGAAGTGAGAAATAGATTTAAGGGCCTAGATCTGATAGATAGAGTGCCTGATAAACTATGGAATGAGGTTTCTGACATTGTACAGGAGACAGGGATCAAGACGATCCCCATGGAAAAGAAATGCAAAAAAGCAAAATGGCTGCCTGGGGAGGCCTTACAAATAGCTGTGAAAAGAAGAGAAGCGAAAAGCAAAGAAGAAAAGGAAAGATTTAAGCATCTGAATGCAGAGTTCCAAAGAATAGCAAGGAGAGATAAGAAAGTCTTCCTCAGTGATCAATGCAAAGAAATAGAGGAAAACAACAGGATGGGAAAGACTAGAGATCTCTTCAAGAAAATCAGAGATACCAAAGGAACATTTCATGCAAAGATGGGCTCGATAAAGGACAGAAATGGTATGGACCTAACAGAAGCAGAAGATATTAAGAAGAGGTGGCAAGAATACACAGAAGAACTGTACAAAAAAGATCTTCATAACCCAGATAATCACGATGATGTGATCACTGACCTAGAGCCAGACATCCTGGAATGTGAAGTTAAGTGGGCCTTAGGAAGCATCACTATGAACAAAGCTAGTGGAGGTGATGCAATTCCAGTTGAGCTATTTCAGATCCTGAAAGATGATGCTGTGAAAGTGCTGCACTCAATATGCCAGCAAATTTGGAAAACTCAGCAGTGGCCCCAGGACTGGAAAAGGTCAGTTTTCATTCCATTCCCAAGGAAAGGCAATGCTTAGACTCCACACTGTCTAGGGCCCTCGAGCCACAGCCTGTGAGGCCCTGGACAGCAGCTACAGACGCTTGTACGCCCAGAGCCTGCACTCCGAGAGAGGAGCCCCCACAGTAAGAAGCTGGTGCACCGCGACGAAAAATAGTGCCCCCCACCTCGCTGCAACTAGAGAAAGCCTGCGAGCAGCAATGAAAACCCAGCACAGCCAAAGTAGGCAAATTAATAGTTTTTAAAAAATTACTCTAGTACAAGAGTGCCAGGATACCTGGAAGTTGATCCCTTATCCTGGTTTAGATGTTTTAGAATGCTTTAGACATTTCACTGGAAGGTATGTTCTTTGCAAGGAACGTGTGTGTTCTCTGTCAGTTGAAGTGTACTTCTATTTCTTCTTTGCTAAGAGTGTGTTTGGAAATTATGAATTGATGTCAAATTTCATCATCTTCATCTTTTTGAGATTTTCTTTCTCCTATAATTTACAGTTGTAAGATAATCGACTTTCTTGTTTTGCTTAAAATCCCTGTATTCCTGGGTTAAACCCATCCTGTTCATGGTGCCTTATGTTTGTGGTTCATTGCTGGATTCAGTTGGTTAATATCTATTCATTATGCTCATGGGTAAGATTTCCCTTTAATTTTCGTTTCTCTCAGTGTCCTTGGTTGGTTTCATTATCCAGGTTATGTTAACCTTACAATGTTAGCTGGAAATTGTTGCATCTTTCCCTGTTATCTGAAAGAGTTTGTATAGATTAGAATTACCTGTTCCTTGCACGTTCAGTAGAAGTTGCCTGGAAAACCATCTGGACCTTGTTTTTATTTTCTGAAGCATTTTAAATTGGAGTTAATTTATGGAATGGTTATAGAAATATTCATGTATTCTGTTTTGTCTTGAATCACTTTTATTAAGTTGTATTTGTTTAGGAATTTATCTGTTTCCATGAGTTTGTCATTTTAAAAATTTATAGGCATGAGCTTTAGGATTGCTACTTTGGTGTTATGTCTTCTTTCACTGTTAATCTAACATTTTATTCTATTATTTTTAAAATCACTGCTGCATCTGAATTTATGCACTGTTTTTCATTTCCAGTGTTTATCTTCTTGATTTGTTTGCTCATTGATCTCTCCAGAGTTTGCCTACTTTCTTTCTAAAAACTTGGCTTAAATCTTTTCTCTTTGATTTCTTTGTATTATTTTCATTTTTTCTTCCTTTTACTTCTCTGACTTAATATCCAAAGTTTAATTTATTTTCTTGTCCTGCTGGTTCTTGTTTTTCTTTTTCACTTTCTTTTGGATTGACTGAGATTAACCACTTCTCTCAGCAATTGATAAATCGAATTATCTTTTTCCTCTTCCTTCTATTCTGTGTTTTGTTTTAGTGAAACATCTGCTAATTTTAATTTTGAGGGATTAAAAAAACCATGCAGTCATCGAACATAAAAATGTTAGATTAATAGTGAAAGAAGACATAACACCAAAGTAGCAATCCTAAACACGAGCAGTTATGATTAATTCATATTGTTCATGTAAGACACACTTGATTTGTAGCTGCATGTGTAAGTTCCAGATATACTGCTGGGATTTAACTTTGAGTTTTATTTACATACCTCCATTCTTGATCATTTGAGAGCATTACACATAATCAATAGTTCAGCATTTATTGAAAGTTTTTTCGAAAGTTTCTGCACTGTAGAGTTTTACCCTGAGAAATACGCACAAAAACATTTGATCCTTAGGAGACTTCACACCAAGGATTATTGATATTTATCTGCACAGTTAAGACACTAGGTACAAAATCGGTACCTTCACTTCCTCTCGAGGAACCTGAAGATCACCACTTCCCGATGGAACCCGCCTTTCTCACCCCCGACAGGACGAGCTGGACGTGGCTCGTTTATGTGTGGCCCCCGGTACCCAGGATGGCTGCTCACTGTTCCTTCTTGTACCTCTGGTCTTTTATGTGGGATGATAAAGGTGCATCTTTTGGGAATTCATTTAGTGAGGGTCTGTTTGTGGTAGATATTACTTTCTTTCTCTGTAATGGTGATATTTAACTGTACATTTGAAAGAGGCCTCTTATTTCTTGGACTATCAAGTGCTCTTATTTTCAGTGTGATAAACCTCACTCTGCCTGGGCTCCTTTTGTGTCTGTGATTTTTAACTGTGAACTCGGTGCTTGAATCTTCATCTGTGGGACCTTCTCAAGGTCTGGGATCAAGTTGTTTTCCTTCAGAGAAAATGTGTCATCCTATCTCCAAATACCTAGGCCTGAGACCACTTAATAAGAAATGTATTGTGTGCTTTTCATGGAAACCTGATTGAGGTCTCTGATTTTAAAAAATGTTTTTTAACTTTTTATTTTGTATTGTATAACAGATTAATAATGCTGTGATAGTTGGAGGTGAACAGCAAAGGGACTCAACCATACATGTACATGTTCTGATTAAATTTACAACGTGTTTTCATTCTTTCCATATAGTACCAAGATCAAAATGAATCTGCTTATCCTAAGTGGTTAGCGTCTATTTTGTCTGGTTTTAATATTGCTTTTTTTCATCATCTTTCACTCTGCCTTCCTTTTCTATCTCTTCATATTTTAAATATATCCTTTCGAAGCAGCACAGGTTAAGAGTTTAGTTTTTACGATATAATCTGATTATTTTAAAAAGATCCGTTGGGACTTCAGCTATGATAGATCATTTCTACCTTGTCGTTTGTGGTTCTTTTCTTTTCTGTGCTGCTTCCTTTTTATTTTCATGTTTTCCTTCGAGTTTTTCAATTAAACATATTATCTCTCTCTTTTTTGGGAAGTTTAACGTTGCACTTATCATTTAGTGAGTTACTCTCAAATTTTTAATATGTGCATTGACTTTCAAGTCTGTTGTTAGACAATACCTTTTTCTCCTTCTGAATAATAAAGAATTATATTACTTTAACCATACCTTCTATAAGTTTTGATCAATATTTTAGATATTTAATTGCTGATTTTTTTAGATTTCACCACGTTCATCCATCTCTTTGCTTACTTTTCCTTACTGCATCTCAGACCTCCCTTTGGAGATAATTGTTGTTTGTGATGAAATACATCCATTGGCATTTTCTTTGGTGATGTGCTTTGGGTTTGCTGAAAATCCTATTTTGCTTTGTTTCTTGAGTGGCGGTATAGCTGTACCCACGGTTCCAGATTGATAGTTATCTCCTCACAGTGCTTTGAAGTTCTTTCGCTGGCATCCGGCTCCAGTTACAGCTGTTAAGCCTGATGTCAAGTTGTCACTGCTTTGAAGTAGTCTGTCTTTTCTGTCTGCCTCTGCTTTCTGTGTTTTTATTTTGTATCTAGCTCCCTGCCTCTCTTCTTCCTTCCTTCCTTTGCTAATTAGAATGGATTGTGCTTCTGCAGTCTGAGCATTCTGTCTTTCATCAGTTCTAGGAAATCCTTCTCTCTCCAAACGCTGACTGTCTTTCTGTTCTTTCTTTGGATCCTAATTACACATGTGTTGGGCCTTCTCATTCTCGTAGCCCTCCTGTCACTTAAGCCCTCTCTTAAATTGGCGTTATCATTTGAAGGGTCATATTGCTATCTTTGGGTTTTCTAAATCTGTATTTTTATTTCTCTTTTGGCTTTGGGTTTTTTTCCTTTTCTGACTCTAGCTCAGGGAGTTTTGTTTCCTTAGTGTTTTGTAATTTTTTGTTGCGAACTCATAGGTAGCTGCCATGATCTGCATGCCTGTGTACATAGTCGCTAAGTTGTGTCTGACTCTTTGCGACCCCATGGACTGTGGTCCACCAAGCTCCTCTGTCCATGGAGATTCTCCAGGCAAGAATACTGGAGTGGGTAGCTGTTCCTTCTCCAGGGGATCTTCCCAACCCAGGGATCGAACCCACATGTCCTGTGGCTCCTGCACTGCATCTGGATTCTTTACTGCTGAGCCACAGGGGAAGACTGCACAGGCATCCTAGAAGGCCTGGCTTTTTTGAAGTCTTGCTCCTCCAGTGAGACTTGGGTTGGCCTCTGCCCTAATACCCTGAAATACCTTTGTATAGGGACCACTTCAGTTAATTTTCAGCTTGAGGGATCCTGGGTCATGCGGGTAGGATAAATGCAAACCCTGAAACTGTGTGAACACAGATCTGTGGTTACAGATTCACGGGGGAGGCCTTTTCTTTTCTACCTGAGCTGAGGCCCAAACAAACGCATCTCCTTGTTGCTCCCCTGCTGGTCAGCAGTTCTCCCCGGCACATCCTTTCACCGAGTGGAACTGTTGAGAGTCATTACCAAGGTGCAGTGTGACAGCTGATCCTTGAACATCAGAGTGTGTGTGTGTGTTTATGATGCACTTACACTTACAGTCAGCCCTCCAGATCCACGGTTCCTCTGCATCTAGGGATTCAATGAGCCATGGACTATGATTTTTGTAAATTACTATAATAAGAGGGTAGGTGTTGCAAGAAGGCATCAGAAGGCAGACACACTGAAACCATAATCACAGAAAATTAGGCAATCTAATCACATGGACCACAGCCTTGTCTAACTCAATGAAACTAAGCCATGCCATGTGGGGCCACCCAAGACGGGTGGGTCATGGTGGAGAGATCTGACAGAATGTGGTCCACTGGAGAAGGGAATGGCAAACCACTTCAGTATTCTTGCCTTGAGAACCCCATGAACAGTATGAAAAGGCAAAATGATAGGATACTGAAAGAGGAACTCCCCAGGTCAGTAGGTACCCAATATGCTACCGGAGATCAGTGGAGAAATAACTCCAGAAAGAATGAAGGGATGGAGCCAAAGCAAAAACAATATGAGATGGCTGGATGGCATCACCGACTCGATGGACGTGAGTCTGGGTGAACTCTGGGAGTTGGTGATGGACAGGGAGGCCTGGCGTGCTGCGATTCTTGGGGTCGCAAAGAGTCAGACACGACTGAGCGACTGAACTGATAATATTTATTATTGAAAACCATTTGCATATAAGTGGACCTACACAGTCCAAACTCCTGTTGTTCATGGGTCAACTCTCTTTGACTTCCGTTTGAATTTTAGCCTATAAAGTTCCAGGTTTTTCTTCCGTGTTAGGTTCACATCACAGTATATTCAGGCTGTTGAGACCCAAATTACCAGGAAGTCCTTCATTTCTTGGTTGTGTGTTGACTACAATGCCTGCAATTTCGTAGGCACATCTTCCAGGCCTGTTTTATTTCTCACATTGACTGTGTCTCCCTTAAGGTCGGGGATACTCACCCACAGCTTGATTAATGTTTTCCAATCGCTCAAGTCAAGATATGACCCCGAGTTTTAGTGTTTGTGCAACTGAAAAATTTATCATTTCTGTGTGGGCCCCATGTCAAGTGGAAGGAATGTTGATACCATAAAATAAATTAATATTCTGCTATAAAATTTATGCTAAAGTATTCTTTGCTTAAAAAAAATTCTGAGTTACATAAGAGTGTGTGTAATACAGGAAGAAGTGGCTTGCCTTTGGGTAGGTTGGCTGCCCCGCATCCTCCTGGCTGCTTAACCCAAACAATTCAGACAGTGCTCTCCATGTTCCGCCTCAAGGGCTCTTGCTGGCTGAGTGTCCTTCAATAACTCTATGGTGGATCCAGAGGAGCCTGGAAACCCAGTTTAATGAAATGTGCAGACGGTGCTAAGGGAGAGAAGTGTTTCATTCTCAGTGGGGACAGGAGCTCAATAGCGGGAGGAATAACTAATGCTATAAGCAATAAATAACGGAACAAGAGAATACGCCTGTGCTTGAACTAGAGAAAATTAATGTACCTTTGGAAAAACGATCTGCGGTGATTCTCCGAGGGACGATCTCAGAGGGAAAATTGGATCCAGAGAAGAAATGTGAGAGCAGAGGGTGGGAAGTTACACTGCAGCTATTTCCAGCTAATCGGTCATTAGCCCAGTGACAGGGCGCTGAGGAAGTTTTAGCCATTTTAACAACAACAAAAAATTTGTTGTTATTCTTGCATAACAACATAAATACTTGCTGCAGAGTGCCTTACCGCTTTGAACCCGCTGACATCCATCACCGGGGGTTATTTGTCATTTACTGGGGTTTACAAGGCATTGTCCCTGTGAGCTCCCCAAGCATGAATTAGAGGTGCGCTTAGGGAAGAAGGAAGCTGTTTTCAATCATCCTGTTACTGATTAAGTCATTCGAGCACAGAATGCTTAAGGCCAATTTCAAAAATAAAATGGCCTAAACCTCGAGAGTGGGCGTCCGACTGTGGCCTCACGGCCCTTTTCTTTGGTTCATGCTGTTCCCTTCTTGGTAAAAATCACTCCCAGTCGTGAAGGCGCAGCCTGGAACCTCTGCCCGCCGGGGCCCTTCCCTGACTCCCAGCCCTGAATTATGTCTCTTGTGACCTTGAGGTGCCCCTGCAGTCTTTGGGGGCCTTTTTGGCTCACAGTGAGGTGCTTGGATTGGCTCTTCTAACACGGTCTTTGGAGAGTCTGCTGTTCCTCTATCCTGTGGCACAAAATTCAGTGCGTGATGATTCCTTCTCTTTTACTGGACCTTAAAGAGATTTTCGGGTTTCCCAGGTGGCTCAGTGGTAAAGAATTTGCTTGCCAGTGCAGGAGATGTGGGTTTGATTCCTGGGTCGGGAAGATCCCCTGGAGGAGGAAATGGCAACCCACTCCAGTATTCTTGCCTGGGAAATCCCATGGACAGAGAAGCCTGGAAGGCTACAGTCCACGGATCAGAAAGAGCTGGACACCACTTAGCAACTAGACGGCAACAATAACAAAGAGATTTTTAAGTTCTTATGAATGTCCATGTTCAATTCTGTTTGAATCCAAAGGACAAAAAATGGCAATCCAGGGCTGACACAGAGGAAGGTACTAAGTAAGTGGTGACGGGGACTTCCCTGGTGGCCTAGCGGGTCACCTTGCAGTGCGGGGGATGTGGGTATGATCCCTGGTCAGGGAATTAAGATGCCTCGTGAAAGTCAGTCTTGTCCGACTCTTTTTGACGCCTTGGACTGTAGCCTCCCAGGCTCCTCTGTCCATGGAATTCTCCAGGCCAGAATACTGGAGTGGGTTGCCATTCCCTTCTCCAGGGGATCTTCCCAACCCAGGGACTGAATCCTGGTCTCCTGCGCTGCAGGAAGATTCTTTACTGTCTGAGCCACCAGGGAACCCCAAGAATACTGGAGTGGGTTGCCTTTCCCTTCTCCAGGGAATCTTCCCAACCCAGGGATCAAACCCAGGTCTCCCGCATTGCAGGCAGATTCTTTACTGTGTGAGCCCCCAGGGAAATCAAGAGGCCTGTCCCATAAGGCTGCTAAGCTGATGTACCACAACTAACACCCAGACCCTATGCAGCCGAATAAATAAGTATATTTTTTTTAAGTAGTGAGCTGACCCAGATTTTTGCTGTCACACGTTTCCTGTTATCCCCTCCCTCTAAGATTCCAGTGAAAACCACCAATACTTTATTTTTAGGGTCTCGTCTGTCTCCATTGGAGCCTCCCAGATGGCTCAAGTGGTAAACCCGCCTGCCAATGCAGGAGACACAAGTTTGATCCCTGGGTGGAGAAGATCCCCTGGAGGAGGAAATGGCAGTCGGCTCCGGTATTCTTGCCTGGAGAATCCCGTGGACAGAGGAGCCTGGTGGGCTGCAGTCCATGGGGCCACAAGGAGTCAGACAGCAGGACTGAGCTCAGCACCGGCTGTTTCCATGGGAAACCCCAGGTTTCTGCCTCTCTGGTGCGGGGGCGCCACCTAGTGGGGAAGGATGGCAACTGTAGGCTGTCGCTGTGCCTCACCGTTTCTCCAGGTTCTTTAGTTTAGGAAGCCAAGAAGGAGGCACTTTGGGGGTGAGCTGCAGCAGTGGGACCAGAGCCACGACGCTCCAACACAAGGTGCAGTAGCCTGAAGTCTGCACGGTGTGGTCTGAGGGCAGCCGATCTAGACGCTGCTGCTCAGAGGTCCTTCTTCCAGTGGCCTTTCGTGAATTCCGGGTGGCCGGGTCTTGTGCCTATCCCAGCTGCATGAACGGCAAAGGGGAAGCAGATCGTTGCCCACGGGGCCAAAAGGGAAGAGGACGGATGCTGGATTCGCAGATAGCAGATGTCCGTGACCTCGGTCCTAGCACCCATGAGCCCGTTACAGGCAGCACGTTTGCGTTGACAGCTGCCAGCGTGTGGGCATCGCTGGATATCCAGTACGTGCTTCACAATTCCTGGCTAATGAGGAATAGATGGGCAGGGAGGCACTGTGAGCACCACAAGGCCACAGGGTCCCCGGGGAAAGGGTAGAAAGTCAAGGCCATGTTGTGTGGGTAAATTCAGAAACAGCCATATGTTGGCTTCAAAACTTAGCCTCAAATTCTTCAAAATTCTTTTAGCTAAGAAGTGATGTATCCATCAGCGGTGTGTAGCGGAATCCATGCTAGGAGACTTCCAAGGCAAGGTGACATCAGACCCAGCCTTGTTCGCTGGGATCACCGGATCCTGGATCCTGCGTCCATCACGTAACTTCCTAACGAGCCACCTGGCTGGAGAGGCCACGTGTAGGTGCTCTGGTCAAAGGCCTCAGCTGAGCCCTGCCTTTGAGTGGTCCAGGCTTGGGTACCAAACGTGAGAGTGAGACTGGCCCGTGGCACAGCCCACCCCCGGGCTGAGTGAACCGCAGATGCTGGTGCTGCGTGCAGAAGAGCCGCCCAGCTGAGCCCTGCCTGAGCTCCTGACGCAGCCAAGTGTCAGGTGATAAAACGGCCGTTGCTTGAAGCCCCCACGTGTTGGGATGGCCCATTACCCGTGATGCAGAACGGGCACACACTGCCGTCTCTTCAGCCTGAACGAGGACGTCAGGACCGGACACGCTTCACGTTACGCTGACTGCGATCTCAGCCAACCTGTGCTATAAAAAGAGCTGTTTATGAAGAAAGATTAAATGACCTTTTTCCCCCCAAAAGACTTTTAAATAATACGTTTGAATAACTACATGTCTTCCTCCAGTCAGCAGCTCACTGGCAGGCTGCCCCCTCTTGTTTCGGGGAGCTCCGTGCAGCGGGACCGAGAGGCAGAGGCGTGCGTCTCACTGGCTGTCACAGCTTTGAGCACGTGGCCCCTGGGGACCCGTGGACTTCTGTTTCCCCGTGCACATGGATCTTGGCAGACACGTGCAGTGAATTCCACTGGCGCTCTTGCAAAATAGGAAGGAGGCTTCCTTTCTGGAATTTTGGTTTATTTTTTTTTCTTTCCCTCTCCCCCCTTTCTTCCCCCTGAAGACGTATAGCCTGTCCTTTGTCCCAGAGCCTTATTGATGCCTGGGCAGGGGGAGGGCCAGGGTGAAGTTTGGGAAGGCCAGGGACTTGACTCGCATGCATCTTCCTTGGGCCTGAGCCCTGCTGCCCGCGCTATGGGCTTTCCTGGCCTCCCCGCTCTCTCCACCCGTGGGCACCTCCCCCACCCCTGCCAAGCTGCTCTGACCCACCAGGCACGTGTGCTGTATGTGTGCCTGAGAACCCAGTTTCATTAGGAAGGACGCTCAGTTCAGGGTCCACTCCAGGACACAGCACTGGTAACCTGCTCAGTTAACAGACCAGGTGACTTCTTTGTCAGAAGCTATGGCAAATACATGGGGAAACAGTGTCAGACTTTATTTTGGGGGGCTCAAAAATCACTGCAGATGGTGATTGCAGCCATGAAGTTAAAAGATGCTTACTCCTTGGAAGGAAAGTTATGACCAACATAGACAGCATATTCAGAGAAGGCAATGGCACCCCACTCCAGTACTCTTGCCTGGAAAATCCCATGGATGGAGGAGCCTGGTAGGCTGCAGTCCATGGGGTCGCTAAGAGTAGGACACGACTGAGTGACTTCACTTTCACTTTTCACTTTCATGCATTGGAGAAGGAAATGGCAACCCGCTCCAGTGTTCTTGCCTGGAGAATCCCAGGGACGGAGGAGCTTGATGGGCTGCTGTTTATGGGGTTGCACGGAGTCGGACACAACTGAAGCGACTTAGCAGCAGCAGCAGCAGCAGACAGCATATTAAAAAGCAGAGACATTACTTTATCCACAAAGGTCCGTCTAGTCAAGGCTGTGGTTTTTCCAGTAGTCGTGTATGGATGTGAGAGTTGGACTATAAAGAAAGCTGAGCACCAAAGAATTGATGCTTTTGAACTGTGGTGTTGGAGAAGACTCTTGAGAGTCCCTTGGACTGCAAGGAGATCCAACCAGTCCATCCTAAAGGAGATCAGTCCTGAGTGTTCATTGGAAGGAGTGATGTTGAAGCTGAAACTCCAATACTCTGGCCACCTGATGTGAAGAGTTGACTCATTGGAAAAGACTCTGATGCTGGGACGGATTGGGGGCAGGAGGAGAAGGCGATGACAGAGGATGAGATGGCTGGATGGCATAACTGACTCGATGGATGTGAGTTTGGGTGGACTCCAGGAGTTGGTGATGGACAGGGAGGCCTGGCGTACTGCGGTTCATGGGGTCGCAAAGAGTTGGAAACACCTGGGCAACTGAACTGAACTGAAGGGGCCAGGACAGCCCTCCTCCCTCCTCAGTCAGTCAACCCACAGCCAGGAAGCCCAGACCCTGCACCAGAGAGCATTCTAGATTCTGGGAAGGTATTCATGAACAAAATGCACAAAAATTCCGTATTTGTGGGGTGGCCTCTCTCAAGGAAGAGGGAGAATAAACAATAAGCACATGAAGCGTGTTCGAAAGCTGGAAGTAAGAGAACGGATTCGAACAGGATCAGGGATGGCTGGGGAGGGATTGCGGGGAGAGTGCGGTCAGGGGCGGTCTCATCCAGAAAATGGCATTCGAGCAAACGCCAGAAAGAGATTAGATGAACCAGTAACGTGATGTCTGGGGGGAAGGGCATTCGGGGAGGAAGAGACCCTTGGTGGAACGGCCTTAAGCTGGTAGCAGGAAGGAGCCGGGAGTCCCTGTTTGTGACTAGGTAGGAACAGATGAGCTTGGAGGGCCACGTGAGCCATTGCAAGGGGCCGCAGACTCTGTGAGATGGGGAATGTTTTGAACAGAAGTGATAGGAACTGATTTGTGTCTTGGGAGGATCTGGCTGCTGACTTAAGAATCAACTGTGCGGGACCAGGGTGTCCTCGGGAGACCCTGTAGGAGGCTGTTACAAGAAATGTGGTTGAGAGTGGGGGGTGAAGAGAACCCACAGAGGTAGCGATGGGAGAGGTGAGTAGGAGTGGGATTTCGAGTGCGTTCTGAAGGTAGAACTGAGAGGGTTTGCTCCTGGGTTGGGATTGGAGTGGAAGCAGAGGCAGGGATGCGGGCCTGTAACTAGGAGGCTGGGGCAGCTGAGAAGGGTCTGGCGGAGATGAGCTGTTCAACTTGGGCAGTTTTGTTTGTTTTTGATACTGTGCGGCATGCGGGATCTTACTTCCCTGACCAGGGATCGAACCTGTGCCCCCGAAGTGGAAATGTGAATTCTTAACCACTGGACCACAAGGCAAGTCCCCTGGGCTGTGTGGCACTGGGGAGGGAGGGCTGCTGGAGTCCAGAGAGAGATGTGAGTGGGCACTTGGACATGCCAGGCTGGCTGTCAGGGCGAAGACCAGGCTTTAACAAAGACACGCTTCCCGAAAGGTTGCCTGGTTTCGGGTTAGATTAAGGCTCATATGTAGCTGCCACAATCTGCATGCATGCTAAGTCACTAAGTTCTATCTGACTGTTTGTGACCCCGTGGACTGAAGTCCACCAGACTCCTCTGTCCATGGGATTTCCCAGGCAGGAATCCTGGAGCGGGTTGCCATTTCCTCCTTCAGGGGGTCTTCCCGACGCAGGGATCAAACCCACATCTCCTGCATTGGCAGGCGGGTTCTTTACCCCTGAGCTGCCTGGGAAGCCGAGTCACTGGATTAGCACCCACCCTAATCTAATGTGACCTCATCCTAACTTGAATGTATCTGCACAGACCCTATTTACAAATAAATTCACTCCTCCACGTGCCAGAGGTGTGAAGCCTTGAACATAGCTTATGGGGAACTCGGCTCTACTCACTACGGTACTCAAGGAAGAAAACAGAAGCCTGGGCTGTAAAATGCAACATAAGCTAAGGCAGTGCTGCATTATCAAAATAAACAGCTGATTTAGTAATTGGCTTCATACTTCTTTTGTAAAACTCTGGACTACTGCAAACAAGCTTTAACCACCCTTCCCCGACTCCTAACATTTCACATTGGGATTTGTCACATCCAAGTGTACTCGGAGTAGGGCTGGTGCATTTTGTGGTGTGTGTCATTGCAGCAAACTTCCCAGAATCACCGTGAAAAGGACGGACTGAAATGGGATCTTTATCCAGCACACCCATGAACTGCCAAAGGACGAAACCAGCTTCGTGCTTCTCTAAAGGGAGAGGAATCAAAAGAAAAGTGATGAGAGTGATCTCTAGCTGCGAGTGGGATTTACGTGAATTTCTAAGACCACGGACCAAGTTGGGAAGCCTGGAGAGAGGCAGAAGAGGGCAGGTTTAGGACCGCCCAGTGCAAACCGCAGCCCTCAGTGCCCCCAGGCCTTAACTTTCCTGTCTGTAGAATGGGCACACTGACAGTACTGATCTCGCAGGGGTCTTCTGAGGATGTGGTGAGTTGATCGTGTGGAGGTGGCGCGGTGCAGTGGTGAGAGCCTGGATTCTGGGGTGAGACGGCCCAGGGACCCATCCTTCCCCACCACTATGCCCACAGGGACCTTGGATGAGGTCCTCAGCTTTCTCGTTTGTCTCTCTGTAAAATAAGAGTAATACCTACCTCATTGTTGCTGTGATATTTAAAGGAGTAAATATGTGAAAATCCTTAGCACAGTGCCTGACACAATAAATGCTCTTCATTTCCCACATTAGGTGCTTGAGTGCCAGGATCACAGTAGAAGCTCAGTGAGTGAATGGTCGCTGTTCCTGTCATGGCTCTTGTGTTCTTCTCCCCATCCTGTCCTCAGAAGGAGCGTCTGAGCCTTCTGTGAGTCAGCTAGGCCCTGAAAACAATGCTTTCCTAGGGGCATTCTACACTGTGAAAAGCTTGAACTTTCTAAACAGATGCACTGAAAAGTGACTAACTTATCCCAGAACATACTGTGGGATTCTTTCAATAAGCCACTTAAACCACTTGAGGATGGAACTTTATTTACTCTCTCAATAGGCTTTTTTTTTTTTTTTTCAGGAACTTATTGCATAAAGTGGAGTAGATACTGACTTAGGGAAACATCCTGTTCCTTTGTCCATCGCACGTTTGTCCGAGGCAGTATCCACTTCTGTGCTTTAGTACTTCCACTCAAAATGTTTAGCTCTCATATTTTCTTATTAACTTCAACTTCACCTAAGTGATCATGACTGATTTAAGAACTCCAGAATGTCAGCATTGAGTGTTGCCTGAGAAATTCCTAAATCACACCCACTGCTGGTTCTGCACTTCAGAATGTTGCCTCAGATGGTGAGAAGGTGGCTGTCTTTCTAGAACTTCCTCAGTCTCCTTTGCACGCAAGGAGGCTGCGTGTCTCCAAAGCTCCCTGTAGACATTAGTGCCTGGCTATGCTTTGATGCTCTTATGTGGGTCTGACCTTCTACTTAAAGCAGGGCATCTCAGATTCCATTTGTGACATTAGTCTCCAACCTGGGGTGGGGGTGGGGGTGGGATTAAAAACCCTGGATGCCTTGGCCTCCTGGAGACAGCTGTGTGTGATATGTTAAACCCTGCAATTGATGCAGAACCATGGTTGAGAACCATCAGTTATCATGAGCTACTGTTGCTGCTGAGTTCAAATTTGTACTGCTCACCACACAACAGGCCAGTAAATCAAAACACAAGTTGTTGGGACAAGGAATAGAGACTTTGAAAAGTCAACAGACCCAGAAGATGGTGGACTATTGTCCCAAAGAACCATCTTAACCTGAGTTAGAATTCATGCTTCTTTTATACTGAAGGGGGTGGTGGTGGTGTGATTGAGTGATGCAGGCTTCTTGGTGTCAGAAGCCTTTGTTCTTGCAACTGTCCACATAGGTCAGTTCACGGTGTTCCTGTAAATCTCCAACAAGACATGCTGTTCTCTGCAACCTTTTATCTCCATATTAATGGAAAAATGTTATACCTTTAAAGGTCAGAGCCTTGAGAATGGGCCTTCCTGTACGTTTTAGACAGTAGGCAACAATTCTTGTAGCAAAAGCGACAGAAAACAAAGTTGAAGAAACAGATCCAATAGGGAGTCAGATCTGTTCTTCCCTTTTACAGTTTCCTTTATCCATGAGCATGTTGCCTTCTTAAGATCGGTGAATAACACAAGTTAAGTAATAAGAGCCTTGGGCTTCTCTGTTGACTTGGTAAAGAATCCTCCTACAATGCAGGAAACCTGGGTTCAATCCCTGGGTTGGGAAGATCCCCTGGAGAAGAAGATGGCAACTCACTCCAGTAGTCTTGCCTGGAAAATCCCATGGACAGAGGAGCCTGGCCAGCTGCAGTTCATGGGATTGCAAAGAGTCAGACAAGACTAAGCTGCTAAGCACAATCAGAGCCCAGTGATTAATTAACTAATAAGAGCCTGAGGAATAACTGAGGGCTGGGGAAGCAACCTGGCCAATAGGGGCTGGTGGCAAGTCTAACTCGGAGCTTGTCTGAGGCTCATTTCTTTTTTTCTTTTGCCGTGTCTAAAAGCCTCTCGGGCTTGCAACAGCTGTGGCTCTGTGCTTGTACTGAGAGGAAGCTGAGACCCTCTTGGTCTTTGGTCAGCCTGTTCCGTGGCCACTGCCTCTAACAGTTCTGAAAAACTCAATTGTGCCTTCTGTTTAAGCAGCAGGAAGCCTAACTCTGTTTTTTGTTCTTAGTCCCTGGAGTATACTGAGGTTTAAAAGTTCTGTTTGCTAGATGTTGGCATGCCAACAATCACAAATTTTTAAAAACGGAGGAAGCAGTTGAAATCGCCTGCGTGTTTCAGGAATGATGCATCCCTCCTCCACTGCTTCTTCCTCCCACCCTCGCGAGTCCCCTCATTTCAACTCGAGATGCTCTTGTGTCTGCAGCTGGGTCCCAAATGTTCTGTCATGGCCTTGGAATGGTTCTGTCACAGGCCAACGGGAATTTGAGGCTGAGATGTTACTGGCCAATGAAAAGGAAATATCAATAATGTCCTCTGCAAGCCTGGCAGTGGGGAGTAAGGGCAGCTAGCGCTTCGAAGAACTTCTCAACCAGAAGCTCTGAGAAGCAAGCAGGCAGCTGCACAGCTTAAATTGCTTTTCTTGTGACCTCGGTTGCGCCGTGGCCAGACCACCCTCCTTTTTATGCAGAAAGGTGATTGTGTGACTCTGTTCAGTTCATCTCACACACACACATGCACACCCCTCCATCGTTTGGAACGAGTTATTCCTAGTGGCCTTGCGGTTTGGGTCTTTATGCGCTGGGGAACATGTTTAATAAAAACCACACGATTCATTCTGACAGCCTTGGACCGTCTCCCCCAGAGTGAGGGGCCGCTCGTGACTGGCTTTCTTCTGTTCTCAGCCTGCGCTTTTGATTGCTCAACCAGGCATTCCTTTGAATTCATGTGTGTCCTTAAAAACAAAACAGCCGTGCTTCGGTATTGCAGACTCTTCCCTTCTCTGTGGTCGCTGGTGGATGTCTTTATCCTTCTGAGTGGAGAGAAGGCTGAATCCGAGATTAGTAAAGAAAAAGTGCCCCCTCCCGGCTCAGGAGTGCTGCTCGAGCCCCTAGCAGGCACGGAGTGAGACGGGAGAGGGTCAAGCCCACGGCCGCTCGTGTTGCATGTGGGTGGATGCGTTCCGAGGGTGTGGTCCTTCAGAGTCAGGACCCAGGAGGACCCCTGTCCTCAAGCCGACTGTGCTCAGGAAGAGGCAGGGTGCCTCCCTGCTGGTGGGGACAGGAAGCAGCTGGGCTTGAGTTCTCGCTCCTCCGTCTCTACGTTCTGTGTCTTGGACGTGTGCCTTGACCAGGCACCATGTCTCTTCCCTTTTGTGTCGTGGGAGACAGTGATGGTTCCCAGCTGACTGAAGAGTAGACCGCATTTTCGCAGGACTCAGCGTGGGCACTCACAAATGGCAGCAGCTAAGCTGCGTGGACTCGGTAATCAGCGCAGTCAGCGGGCCCTTGGCATCCTGTCGTTTACGCTGACTTTGAAATCCCGAACAGTGTCAGGTGTCTGTCGTGCTTCTGTCAGATCTGGCCCTGCAGAACTTTCGACTTGTACCAACACCCTAAACCAATCTGGAAGAGCTGCCGCTCGTGAAAATCCTTAAGAGAATGTATCACAGACTGTGCAGGTCGCTTCAGTAGGTGAGGTCCCACAAAGTGCTGAGCAGGATTGTTGACATCTGCGTCTGTGTGGAATGGCCACTTTGAGGTCAGATGATCGTTTGGGCAGGACTGTGTCCGTTGATTCATCCATGCAGGACTTAAGACGGGTGGCCTTGTGGTGGCCCCGTCATTGAAGGTTCTCCTGAGCACTTAGGTAATGGCGGGAAGCACCCTTGGGGAGTGTCGTGAAAGAGAACAGCAAGGGGACATCGGAACTGGCAGCAAGGTGGGCACCTGCTGACGAGGTTCTGAAGGCAGGCTCTGACTCATTCAGGGGCAGGGCTGGGGTGTGAAAGGGCCCCTGCAGACGGGTTTCTCGGCGTAGGGGTTGTGCGAGTGTCTCATAGGCTGGAGTCTCCTGTAGATGAAGTGTGAGCGTGAGTCCATGGCCCTACTCTAACCATGGTGACATCTGAGCACTGCAGGGTCCCCATGTGGAGTCAAGCTCCTGCGTCTGATATTAAGTCAGTGAATAAAGAGCTGGTGGCCGTGTTTCTCCCCACCCCCAACACAGGCTCTCCCATTCTCTCATCTGGGGGCTGCGGCCGCGCAGATGACAGGAGGGAGATAGGCTCTGGAGTCAGGAGATCTGAGTCCAGCTGGCACAGGGTCCAGCAGTTTTCCCACCTCTCAGCTTCTTTTTGCTCACCTGTAACATTGGAACGGTCCTGTATCTTTTTGGAGGACTGGTTTGGGATTTGGTTACAACCTAGGTAATGGGCTTCCCTGGTGGCTCAGACAGTAAAGCGTCTGCCTGCAATGCAGGAGACCCGGGTTCGATTCCTGGGTCGGGAAGATCCCCTGGAGAAGGAAATGGCAATCCACTCCAGCACTTTTGCCTGGAAAATCCCATGGATGGAGGAGCCTGATAGGCTGCAGTCCACGGGGTCGCAAAGAGTCGGACACGACTGAGCTTCACTTTCACTTGCAGTAATGGGAGGCGTGCGGTAGTTGCTTAAAATTGTAGCACTTGTTATTTAGGGTTATTTCTCGATGTATCTGAACATAAGAGATGTGGGTTCAATCCCTGGTCAGGAAGATCCCCTGGAGGAGGGCCTGGCAACCCACTCCAGTATCCTTGTCTGGAGAATCTCATGGATAGAGGAGCCTGGCGGGATACCGTCCATAGGACCACAAAGAGTTGAACACGACTGAAGCGACTTAGCACGCTCGCTCGCACGCATCCATGCATCTGAGCCCTCCGTATTCAAGGGCGGGAGGCTCAGCAGTGCCCATCCGTGAGCAGTGGGAGCCCTGGCGCCAGTGTTCCAGCACAGGTGGCCAGGCACTCAGAAGACTTGTCCGTCCAGGTTCCCGTCCAACAAGAATGAGGGGCTGATTCAACGCGTCCTGACGGACTGTCCATCTTTGCACCTTCAGACCAAGCGTAGACTCCAGACCTTTCCCTCTTAAATCTGCTTGATCTGAGCGTGTGTGGGCTTTGTTTTGGGCTGTTTCCCAGCAGTCCCTGGATTCCCAGGCCTTGGTGTGTTGTTCCAGAGTCCCGGAAGCCTTTCCAGGATAGCCCTGGCCTTCTGGATCGTTCTGACCGTCTTATTGCACCTTCCCAGCTTCTGGGTAGCGCTGCACTGGACCGCATCACTGCCTTCAAATACCTGCTCTGCCCACAGTGGTCGCCCCTCCCCGCCCCATGCATCGAAGTTCACTTGCCCTGACGGGCCTGCCCAGTGCAGTAACGTTATTCTGGAAACCCTTTCCGCTGGCAACCAAGCTGAGATCCTGCCAAATACAATAGGAGGACTTGTGCTGACTCAGGTAAAAACAAACAAACAAACTAATTTGAAAGTCACAAGGGGCTCGGCTTTTTCTGTGGACACTCTCCCTACACTGCCAGGGGGAGACATACGGAGCCCTGCAGGTGGTCCCTTCCAGCTCAGAACATGCTCAGGAAGCCTGAGCAGAAGTGGATTTTTCCTCATCTAGGGAATTCTCCCTGGGAGAAAGAAGGAAGCAGCACTGAGGCCCGAGGTGACACAGAGACGTGCAGGCCAGTGAGGAGGCCGGGCGCTGGGTTCTTATGCTGCGGGGAGGCCCGGCGCGGGGTCTCACGCTTCGGGGAGGCCCGGCGCGGGGTCTCATGCTGCGGGGAGGCCCGGCGCGGGGTCTCATGCTGTGGGGAGGCCCGGCGTGGGGTCTCATGCTGCGAGGGGGACCTGCGCGGGGTCTCATGCTGCAGGGGGGCGTGTGCGCGTCTGTCTGCTGCCCCGGTGCGTCCTCCTCCACGGGTCCCCCTGCGCCCATCTCCCTGCTCTCCCAGCTCGGCTCACGCGGATGAAGGCTGGAAGCTGTAGAAACGAGATATGGGACAGAGTCCGCACCCTCTCTGGTCTACCTCTCTGCCGTCTGCTTCCCACCTGTGACTGACTGGTGTTCAAAGGATCTGGTCTCTCTTCTGCATCAATGATGTGTAGACCCCTAGGAGTTTGGGGGCACTGTTGCGGTGGTCCCGTGGTTAAGACCCACCCTTCACGGACTGCGGGTTTGACCCCTGGTCAGGAACTAAGATCCCACATGCCATGCAACCAAAAACAAAAAAGCTGAAGTTAGGTATGAGTGTAGCTGAAATAGTTTGACTCCTTCCCTTCATCAAAATAAGGGGAGGTTTTATTTTTATATCTGTGGGTTTAAAAACATATATAAAATGTGTTTGGAGCAGTAAAGCAGTGAGATTATGATGGGAAACTTCAACTGAGAATTTTGAGATGTGGCCAGTCTGATCAAATAATAATAAATGTAAAGAGGAACTCATTTAAGTGTGTGTTGTATCTACCCAAATGTTCAATGGGATAAATCATAAAAAGAACTATAACATCTGAGACTTTATAATCAAGCAGATACTACAAACAAATGAGAAGGAAGAATTAATACATAGTTTTAGAACAACAGGCTTAGAATTTGGAAAAAACTTAGTATGATTGCTCATTTGATAACCTAACTAGACATTTAGGAAAAAGTAAAATATTTTGAAGTTTCATTTTAGGATCCAGACAAATAGTAAATGCATAATGCATGAAGGTATCATGATTTCCAATGTGATTACTTAAATCATTTATGCTTTTAATGTAAACAGGTACTTGGGGAGTAATACATGTTAAGATTTTTCAGTTTTCTCTTAAGATTTTCTGTTTTCTCTTAATATATGTATTAGAGTATTTCTAAGTGCTAAAAATATGAAATCCTTGTAATTTGTAATTATGTGAGTGCTAAGTCACTTGAGTCTTGTCCAACTCCTTGCCCCCAAGAACCATAGCCTGCCAGACTCCTCTGTCCATGGGATTCGCCAGGCAAGAATCCTGGAGTGGGTTGCCATGTAATTATGAATGTTCAGCAATCTTCATAAAACATTGAAATCAAGTAACTGTTTTACCCAGGACTTGAGGCAGCACATGTTCATTCTATTTCTCCATCAACCTCTCCATGAAGTATTGAATAAAACAGTTATGTAAAGTTTCTTGGTCTCAAATCAAGTATTACAGTATCAGTTATAAAAATCCAGGTAGTTTACAAGCACATCATAAATCTGAGCGCTTTCTTTCATTCTAAGTAGAGACAGATACCTTTTAACTGCTCTCAAGATTTAGTTCCAAAGGAAAACTTTTCTTAGGAAGATACCTTGGATATAGATTTCTGAAGGTCATAAAGACTTCATGGAATAAGAGTTGGCTTTTCCAAATTTTACATCTTTATATGTACACTGAGGGCTTCCCTGGTGGCTCAGACAGTAAAGAATCCACCTGTAATTCAGGAGACCTGGGTTCAATCCCTGGGTCAGGAAGATCCCCTGGAGAAGGGAATGGCTACCCACTCCAGTCTTCTTGCCTAGAGTAGGTGTCTATTCTCTTTTCCATCACAAAACTAATATAAAAATTAGATATGGGAAAAGTTTAAATCTTATGTGTGTGTGTGCTAAGTCACTTCAGTCATGTCTGACTCTCTGACCAAATGGACTGTACCCCTCCAGGCTCCTCTGTCCATGGGGATTCTCCAGGCAAGAATACTGGAGTGGGTTACCAATACACAAGTACCATTAGTTCAAACTGGCTGTCTATCTTATATTTCTCAGATTTTCACTTAACTCTTAAAGATAGACTCCATCTATCACAGACCTTACGTCTACTGATACGCGACTTGGTTTGAGGTGAGTTGTTGATCCATCAGTTCATTTATCTGGGGTCTGATTAATCCTGCACAACGTGCTGTCTTGCTTAGATCAGGCACTGTGCCTTGTTCTTTTCAGTGAGGGTGGGAGTAATAGATCAAACAGGAGCTTTTTGAGACGAGGAGACCCCAAGGTCAGCACAGCTCAGGTCCGACCTTAGTAATTCCCAAGGCAGAGAAGTATGGTCTTGAAACATGTCTCTGTTAACATGATGCCTTACGGGCTTAAAAATGAAAAGCCTGCTGGTACGATTCTCCAGGGGGAAGTGTGGGTCTGAGAGCCATCCAAGGCAATGGGGGCATTGCTTCCAGCCCATTGGGAAAAGTCTGAAAAGTACCCGAGGGGTGTTAGCCCCCTGTTTTCACCCCACGTCTTGTCCTGTGACCTGCTCTTGCCTAGATAGGCAGTCACCCCCCTGATGGAAAATCGCATTTCTTTCCATTTTAAATAAAATCCCTATTCTCCTGGTTCTTGTTTCTTTTCTTGGCAGCTGACCTTTGGGCTGAGGAGCATCCTTTTGGGTGAGGCCTTGACCGTAATCTAGACTTGTGGTAACACAGACCGTAATCTAGACTCTCTTTAAAGTTGGTTTCCCTGAACAAAGAATCTCAGACCCAAATCTGTATGCATTTCGAAATCCCCTTAGACTTTCAAAAAGTGAGTGCCGAAAGTGTTCAGGGAAAGATGGGAAACACAAAAGAAACATCTGGTTCCTGTTTCTTAGGAGATTGCAGAGTAATTTTTTCAACTCCTCCCCACCCCCCCCGGCACCCCCGCCCTGCCCCATCACATGTAGCCACAATCTAATGATTACAGCTAGATAATCTAGTGATTATGTTGAGCATCATTTCTGCTGTCATTGTATTAAATTCCTATGGTGCAGTGGTTCTCAACTTAGCCGTTCAGTAGAATCCCTGTGAAGCTTTTAGAATCCCTGATGCTTGGGTTTTGCTCCCAAAGATCCTGATATAACTGGTCAGGGGAGAAGCCTGGACTACTGGATTTGCACGGCTAAGGTTGAGAATCAGTGGCTCCCGTTACCCTGGGAAGCAGAGAAAACAGCTTTATTCTCACTTAGCATAAGTGATGAACCGTCTTACCCAACGTTACCCAATTAGTCAGTGGCAGCGTTATGATGAAAAACAAAGCTTTCCGTCCGAGTGGACTTTGAAGTTACATTTGGCAGTCTGTCCATCACACCACGGGCGTCGTGTGGGCCTCCTTGGTTGGTGCATTGAGAATCAGTTTCTGGGAAACCTCATGTGCTTGGTTTGACCCTGGAATCGCCCGTCTTCCTCGTCTCTCGCCCGTGCGCTGAGCTTCTGGTGCGGGTGGGAGACAGGAGGTGATGGGGCCCTTGGAGGAGCCAGGACTGAAGGGATGGACTTGACACCAAGTCTCTGAGGACTCCCCCAGGGGGCGGGCTCCAGCCAGGACGCACTGCCCCCCTGAGCCGAGGGTGTGCATTCCTTCTCTGGGGAGCCGGCATCCCAGAGGAGCAGGGAAGGGGCGGCTCCTTCGTCCGTTATGTTCTTAATACGTACATTTGAAGTGGATCCAGCCTTCCGAATGTTTGAGGTAGCGCCTCTTAACCTGGCATTCCTTACGCAGTCTGTGGTAACCACATTTGGGGTCCCCCATCCGTCTTTTCACCGTCATTTTGGCATTCCTTACGCAGTCTGTGGTAACCACATTTGGGGTCCCCCATCCGTCTTTTCACCGTCATTTTGGCATTCCTTACGCAGTCTGTGGTAACCACATTTGGGGTCCCCCATCCGTCTTTTCACCGTCACTTTGCAGGGCCTCCTCTGGCTCACCTTTCATGTTTTCCTGTCCCTTGTTGGCCAGCCGTTCTTTTAAAGCAAGCATTCCCCATATCTGCCATCTTTTGATCCCTCTCCTTACCTCTCTCCGCCTAATATCACACCTCCCAGCACAGACGCCCAAACACAGCCTGGTTTGGCAAGGCTGCCCACACCCCACAGTTCTGGAGGGTCCTCGTACCCCGGTGGGGTCAGGAGCAGGGCGCTGGGTGCCTGCTAGCTGCGAGGAAGCCAGGCCGCCCATTCGTGTGCTCTGGACCTCGTTACGTAGCAGGGCCTGGTTGCCCTCCTTCTGTGACTCCGTCAGAATTTCTCTTGACCTCACTATGGCCATAGTAGTAGATTTTTTAAAAAAAAGAAAATAACCTTTTCTATTTTTCTTTCTTTAATTTTTATTGGAATATGCTTGGTTTGCAGTGTTGTATTGGTTTCCAGTAAAAAAAAAAAAAAAAACTCTTTTCTGTCCTAATAATAGTCCCTTTGGAAAGCATACTTTTTCTTCTAAAGGAGCTTGACTTGTCTGCTTTCCCCTTTCTTGTTTTTCTCTTCTTCCAATATTGAGTGCCTGCTGTGTGCAGTGATCTAGCTGTGTCCGTGAATGAAGCGGTCTCACGGGTCCTGCCTTCTCAGGCGCTGTCGGTGTGGAGCAAGGGAGGACATTTATTTAGCACCTACTTTGTGCCAAGAATAACCTCATACTTTACGGAGCAAGGCGGCAAGGCAAATAAATAATATGCCAAGTACTGTGTTGATAAAAAGAGTAAAACAGTTCCTGGCCCTCCGTTCACAGCCTATTTAGGAAATAAATAGAGAATTAACTATGGCTTTGTACAGTCGAGACGGAGAAGGCGATGGCAGCCCACTCCAGTATTCTTGCCTGGAAAATCCCATGGGCAGGGGAGCCTGGAAGGCTTCAGTCCATGGGGTCGCTGAGGGTCGGACACAACTGAGTGACTTCACTTTCACTTTTCACTTTCATGCACTGGAGAAGGAAATGGCAACCCACTCCAGTGTTCTTGCCTGGAGAGTCCCAGGGACGGGGGAGCCTGGTGGGCTGCCGTCTATGGGGTCGCACAGAGTCGGACACGACTGAAGCGACTTAGCAGCAGCAGCAGTAGTACAGTCAGGATGTATAACGTGCAGTGGAACCACACGTGATCACCTGTTCCTTCCCCTATCAGATCAGGAAAGGGCCGACCCGTGCAGAGGGCGTTGGGAATGACTTTGGCCTCTGAGCAGACAGGGAAGGCAGCTCTATTCAGGAGGAACTGGGCGGGCCAGAGAGCAGAACACGGGTGATGAGCATGGTATCGGGGTATGGCCAGGAGTGAGGGCATCCGCCAGGGAACAAAGCCGGCAGTAAAGCTTTGAAGAGCTTTATGAACCCATAGGGATGGCCCTGTAGATAAGAGGAAGCTATTCCAGGTTTCACAGAACAGTGTGTTCCAGAGCTCACCTTGGCGGAGCAAGGGACACGTACGGGGCAGACTGGCTAGGATTCCGAGCTCTGGGTGTCTTCCGTTCAAGCCGTGGTGACAGCTCTGGTCTCTGTCATAGGACCGTAGAGTGGAGAAGAGTAAGGAAACTGGACCCGTCGTCGTCCAGCGTTTGTGCCTGGACGTGCCAAGCGTGAGGCAGGCAAGGAGTCAGAGGAGACCAGGTTCCTGGCTTGGCTGTCTGGAGGCGCCATCAACGGAGAATGGGGACACACCAGGGCTTGTCACACCAGGAGGAGGTTGTCAGGGGCTTAATGGCTTCTGATGGGGACGTGGTTCTTTCTCGCATCTTAACGTTTGTCCCGAGGTCAATCCTGAGATGTAAGTAGGTGGGATAGTCTCATACCATTTAACACCAAATGAATGAAAGTTAGGACACTGAATCACCAGCTGGAGCTGTGAGCACGGGGTCAGTGAAGCCTGGAGGCAGATGGGTTAAACTCCAGCTCGGTTCCAAGGTTACAATCCCAGTATTCAGACTCGTCAGGATTGAGAAGTTGGTAACCTGTACTTAAGTCTTAGGGCTTCTCAGGTGACACAGTGGTAAAGAACCCGCCTGCCAATGCTGGAGACACCAGAGGCTTGGGTTTGATCCCTACTTAAGTCTTAGGGATGGGGACTGAGACTGTTTTTTTTTCCTGGATTGTATGGATATAACAAGTTTAAAACAGGGTGTTGAAAAATTTGCCTTGGCTGTCTTTGTTCTGTATCTGTTCAATGTGCAAATGCAGCCAGCTCAGAAAAAATCCCCTAAAATTAGTTTAGGAAGGCAGCTTGGCAGTTATCTGGGAAAGCTTGATTGTTTCTTTAGTGGATTAAGTGTGTTTTAAATTTAAGTGAAAACTGAGTTAAGAAAAATGATAAAGTAAATTAAGCACTTATATTTATGATTAAAGACCAATCTGTGTACATCTGTTTAAATATTAGTGATATTTAGAATTAATAAAAATGTTCTCTATGAAAGAAAACATCCTTTTGCATAAACTTAAAATAGGTGATTGAGGGACTTCCCTGGAGATCCAGGGGTTGAGAACCTGTGCTTTCAATGCAGGGGACATGGGTTCAATCCCTGGTCAAGGAATTAGGATCTTACCTACTACATGTTACAGCAAAAAAAAAAAAAGATAACTGAGTAAGAGGTTTGGACTTCTGTTTAAGTATAGGAACGTGAGAGACATTAATTTTACTACTTAATCATAGTAAAATAAACCGAAGATGATTCAAAGAAAGAGAAAAATAGCCCATGCTCTCCAAACAAGCTACAGATTTAATGCAATCCCTGTCTAAGTACCCATGACATTTTTCACAGAGCTAGAACAAATAATCTTGAAATTTTATGTAGAACCATAAAAGACCCAGAATTGTCAAAGCAGTTCTGAGAAAAGAGAACAAAACTGAAGGCATAACCCTCCCAGACCTCCGACAATACTGCAAAGCTGCAGTAACCAAAACATGTGATATCAGCACAAAATGGACATACGATCAGTGGGATGAGATGCAGAGCCCAGGTGTGAAGCCACACACCTCAGTGTGGTGTCAATGTACCTTTGAAAAAGCAAGAATATACGAAGGAGAAAAGACAGTCTCTTCAACAAGTAGTGCTGGGAAAGCTGGACAGCCAGCAGCATGCAAATCACGTTAAAACACATCTTCACACCACACAAAAATAAATTCAGAATGACTTAAAGACTTGCATGTAGGATGACACCATAAAACTCCTAGAAGACAACACAGGTAAAACATTCTCTGACATAAATCATAGCGATATTTTCTTAAGTCTCCCAAGGCAATAGAAATAAAAGCAAAAATAAACAAATGGGACCTGATCAAACCTTGGAATCTTTTACTCAGAAAAAGAAACCATAAACCAAGTGAAAAGGCAGCCTACAGACTGGAAGGAAACATTTGCAAACAATGTAACCGACAAGGGGGTAATTTCTAAAATACACAAACAGCTCCTGTAACTCAGTAACAAAAAAACCCAAACAATTCAATCAAGAAACGGGCAGAAGACCTAAGTAGACCCAGAGACATGAAAATGGCCAACAGGCTCATGAAAAGAGGCTTAACCCTGCTGATTATTAAAGAAATGCAAATCAAAACTACAGTGAGGCACCACCCCACACTGGTCAGACGGCCATCGTTGAAAAGTCCCCAAATAACAGTTTTGGAGACAGTGAGGAGAAAAGAGAACCTCCTACAGTTGCGATGCGAATGTAAGCTGGTATAGCCACTATGCAAAACAGTATGGAAGTTCCTCAGAAAATTGCAAATAGAGTTGCCACACGACCCAGCAGTCCCACTCCTGGGCATGTGTTTGGAGACAACTCGAATTCCAAAAGATCTGCACCCCAGTGGTCATAGCAGCACCATTTATAGTAGCCAAGACATGGAAGCAACCTGCGTTCCCACTGACAGATGGACTGGACACAGAAAACGTGGTACGTACCTACAGACGATGGAGTCTTACTCAGCCATAAAGAGAAGGAGATAATGCCATTTGCAGCAGCCCGGGCGGCCCTCAAAGTTATATTACTAAGTGAAATGAGGCAGAAAGAGAAAGACAGATTCTGTATGGGATCACTTACATGTGGAATCTAAAACAGGATACAAATGAACTTATTTACAAAACAGAACAGGTTCAGACATAGCAAACAAACTCAAGGTTACCAAAGGAAAATGAGGTTGAGGGGGAATAAACTGAAGCCTTTGGGATTAGCAGATGAAAACTACTATATATAAATAAGGATCTACTGTGCAGCACAGGGAATTGCACTCCATCTCCTGTAATGAACCATAATAGGGCTTGAGTCAGTCATACTGTGCATAACTGAGTCACTTTGCTGCACACCAGAAATGAAGAACACTGAGAATCGGCTATACTTCAGCTTTTTAAAAACCCAATCATAGTGCTATTTTAAAACTAAAATTCTGGGACTTCCCTGGGGGTCCAGTGGCTAAGACTCCACGCTCCCAATGCATGGGGCCCAGGCTCACACCCTGGTCAGGGAACTGGATCCCACATACTCTAAAAAGAATGGATCATTGAAAATGTCCAAATGCAGTTTAAAAATTGAGTGTAATTGGAAGTCCCCCTGAAAAATAATTGCAGAAATGTGTTCATATAGGTTTGTATGTTGAGCTTCCTTAAGGCATTTGGATTTATAAATTTTAATACGTTGAGTGTTTTTCAAACGAATGGAAACTCAAAAGTAACTTGAATGAGTTTCTGTACCACTCTCAAGAGGACAAAACACCCACAGACATAAAATATAATTTACGGTTTGCATTCTGACTCTGCTCACATGGTGATGAATAATCCTTGGGCCTTGCCGGCCACTGTGTGGCTGAGTAGTTACCCTCATGCGTGTGTACACACACACATGTGTGTACACACACACATGCAGCGCGCGCACACACACACACGCCTCCTGGCTCCCCTGTAGTCCTGCCCCCTGAAGTGCAGGTCTTTGCCCTTCCCCACTCCATCCCCCACTTCAAGCCCTGGATCACGGAACTTCCTTAAGATCTGTCTTCTCTCAACTCGGTTAGAGTTTCAAGTCCGTACCTTGCAGTTTAGCCGTTTATATGTTTTCTGATCACGGTCTCTCATTCTTTTTGTATGTAGGTCTTAATTCCTGCTCTGGTTAGGAAGATCATCTCTCTATTTCTCACATCTTCATTCCAGCCAGTCATCTCCCAGATGTGCTTAAAGAAAAGACTGAGAAAAGGCAAAGCTGGCCCTGTGTAAGAGTCGTCTGTCAGGCGGTGCCACGGCACAGCACGAACTTAGCTTCAGAACACCGTGGGTCCCGACTCGGCTTCGTTCTTTCTTAGTTGTGTGCACTTGGCAGGTATATTTAGGCTGTCCAAGTATTGGTTCACTCAGCTTTCTAGCCCAGTGCCTGGCACATTAATAAGGCCCCATAAATGCTCGTTGTTTTGGCAAGCCAGCTGCCCGGAAAGCTTCCACCTTCCAGGGAAGAAGGGAAGTGGCACCAACTTCAGCTGAGGACGCTCCTCTCATCCGAGCAGCCCACAGGGAGGATGGGGCAGCTGGGGAGGCACCTGGGCCCTCTGTGACAGCCCCGGGGTTCTGCTGTCCCGGAGACAGTTGGGGGTTGGGGTCCTCTGTGGAGCATGTCCTTCTGAGCTGCCATTGCCTCGCTGGCTAGAGAGAGGGTTAGGCCGTGTGGAAAGGTGATACTCTGTCAAAAGATGGAGATCTTATTTGACACTTGGGATTTGTCCCACTCACTCTTAACCCCTGCAGAGGGGAGTGAGGATTGTTGATAAGAAACCATCCTTCTAGCCTGCCCTGTAGGCTTGCTGCTTCCGCTCTGAATTCCACGACCTCTTAGCAGGGGTGTGTGCTGACTCCAGAGCGGGAATGGTCTTGTCCCCGCAGTCTCGCATCCACGCAGGGCTCTGGAGTGCGCAGACCAAATACATTTCAGCCAGCAAACCAGGCAGACCTCATCCTGCTCCTGAGACCTTGTAGATGTCTGTTTCGTCAGTGGTGATAAACCTCAGTCAGTGGATACATCAACCTGAACTTGGTATTTAAGCCTCAGTCTCGGTGTTGAAACCTTTAGTTCAGGGTTAGAAATAATGCCCTTTTTTCTGCATTCAGTAAGCGGAGAAATGCTTTTTGACAAACCCTCTGCCTTGCCCACGTGTTTGTACATGCTCAGTTGTTCAATTGTGTCCAACCCTTTGCGACCCCATGGACTGTATAGCCCACCAGGCCCCTCTGTCCATGGAATTTTCCAGGCAAGAATTCTGGAGTGAGTTGCCATTTCCTCCCCCAGGGGGTCTTCCCGACCCAGGAATCAAACTTGCATCGCATTGGAGGGCAGTTTCCTTACCACTGCACCACCTGGGAAGCCCTCTTGCCAAGCATAGGCTTCTCCCGAAAGAGTCTTCAATTGTGGTCTTTCTGTTTCCTGAAAAATCTGAGTTTCTGTGTTTCCTTTATGAGCTGTGCTCAGAGGGTTGGAAAGAAAGGCTACACGTGAACAGGGGTCCTTTCCTTTCGTTACTGCCCTCTAATCCTGCTGACACGCTTGCCGGCCCTCAGCCGGAAGCAGGTGTAGACCACACACTACCTGGTGAGACCTAAGAAATGACAAAGGACGCGCACTCATGCCCTGTGACGTCCGAACCCGGCTCAAGGCCCCGTTGTTCTCCCGATGGGAGAACCCCGCGCCAGCTGGGAGGCCTGCCGGGTACATTGACCTCCCAGTCCTTAGGAAAAAGCGCGGTACTACGGACGGCTTATGTCTCCATTTTCTTAGTGCGAAGGCATGAGGCTTACACAGTGAAAGCAGTTCGGAGAGCCGCGTGAGCCTGCTGCAAAGGGCGTTGGCTTGCAGGGGCCCTCGTAAAATTAATTTTTCACGGTGGGCCTTGGGGCTGTGCTCGCCAGCCTCCTGTTGGCAGCGCGTGGATCCCAGAGCTTTGGTAGGGAAGGGAGGGGCTGTGTGCGAGGGGCGCTCCGCCTGCTGGCCGCTTGGGGGATGCACCTGTCGCCTCCGGTCTCTGTCTGGGGCTCGGCTCAGATCAGGTGTCCACCTGGAGGGGTTGGGGTGCCAAATCGTTGTCCGGGGGCGCTTTGGAGCCCTCTCAGGAAATGGCTACAGATGCCCGTGTTTCTTCCCCACTTCAAAGACAGGTCAGACAGGCCGTTATGTTCGGAGCATCACGCTAACGTCCTCTAAAAAGGAACGCTCCAACGGTTCCCTCAAAGCACCTTTAGGCCAGCTCTGTGGGATTCCAGAGCCTTCTGTTGTTCTGTTTCATCAAATGCTGCTCGAGGGTAAGATTTCCTTTGGCTGGAGTCTAGCCAGGCTTTCTGTTCTGGCGGCTAATGTTGGTCTGTAATGTGATGACAGGGTGGCTTTGGGGGAGGAACGGGTAGGGAGAGGGGGAACTTGGAACAACATGAGATGGTCTTTGTGTCAAATGTCTTACCTCGGGAATTACTTGTAAACAAGTTGTTCACTGGTACTTAATATGTCTGAAAAATATAAGCACACAGTAAGTGTCACTGACTCCAACGCCCTTTATCAGGCGTTTCAGTGCAGTTCACACTCCTTGGTCATTCTTCCTGACTCCAGCCCCCTCTGTGCCAGCCGGATTAAGCCACTATTTTAAACCTAGTGTTTATCGTTTCAACATACTTCTGTTCACTTTTGTTGCTTTTACATGTGTATCCCCTAAGTGATATGGTCTTCATGTTTTTAAGCCTCACATAAATGAAATTTTTCCTTATTCTTATATGAGTTTTCCCTTGCTCAGTATCAGGTGTTTGTGTGTTTTCCTGTGGACCCAGGTAGGCTTGGGTAATCCATCTTCACTTTTGTGTGAAATCCTATTGCATGAATGTACCAAATTCCAGAGTGTTGATCGGTGCAGAAATGCTGTCTTCATAGTGAATGGAGTCTTTTTCTTGTCCAGTCATGTTAAAATAACTGTCTCCCATAACTGGATTGTTTTCTACTGTGAGTAGGTTTTCTAGTGTAGCTTTTCATTTGGAAAACTTACGCTTTGGTAATGTTTGTTATTAGAAGAGGAATAAACCCTCACAGAGAGGCTTCCCCCGTGGCACAGCAGTAAAGAATCTGCCTGCCGACGCAGGAGACGCAGGAGACGCAGGTTTGATTTCTGGATCGGGCAGATCCCCTGGAGAAGGAAGTGGCAACCCACTCCGGTATTCTTCCCTGGAAAATCCCATGGACAGAGCAGCCTGGTGGGCTACAGTCCAAAGCATGGCAAAGAGTCAGATGTGACTGAGCCCAGACCCTCTCAGAAAATACCATTTTGCAAGTTGATTCAAATAATGAAATCTGAAGACTGGATTGCAGGAGGGTAAAGGGGATATGAGGTAAAGATACTTTTAGAGTGAAGTAGGCCAGAAAAGTATGAAGTCCTTGGCTCAACAGTGGCCATCGGGATTGAGAGAAGTGTAAAGATGCGAGAAAGGGTGAAGATCGAACCTCTAGGACTTGGTGGACCAGATGTGGAGGAAACACCGGTTTCTGTCTGGCTCTGGTCCCATTGTTCGTTATAGACCAGTCTCTAGCATATGAAATTCTTAGGGGGGAACCAGTTTAATGGTGATGAACGTGGATTAAGGTTTAGGCTGGTTGAATTTGAGATGCCTGTGATGTCCAGTAAGCAAGTGCATATGTGAGGCTGGGGTACAGTGGAGAGATGCGTGCTGGAAGTAGAATTCTGAGGGTCATTGGCACGTGAATGTCGGATGAAACCGTGGAAGTAGACGTGACTCCAAAAAAGAGCGTGTGCAGTGAGAGGGGAAATGGCTGGAGACAAAACCCATCAGAACGCCGAGGAGCAGAGCGTGTGCAGTGTGAAGGGTTGACGCCTAAAAAAGAGGGAGATGAGTGCTGTCCTGAAAATAGGGAGACTGGTTTCAGGAAGGAGGAATTGATCACCAGACCGGAAGTGACCAAAGTCAGCTTAGGCGAGACTCAAGTCCACTGGATCTGGCATCAAAGAGGACCTTTGATGCCATCAAAGGGCTATTTGACCCCATCAAAGTGGGAGCCTTCAGGAGAGCCAGGTCAGGGGAAGGGTGGGGTAGAGGCTGGAGTATGAGTCAACGTAGGCTGGATAATGAGAGAAAGGGAGCAACCGAGGCAGACTCCAGTTTCAAGAGGCTAGGTTGGGCCTGAGCAAAACAGATGGCAGCAGGAGGGTAACAGGAGGGTCAAGGGAAGTTTTGTTTTGAATCTAAGAGAAGCACAAACATGTTTATGTGCCGAAGCGGGAAAGATCAGTGTCAGAGGAAAACTTGATGATGAACAAGAGAGGACGTAATCACATTGGTCCATGGGAAGGAATGGAATCCAAAAGTGGAAGGATCACCTTTGGGGAAGAGAAGCTGTCTCTTTCCCTGAGGAAGACGAGAAGAAGGAAGACGCGTGTGAGGGTTTAGATAAACTGCAGGGAAGCCAGGAGGCTGAGGCTGGAGCTGCCACTGGGCCTCTGCAGGCACTGCTAACCACCACTGATCGGGAGAGATGTCTGATTGTCTTACGAGTCATTCAGCATCACTTTCTCGAGAGCGGCACTGTCCGATGGAGTAGCCATGGGCCACTTGTGGCTCTTTACATTTAATTAAAATTATATACACTGAAGCGATTATGTTCCTAAATGCTCCCTGGTGGTTCAGATGGTAAAGAATCTGCCTGCAATGCAGAAGACCCGGCTTCAGTCCCCGAGTCAAGAAGGTCCCCTGGAGAAGGGAATGTCTTCCCACTGTAGTACTCTTGCCTGGAGAATTCCATGGACAAAGGAGCCAGGTAAGCTACAGTCCGTGGGGTTGCAAACAGTCGGACACAGCTCAGTGACTAACACTTTCACTTTTCGAGAGTTTCTGTTCCTAAATGCTCTAACCATGTTTCAAGGGTGCAGTAGCCACGTAGCGGCCACGTATTGGACACCAGAGCTGTGGAATATGTCCACCATCATAGCAAGTGGTTAGCCCTCCCTGTGGTAGAGACCTCCCTGAAAACTGCCCCGCTAAAACTCAGCCTTCCATTTGAATCAGACATTCATCTTCCTCTCTAAGGATACTTGATGCCATTCACCTCAAGTGTCAACAATTTTAAAAAGTACATAAACCTTACATGCCAGTAGCCAGACCAGACAGAGTCTGGTTCACAGGAAATGCTGAATAAATGGTCATTCAAAACGCAAATGAATGAACAAACTGAAAAGTGAATGAATGAATGAATGGGTGCATTGGCCTGAGTCTTTGGGCCTTAAGGTGGTGAAGCTTGGGGTTCTGTATGGATCAAATAAGTGTGTACATCCATCCACAGTAAACACCTTATTTTTATTATATAAGGTGTTTGTGTTATTTGCTCAGTCGTGTCCAACTCTCTGTGACCCCACGGACTGTAGCCCACCAGGCTCCTCTGCCCATGGAATTCTCCAGGCAAGAATACAGGAGTGGGTTACCATTCCCTCTCCAGGGGATCTTCCCAACCCAGGGATTGAACCCAGGTCACCCGTATTGCAGGCAGATTCTTTACCATCTGAGCTACCAGGGAAGCCCATTACATAATGTAAACACCTTATAATAATAAATTATATTAATAGAATTTGAAATGTTCACAGTTCAATTCCATTTTTCCCTTAGAAATCTTTGCTTTTCTTGAGTAGTTGACAGATTTTTAGCTTCAGACAAAGAACCTACCCCAGATCATTCCATTGCTGATATAAAATTAAAATTAGGCCTTATTCTTAAACTTTCCCTGGAACATACCTCTTAAGAAGGCAGTGGAGGCCGATGGGACCTCCTTTCCTTAGAAATGCCTTGGTAGGCCTTGGTAGGAACAACACGAAGTTATTTTGTCTCCCGTCTTGCACTTGGCCTGTTTGCTAAATAGTCTATTTAACAAGCCAGGAGTAGGGCCCTGGGGTCTGGAACAGAAAGTTCACTATAGTGTTGACCTATAAGAAGTTTTAAAAATCATTCTCGGGAAAAAGCTTTGTGAATAGCACAACAATAATACCAGCTAACACTTATTCAGTACTTGTGAGTCAAATACTGAGTAGCTTATTAGACATTTCTTTTTAGTTTTTAGTATCAGCACCTCGGACACATGCCTTTACTATCCCCATTTTGTATGCAGTTAGCCAACAACCTGTGGCTTGAAGAGATGGATGACAGTATTTGTGTCCCACAGTGAGTGGTTGGAGTTTGAGCAAAGGTAGATGCTGAAGCCTGTGTTTAACCACAGTGCTGCATGAGCTCCCAGGCTTCCAGCTCTGGGGTGAAATCTGATGCTCTCAAGGGCAGCTGAAGGGCGCAGCAGGAGGGCAGGGAAAGAAACACGAGGAGGTGAACGCTGACCTTCAGCCGTCTTCCTTTTCGCTTCGGTTGGTCTGTAGTATGGGACCAGTCTTGCCTCACTTGCATTTTCACAAGCAGCCCCCAAGCAGTGCTGCCCCATAGTTCGCTGTATTTCTCAGCTATTGGACGTTTGGAACAGTTCTGCAAACTGAACAGTATTGGATATGGTGGTAGGTCTCCACTGCAGTGCAGCCACATCTGTGCCGTAGTCCATCTTTGAGTTGGTTCAAAGATGATCAGGCATTGAGTGTGAAGGAGGATCTTCGTGTCTTACAGGAGCTCGTGAGCCATGGTCCGCAGCACTGGTATATGGTTATGTAAGTATCAGCCCAAACTATGTCAGATTAAAGGACTAAACCCTCTCACTCTACGTTTCCAGGTGCACTGGACAGAATTTGTGGGTTGACTTTTGTCTAAGAGTAAATACTGTTCTTTCCCTTCATCAGTCTGATGCGATGAGTGTGTTTACGGGTTTTCATTAAGAATGTGGGTGTTCACTGTAAAAGGCTTTTCTAAGCAGCTGGTAAAATGTAGAGCAAGAGAACTAGCATTGTGTTTATAAACATAAGGTGAACCCATTTTGGTTAAGGAAACTTAGGCTCAAAAGTCAGATTTCTCAGATAAAAAGCTTTAACCGGGTTTTCTTTGCATTATGAAACAGCCAGAGTGACATAAAGGTCCAAGATAAAATATAGCCTCCAGGGATTATTCTTGATGTGTTTCTTGACACCCGTCCAAGGTTTATGTCACCCCGTGGTCCATGGAGATGCTTGATTTACAGCTGTCTACCGGCTCCAAGACAGGGCCCGAAGGCAGTAGGGGTTTATATATGGGTGTTATCTTCCAAGATGAAAGTCGTGTTGACCGCTGTATCCAAAGACGATTTGTAATGGGATGTCATAACAGCCTTGTTAGGTTTGTAGATAATTAGAACAAAGTCTCCTTTATAAACAAAAACAGGAAAAAGGTGCGTAGGAAGTCAGCATTTCACGGGTGCAGTTTGTGCTTGGCTGTGTGATTGCTTTCTTCATCACAGATGCCTTTCTGCTTTCCCTGAAAGGTCACTGTATCCTTTTCTCTTGCATCTGAGGAATTTCCTTCTGAGCAACTGACACTCCAAGTTTGGGGAGTTCTGATGCTTTTAAGCTCAGTTGTGAGCCTACAGGAGACCCTCGGGCGTGAACGGCCCTCCGAGAGCTCTGCAAAGCATTTTCCTGAAGCGGTTGCTGAACAGTTAAGGATTAAGCTATATTACGAAGAAAACTCTGCTTGTCCAACTTTTAAGTTTGGGGTAAATTGGATTTTATCCCAAAGCACAGTAGGAGCTGAAATCAGCCCAGTGGCTTGGGAGGGTAACTTGCCTCGGGCAGGAAGCTAGAGCTGGGAAACTCAAGCTTTCTGGTTCCTGGCCTCAGCCGATCTCCAACCCCCTCCAGAGACCTGGCCTAGGAGGTTTTCCAGGGAGCAGGTCACTTCCACCGTCACCTTTTCCCATGGAAGCTGCCAGGAGGAGGGCAGGCCGTCCCAAAGCTGCTTTGCTGGGCTGGGGTCCCGTTCGCTCCGGGGCAGTCGAGGCTTCCTTGGGCGTTTCATCTCTGATCACAACCCAGATGCGTTTTAACTCTCTGCTTGGGGTGTCCTGCTTTCTCATCCAGCTAGGAACGTGTTATGGGGCTAAGTGAGAGGCAGAGGGCGGGGTCCATGAGAGCAGAGGTGGGGAGGGTCTGCGTGGAGGTGGAAGGGGCTCCCTGCCACCATCATTAGGTGCCTGGTTTCCCAGCGAGGTCTTCGCCTGTGAAAGAAGATCGGGAACTTGCCCATCACAGTCAGCGCATGAGATGCTCGGGACCCGATGGGCCAGCACAGGGCATGGTTTTCTCTTTCATACGCCCACTGCCAGCACCCACCTGGACCACTCTTTTGTCCTTCAGAGGTCAGTTTGAGCTGTGATTCCTCCACACAAAGCCCTCCCCATCTTTGCTGGGCAGCAAGGCGCTCCCCTCTGTCTGTGCCGGGGCCCTGTTCCTGCCCTGGGCCCCCCTCACTCCTTTTGCCTGCCTCCCACCCCTGCCTCTGGTCACCCCAGGTCTCTTCTCTGTAACTACAAGATTAGGCTTTTCTTATTTTGTTGCTGCTGTTGTTTTAAGCTTGCACATATCCACACAGAGGCTTTATTGTCCTTAAAACAGTTTAGCTCTTACCTGTAGCATGTTCCAGAAGACATTCTATCAAAAAGAACGAGGCTCCTCATGCTGCCAGACCCCACCTCCCCTTTCTCTATTTCTACTCACTTTGCCTCCCGCGGGACAGGCCCCCCAGCCCCTACACCATAGGAGAGGTGTCCCGAGTGGGTACTCAGCAATAGCTGCCCACAAGTGAGTGATAAGTTTTGAAAGACTTGGATATGTCCTCAAAATACATTTAATGCTAAGCTGGCAAAAACAGGCAACTCGTGGTTGAATTTTGAAGGACCAGGAGTCCTGGTCAAGTGCATATCAAGGCTATCATGGTGAACAGTAGTTCAAGTTGACCGTGGATGCAAATACTTATTGAAGCAATCATATACAGTGGAAGTTGCTCCTTTACTAACTCTCCCATATCTATCAGCATGAAACCACCATTTAATCGACATTGCTTAGTTGCCATTTTTCTGCTGTAAAAGTAGATGAGGAATTAACTCCTAAATACAGGTGATTGTAAGCAGGTGCTTAGGAGGCGTGTTAGTTTAGATCAAAGGAGTAGTAAAATTGCTGATTTTTATGTCTGTTCTAGTAAAGCGGTCTGCAGAGGAAAGGGTCGGCTTGAGACCGTCTTTAGCTTTTTAGTGGATAAGTTTCTATTTTGCATCTCTTTCACCCCTAAGTGTACAAAGAGGGTGAACGTCCTCTGTACGCCTGGGACCGCGGCTCCGTCCAGTAACGGAGCTTTTGGTTTTGTAGGCCCCTGGACGCCTCACACCTTCCTGGAGTGAAGAGGGGCCCTACTTAGACAGGATTTCCAATTCCTTCTGCCTCTTCCCTCCCAAGGATCCTGCCTCATCGGCCTGCCCGAGATGGGATAAAGTACCGAGAGAAACGTGAGAGACCTTTTCCTACTCAGACTTTTCAACAGGTAACAGATACATTATCAGCTGTCATGGGTATGGAGTGTCAGGCTTTCTGCTTCATCTCTTAATAATCCTACAAAGAGACATAAGAGACATGAGTTCGATCTTTGGGTTGGGAAGATCCCTGGAGTAGGAAATGGCAACCCACTCCAGTATTCTTACCTGGGAAATCCTAGGGACAGAGGAGCCTGGCGGGCTACAGTCCACGGGGTCGCAAAGAGTCGGACACGACTGAGCCCACACACAGCCCTACACGGTGCATCCTTTTTAGATGTAGAAACTGAGGCCTGGAGAGGATGAAAACCTCTCAGCCCGGGGAAGCTGGACAGAACTTTTGAGGTCCCTCCAGGCTGCAGGCGCTACCTTAGATCCCCTTTCTGATGTTTGAACTGTGTTTTCTCTCTCTTATCTGATGATGTGTTTGCTCAGTCTCCAGTATTTTCACAAGGATGAGAGGTTGTCTTTCTCATAAAATAAAATTAGTATGTTTCTTTATAAAAGATAAGAGAATTTTCCAGGATGGAAGGAAAAAAAACAACCGCTTTGTAGTAGGAGCTGGATGTTAATTTCATTTTGTGTTCTTGTTGAATTTCACAACAACATTGGAACATAGAATTACTTAGTAGATGATTCTCTAATTACTTTAAGATGAGCAAAACCTTATTTTGAAGCTGGGAGCTATGCTCCCTGGAGAAAGCCAAAGACTACATTTAAGTCAGATGTTTTACAGAGAGGTGAGCCATCATTATCTGCATCATTATCAAATTCTGCCTCTTCACAGGAGTAGAGGAGAAAGATTGTTTTAGAAATGAAAAGAACTTTATCAAAACCTTTCAGCCAAGCACCTGAAAGACCCAGTTGACATGTGATTGATGCAGCCTCGCAACAGAATTTCTCCCATTCCTTCAACTTCTGACAGCAGTTTCAAGCCCCAGGGACTAAATTCTATGCTTTGATATTTGAGGCTGCAGGAGCCATGACCATTCTTCCCCCAGTGGTCATTCCAGAACCTTCTGAGTGAGTGGTTAGCATTGATTATGGTACCCACACACCCTGGATTTTTGTTTAGGATAATCTTAAACTCAATATTTTGTTTTACTAGTCTTTGGTGTGTAATGATAGCTAACAAATTGAGTGTTCTGTGTTCCTGGGAGCACGTGAGTGCAATTTAAGCATTTTCTCCTTGAGTTTTCATGACGACTTTATCACTTCATGTATGGTTCCAGACAGTGAGACACGGAGGTTTAGCAAGGTGTCCGAGGGATGGGAGCCTGTGAATGAATTTGAGGCCAGGTTGTAACCTCAAGGCTAACTTCAACCCTGGGCTCTTTGGTTTTGTCAGACCCCATGCTCTCATTTGGGCTTGGAGACTGGCCATCTTGCATCCTTCCCCTCCGTGGTCTTGGGGTCCCACTTCTACTGGGCAAGATAAGTTATGCCCCCCGATTCTTGGGCACTTTGACCTCTCTGTGTCCTGTGGGATTGCCCCCTTGCTCAGCGCCTGGCTCCTTCCTGGGGGATCCCCTCCCCCATTCTGTTCTTACTTTCCTGAGTCCTACTCTTGCTTTAAGGTTTCCCGTTAAGTCTTTCCTGGTTCTTTCAGCTTATTATGATCCTATTTCTCCCCCCTTGGAACATGGCGTTTTCCCTTCACACAGCGACTTGTTACACACCCTGTCTTTGTTGTAGGTATTTTCTTTTGTCACAGTGTGGTGGTTTCTAGCAAGGGCTCTGGTTGTTGGTCAGTTGTTAAGTTGTGCCTGACTCTTTGTGACCCCATGGACTGCAGCACAACAGGCTTCTCTGTCTTCCACGGTCTCCCAGTTCAGTTCAGTCACTCAGTCGTGTCTGACTCTTTGTGACCCCATGGACTGCAGCACAACAGGCTTCTCTGTCTTTCACAGTCTCCCAGTTCAGTTCAGTTCAGTCTCTCAGTCGTGTCTGACTCTTTGCGACCCCGTGAACCGCAGCATGCCAAGCCTCTCTGTCCATCACCAACTCCTGGAGTCTACCCAAACCCATGTCCATTGAGTCGGTGATGCCATCCAACCATCTCATTCTCTGTCGTCCCCTTCTCCTCCTGCCCTCAATCTTTCCCAGCATCAGGGTCTTTTCAAATGAGTCAGCTCTTTGCATCAGGTGGCCAAAGTGTTAGAGTTTCAGCTTCAACATCAGACCTTCCAATGAACATTCAGAACTGATCTCCTTTAGGATGGACTGGTTGGATCTCCTTGCAGTCCAAGGAACTCTCAAGAGTCTTTTCCAACACCACAGTTCAAAAGCATCAATTCTTCAGCACTCAGCTTTCTTCACAGTCCAACTCTCACATCCATACATGACCACTGGAAAAACCATAGCCTTGACTAGATGGACCTTTGTTGGCAAAGTAATGTCTCTGCTTTTGAATATGCTGTCTAGGTTGGTCATAACTTTCCTTCCAAGGAGTAAGCGTCTTTTAATTTCATAGCTGCAGTCACCATCTGCAGTGATTTTGGAGCCCAGAAAAATAAAGCCAGCCACTGTTTCCACTGTTTCCCCATCTACTTGCCATGAAATGATGGGACTGGATGCCATGATCTTAGTTTTCTGAATGTTGAGCTTTAAGCCAACTGTTTCACTCTCCTCTTTCACATTCATCAAGAGGCTCTTTAATTCTTCACTTTCCATCATAAGGGTGCTCAAATTCAGGTCCATTGAGTCAGTGATGTTATCTAACCAGCTCATCCTCTGCTGCCCCCTTCTCCTCCTCTCTCAATCTTTCCCAGCATCAGGGTCTTTTCCAATGAGTCAACTCTTAGCATCAGGTGGCCAAAATGTTGGAGCTTCAGCATCAGTCCTTCTAGTGGATATTCAGGGTTGATTTCCTTTCAGATTGACTGGTTTGATCTCCTTGCAGTCCAGGGAATTCTCAGGAGTCTTTAACACCACTATTCGAAAGCATCAGTTCTTCGGCGCTCAGCCCTCTTTATAGTCCACCTCTCACATCTGCACATGAGTACAGGAAAAACCAAGGTCTTTGCAGATGGAAAATGTGTTTGTTCATCTATCCATCTGGTGGTTTTATGCTGAATTTGTAGCATAAGCACTTGGGTACAAATGAAATGTAAGGGAAGAAGGCCAGGGCTTTGAATCTTTAGTGCAATGCTGGTAAATCTTAATGGAAGATGGAAGAAATCACTCGAAGATGATAATGCTTGTAACCTCAGAGTCTTTCTCTTGACATGGTTATCAAGAGGCAAAAGCAGAACAGAAACAGATGAAAGAAAGTCATGAAAAAATTTAGCTCGTTTTTTTCTCTCTAGCCTCTCCTGTCACCCTGAAGGATCCTGCTGCCAAGAGCTCGTGCTATCCTTAGGTCTTCACTAGCTTTATGGGACCTGTCATATGATTCAAGGAAAGCGTGCGTGAATCGTGGTGGACCCCTTTTCTTTCTCTCATTCCAGTCTTGTCTGATGTCTAAAATATCCACAAATTTGAAACATTTTTAACTTTCCTATTTAAGCAAGCTGATCAGATGTTGAATTTGCTAATCATTTAAAGATGTACAGAGTGGAAAAGGTCCTTTTGGAAAAATGTGGTCAACAAAGCCCCCTCCGTGTCCCAAGGTCTGTCTCTCAAAAGCGGTGGCTCCAGAGCTTTCTCTCTGCATCTGCCCTGCCCCCTCCCCGTACCCCACCCCCACCCCCAGCCTCAGTCCAGCCCTCAGTCGCGACCCCCAGCCCTGGCTGTGGCCAGCTCCTCATCCACGGAGAGTCTCCCCTCCCAGCAGCTTGCTCCCTTTTCTTACAGAAGTGTAGACCTCCCCGGCTTCTCCAGTTGGCATCCTCACCCCTCACCCCCAAGGCTCAGAGTTGGTATCCCTTAAGTGACTTCAAGCTTGCTGAGGGGTGGCAGGGAGGAGGGTGTAAATAGTAATGGTCCTTTACCATCTTTGACTAAAGCCATTTCCCACAGGAGGGAAAAGAGGGCCCCAGGTTCTGCTTTAAATAGGAGCCTGTTTAATTAGCTCTGTCTGTTTTCTTTTAATTACATTCATTACCTATCATCTAATGGGAAAGCTTGTATTGAGGAAGCATATGTTTAGCCCAGAACACTATTCAACCATAAAAGAAATATTACCATTGACAGAAACATGGATGGACTTGCAGGGTGTTATACTTAGTAAATATAGGCACAAAGAGGAATACTGTCATCCCTTCCATTTAAGAAAAATTAGTATAATAAAACATAAACAGACGCACACATATAGTAAACAGTGGGAAGAGGTAGGGGATGAAGAGGTATAAATGACTAAGTATAAAATAAGTAAGCTATGAGAATATACTCTATAGCACCGGGAATTTAACCAATACTTCATAATAACTTTGGAGTATAACCTACAAAAATACTGAACTGCTGTGTTGGACACATGTGCTAAGTCATTTCAGCCGTGTCTTTCTCTTTGTGACCCCAAGGACTGTAGCCCGCCGGGCTCCTCTGTCCATGGGATTCTCCAGGCAAGAAGACTGGAGTGGGTTGCCATGCCCTCCTCCAGGGGGTCCTCCCAGTGCATCCCAAACCCGCATCTCATGTGTGTCCTGCATTGGCGGGCGGGGTCGTTACTACTAGCGCTACCCGGGAAGCCCCTCGATGTTGTACATTTGAAGCTAATATCATGTAAATAAACTAGACTCTGATTTTAAAAGCCATGATTTCAGTTCTTTTAGATAAATACCTATCTGTTGGACATCTTTTTTTTTTTTTACCTTTTAACACTCAGATTTTCTAGAACCTGGAGGGACTTAGAGAAATAGAAGGAAGGACGACATTGGGATACTATTTAAACGGCTGTTTTATGCTTAAGGAGGAGGGTAGGGGATGACAGTTGCCTTTGTTTGGGCCCCAGTGTGGCAGGAACCTTAACGGGAGAGAGAATTTCCTTTTCACGAGGTTGCCTTGGCTTGTTGGTTGGTCTCTGCTGAAGCAAACATTTCCTGTACCTTTATCTAGATTTGCAGGAGGTGGAGAACAGAGGGAAATAATCTAAATCCAGAACGCTGCCTGGGTTTATCGGGGACTATGGTTCCAGAATGTGCCAGGTGAGAATGAGTGATACTGCTGTTGAAATCAAAAGTCCCCTTTCCCTGCAGGTGCCCACTAAGTCACATGGCTCTTGTTTCTAGACCTGAGGCTACCACCATTGGTGATCGGTTATTAATAACAGCCCATGTACCAGACTTAATCAGTTACAGGTTGTACAACTGATAGAAGTTGAATGAAGTGAACAACCCTGATTAATGCCTCCACCCCCCCATCCCACCAAATGTTGTAAGTATTCAAATGTCAGCACAAATCAAGAATCTTGGGAATACTCAAGCCAGCGCTGCCTGCAGCCAGGATTATAATGATTATAAATATGTTCGGCGAGTTCAGAACATTTTAGGCCTTGTCTTATGTAATAGCATTAGGGTTTGTTTTTTTTTAAAACCTTTTGGGGGTATTTTTCTTAGGAAAGTAAGGTTTTTACATTTTACTTTCATTTTATGTGCCGTTGAGGGATGATGGCAATGTAGATAATCTAAAACAGCTGGTAGAACAAGCGCAGAACTGATAGTCTGGTGCTGGAACACGTTACAGAAGTTATTGTTGGCAACACTTAGAGCCTCCTCTTCATGTTTTTCTTAAGCTAATTTGAAAATTAGGATGTGTCCTCTAATCAGGCAGCTTCTAAAGGGAGGAGGGTGGTATGGAATTGCACTGAGTGTCAGAAAAGCGCTCGCTGAAGATTTAAGTGTGCCCGCAGATAAGCATCACTTGAGCAACCGAGATGGCCGGCAACTGAGTCTGTTCTCAAAGCTTTTTATTTTAAAATGAGATACAGATCTAGAAGACAACTCAGAACAACTGTGCAGAAGACCTCCAGCCTCCACACAAGTCAAGAACAATCTTTGCCAGCCATCTAGAAGTCCCCCATGTTACCATGAACACATAAACCTTTCATCCTTCTGAGAGCAGCTGCTCTCCTCGCACTTCCTTACGTCGTCTTCATAGTTTTATCATCTGCATATGTGTCCCTGAATCTAGGGGGCTGCCCGTTTTTTAATTCAGGCTAATCTTTTAAATCCTTAGGTTTCTCTCTGTCCCTTTGCCTTACAGTTTGGGGATCTTGGGCCCTTTGGTCTGTAGAGTTTCCCACACTCTGCATTTTGCTAATTGTACTGATTTGCTTATTCTAACCGAGACACTTTTTTTTAATGAGAGTAATTTTTATTTATTTTTAATCAAAGTATAATTGCTTTATAATGAAGTGTTTCTGCTGTACATCAGAGTGAATCAACTATATGCATATACCCCCTGCCTCTTGAGCCACCTCCCACCTCCCCAGTCCTACCGCTTGCTCACTGCAGAGCGCTGAGCTGAGCTCCTTATGCTATAGAGCAGGTTCCCACTAGCTCTCTATTTTACACATGGTAGTGTATATCTATGAACATGTTAGTCACTCAGGTGTGTCTGACTCTTTGCGACCCCATGGACTGTAGCCCGCCAGGCTCCTCTGTCCATGGGATTCTCCCGGGAAGAATACTGGAGCAGGTTGCCATTCCCTTCTCCAGGGGATCTTCCTAACCCAGGAAGATCTCCTTTATTGCAGGCAAACTCTTTACTGTCTAAGCCACCCGGGAAGCCCCCATAGATATATCGTATATATAATATCAGCCTTTTATTTATATGTTGTTGAAAACATCTCTCCAGGTTTGTCATTTGCCTTTTGATGTTACTTCTGATTTTTTTCACTGTGCAAAGGCTTCTATTTTTATGAGGTCAAATTCATGAATTTAAGGTTGCATGTGGAATTTGCTTATAATCACAAGGTTGCTTTTTGCACTCATGCTATAGAGGAATTCCCCCATGTTTTCATTTAGCACTTCTGTGGTTTCAGTTTTTGCATTTATGTCTCAGACCTACTTGGCTTATTCTTGTTTATGGCATGAGGTCTGGATCTGATTTTTTTTTTGCAAATAACTATCCAGTTGTCCAATTCCGATTTATTATTAAAAAGTGCATCCTTTATCTCAGTGATCTGATACCACGTGTAATAGACTAAACTTTGACTACATTTGGTTCTGTTTCTAGATTTTCTCTTCTGTTTCATTGATCCGTCTGTCCTTTTGGTATACAAGTATTTTAACTCTGAAAAGCCTGTTTTGTACGTTTAATGTCTCCCAGCGCTGTGTTCCTCATCCCCTGCTTGGTATACAAGTATTTTAATTCTGAAAAGCCTGTTTTGTATGTTTAATATCTCCCAGCGCTGTGTTCCTCATCCCCTGCGCCAACTTCGCATCATTAGTGTATGTTTAATATCTCCCAGCGCTGTGCTCCTCACCCTCTGCGCCAGCCTTGCATCATCAGTGTTTTCTTAGCTCTTCTTGCACGTTTGTTCTCCTTGTGCACTTGTCTAATTCTATAGAAAGAAAGCTATTGGAGTTGGTAATTTTGTTGGAATTCATAAGTTCATTTAAAAAGAACTGAGATCTCTATGATGTTAAGTTATACTAATCCAATAAAAATAGATATCTATTCTAGTTTTTTTTTTTTTTTTTTGTCTTTCAAGCAGGTTTTTTTAAATAGTCTGCACATACATTTTGCAAATTTAAGTGTATCCCTAAGTAACTTATCTTGTATGTTGCTATTCATACTGACTAACTTGTTTTACCATGGAGATATTTTTGCATTACTTTGCTTAGTTTTTCTAGGTATCCTATGTACATGGAGATAGTTTCCCTTTCCAATTTTATGCCTCTAATTGGTTTGCCCAAGCTGGCTAATTACAATGTTAATGTTAAATGGTAGCATCAATGTTTTGTTTCTGACCATAGTGGAAATGTCTCTAATAAAATTCTTCATTGAGAAAGGTAGATAACGTGGAATTCTCTGACAGTCTAGCAGTTAGGACTCTGCACTTTCACTGCCGAGGGCCCAGGTTCAAACCCTGGTCAGGGAACTAAGATCCCACAAGCCGCATGGCATAGCCAAGAGATGAAAAAGTAAATAAGATGCTAACTTTAGGACTGAAGTGTGTGTATGTCGTTCCCTATATTCTTGAGCATGCAAGTGTATGTTTCAGTCAAAACTGGATACTGATTTGGCAGACATTTTTTTTTTGGTGTTATGGAAATATGGTTCTTTCTAGATCAGTTAACACCTTATACTTATTGATGCACTTCCCACTCTTGAACCTAACGTACATTTCTGGAGTCCATCCCAGTTGGGATTTCCTAAATACAATTGGCCATGGTGAATTTTACTGAGATACTAGAGTCTATTTGCTATCTCCTTTTTGAAATTTATATCAATATTAATTGTGATGTTGGTTGTAATACTTTTGGGGGGCTATCAGCAGTAGGCTATTTAATATTGGATCTATCTCATTTTGGGGCTTCCCTGGAGGCTCAGCTGGTAAAGAATCTGCCTGCAATGTGGGAGACCTGGGTCCAGTCCCTCGGTTGGGAAGATCCCCTGGAGAAGGCAACGGCTACCCACTCCAGGATTCTGGCCTGGGGAATTCCATGGACTGTATAGTCCATGGGGTCGCAAGGAGTCAGACCCTATTGAGTGACTTTCACTTTTTTCATCTCCTCTTTAATGCTTTGGTAGAATACCTCAGCAAAACCAGTTTGTGGGGGGTAACTTTCTGCTCTTATGTGAAGATGGCTTGTGTGAGCTTTCTCTCCCTAACGTGCTCTGTGTTGATGAACTGTACTTTCCCAGGAAGTAAGGCGTTTCAGACAGGTCTGTGAGTTGACAATATGAGGGACTGGCTGCGTACAGTCTGTAGGGCTGAGATTGAGCTTTCATGGAGGAGACCCCAGCCCCGTCTCCAAGAGCCCCCTCAGGGTGAGACCCAGACATTGCTGCAGATGGCATGGCTGGGGCTCAGCGGCTGGTGGAGAAGCTGCTGCAATCCTGTGCCAGTGGAACCTGCCAGAACAGTGCTGGGGACGCCCCCCGCCTGGAAAGCCACTGCAGGTTCGTGCAGGGAGGAAGTGGTGGTTTCCTACCCTGAACTCTGCCTGCAGCCTCTCTGGGGCACAGCCCAGGTGGCCCTTCAGGGCGCAGCGGCTGACGGGGAGGCTGGTGGCGGGGGGAGGAGCTGACGGGCTGGGCACTGCCGGGCCCTGGGCGACTTGGGCGCTGGAGCCGGGCTGCAGATCGCTGCAGGAGCGGGGGCGCATGCCCCAGGCGCCCATGCCATGCCCGCTGCCGGAGCTCCCACACACGCTGTACCCTGTCGGGCACGCAGGAACCAAGCAGAGGGATTCTTCCTGCTGACTTGTAGAAGAGTTGCTGAGGGCAGTCCCGACCCAGCGCCCGTGTATGAGCACGTCTGGCCGCCCCACAGCCATCAGGGGCTGACCCTGTGGCTCCGCAGGGGCCCCCTTCCTCCACCCTGGCTCCGGAAGTGTGTGGAGCTGCGCAGAAGCACCGGACTCCTGAAGCCAGGAGACTGTCTTTCCTTGGACTCTGCTGAGGCCTCCAAACAGATCTTCGAGGTCTTTTTACACAAAGTGAAAGCTACTCGCTCAGTTATGTCTGACTCTGCGACCCTGTGGACCATAGCCTGCCAGGTTTCTCCGTCCATGGCATTCTCCAGGCCAGAAGACTGGAGTGGGGAGCCTTTCCCTTCTCCAGGGGATCTTCCCGACCCAGGGATCAAACCCAGGTCTCCTGCATGGCAGGCGGATTCTTTGCCATCTGAGCTACCAGGGAAGTCTACAAAGAACATTTAAATGCCAGCATTTTCTTATCAAGTATTTGGGTCGTTGCAATGGAGTGTGGGTGCTACTCACCTCTAAGGACAGAGGCCAAGGATGGTGCTACATGCCCTACAAGGTTCAAGACCACCTCCCTTCCTGCTCCTCAGCAAAGAAGTAATCAGCCCCAAATGCCAGTAGTCCTGGGGTTGAGACTGCCCTAGTGATAGGTGTATTTGGAAAAACCAGAAAACCCCCTCTTCAATCCCTCGTTTCCTTAAGTTACCTAAAAAAAGCCACCATGGGGACGTCTGTAAGCCAGAGGAAGACAGGATTAGCCTCTGTTATCCTGTAAGTCTGGGCGTTTCCAATCTGAGGTCTTCTGGCTCCCCTTGCACGTGACTTACTCCTGGCTTTAGGCTTTGGGACTTTTCGAGAAAGTTGAGGGGACACAAGTGGGAACGCCTTGAACATTTCCCACCAGAACTAGAAACTCTGTCGGGTAAGTTGGTATTCTCTTGTCACCTCATATTCTGCTTTTCGGCCCTGCAGTGTTAAGCAAGATGAAAAGCTGTCGCTTTAGCTTCAGCTGCATTGGCAACTGTTGCTCAAATGCAGGGAAATAAGCAAAAGGAACCAAAGGAAGAGCGCAGTGCTCTGGCGCCAGTTCTCATCCCCCGCCGGCAGCTGCGAATGGAAAGGTGCAGAGCAGATGGAAACCGCCGTCAGGCCCGGAGCCTGGCCAGCACATGGCAGGCCCTTGAGTGCCCGGCTGACCACGGTAGGGCATAGAACTGGAGGCGAGTAGGATAGTCCAAGGGGAGGAGGACAGGCTGACTCGGGGGGCCCCCACCCTCATCCTGGCCCAGCCAGCAGCTAATGCCTTACAAGTCATTAGGTTCCTGGCCTCGACGGCCTAATATCACAGATGAGAATGTTGAACTAAATTATTTCCAGTGTTTTCTAATCCTAAGACTGTCAATAATCATCAATGGCTTCACCCTCTTATGAATTCTATTCAAATCAGATGTGATTGGCTCTCTTTCAGTTATGGGAAATAGAGGCGCTTCAGAATGATTTTCTTAGGCTGTTCTCCTGTCTTCAGATGCCCAGAGGTGCCTTTCTCTTTTGTGTGTGTGCGCATGCACTCAGCATCACTAGTTATTCTAGTAAAGTGAAGGCGGATACTGGTAGCTCAGTACATGCAAGGCGTGTCCTCTTCCAATAGCGAGAGTTGGGTCAGTGTGTCCTGTAAAATAGGAATCCCTGGACAGGGCAGAGAACGCCGCTCTTCGGGGATAGTCCCAGCTGGACCTCACTGAGGCTACCAGAGCCCCGAACATTTCCTTCGGTTGCCCTGTGCCAGGCGAGTGGGTAGTGCCGCGCGCGATGCAGGCGGTGATGAAGGTCCTCTGGAATTCATTGTTCTGGGAGGGGCGTCACTCGGTTGTCATGTGGACAGATGTATTATGAAGGGTGATTCAATGAAAGGTGTCCTCACTTGTGACCACAGGACTGGTAGTTTTCAGCTTCTACTGCATGTAAAGCGAGGAGCTTTTAAAGCACCCAGGAGACGCAGGTGCTTTAAAAGCATGGACGTTAGCATCTTGGAGAAGCGGATCCAGGGACCCACTTTTTTTAAGGATCCTCACGAGATTCCCACGTGCAGCTGAAGTTGGGGAAGCTGTTCTTGGGGGATGTTGATGAGGTTCATGATCCAGGTCCTGTTCGTGCCTTTATGGAACTGTCAAATGTCGCTGATTTCACCTCTGTGCTAGAATTCCTCTTGCTTTCCTAGCTAATTTTAACAAACCAAGAAGCTAATAAGTGCATTTGCCAAACACGCAGTTATAGCAGTTGTCAACAGAGATGAATCGCCTGTCAAACTTTTGTCAAGGGGATTCTTGTGTTTTGAGAGATGTCGAATAAGAAATTATATAACATTCCATCTGTGAGAACCTAGTGATTAGATGTCAGTGAGGCTGAAATTAATCTCTGTCTTTAAGCTGGCAACATGGCAAGCATCTGTATCTGTACTGTGACCTTCTTCGTGTTTTTAATAATAGAGGCAAGTATCCTCTAAATTATCTCAGCCCTGTGGGATTGTGCTTCAGTTGGATCACATCATTGACTTTTTTTCTCTCTACATCTATTCAAAATTAATTCATTAGAATAATACTACAACTCCTGTCTTTGTGAGTTTTCCCAGTTAGATACATGGAGTATGTGGGTCACAGGCTTGTTATGTAGTCTATATAACCTACTCATGTTTTCATGGATAGAATTGATTCTTAAAAATCCACAAATCTTACTAATGCTTCCATCTGCATGGCAAGCAAATTGGAGTATAGTTTCATCAAATATGATCTACGATGTTTGGGGAAGACTTTGTGATATTAGCTTTAGAACTGGCAGAATAGCAGAAGTGCCGTCAATCATGGGCAGCTTACGTTGGCCATCGTGTTTTTCCAGGGAGCTTTCCTTTTACCAAATTAATCTTCAGACCCCTATTGTACTGCCAGACTTGGCTTTGGCCGAAGAGAGGACTGGCTTCATCTCTGTTACCTAGAGACAAAGCAGCATCCCAGATAGATGTGCCAGCCCTGGGGCCCCATCACCTCTCCTCCCGCTTCAGAGCTCACTGCTGTGTCTTAATGCTTGTGCCTTTCTCTCTCAAACTCTGCCACCCCTTCCCCATCTGCGTCTGAATTCAGGATATTCAAACGCTAGTCACAGACACTTCTGCTTCCCACAAGCCCAGCTGTGCCCAGGGACCCTTCAGAGGAAGGAACAAGGGTGTTGGGTTTCCTTTATGCCAGCCAGCCGGCCTTTATTCAGATGTACTACGGGATTTCTCCGGGTCCCGTACAGAGAGCCACATCCGCGACAGGAGTCGAGTTCAAAGGATAAAAGCGATTCCGGAGGAGTCAGAACAAAAGCCCCTCTTCGGGTTGGCAGTGTCCACTTGCAGACTTGTTGGCATCCTTGCTCTGAAAGAGGACAGACAGATCCCTGGGGAAATGGCAGTCTGGATAAGATGCAGGAACTCCTAACAAATGGGTGCGTTTTGCCTCCTCCGTCCTTTTGAAAGGATCGTTCATTTGTTTGGCTCAGAGGCAGAAGCCTTGACGAGGCGCCCGTGGTTGGGGAGGGGGGCGGGTGGGAGGGTGAGTGGATGGGGAACAATTTCAGGGGGGTGGAAGCCACGTCCTGGCTCCACACACAGCTCCTCACTGCAGGGGAGATGGCGAAAGTGATACAATCCCGCATTGAATCAGAACCAAATACAGGGAGTGAGAAGTAGCTTTTAGTCTTACGCCTCTGTCTCCTTACAGCTTTGGTGTTTTTTCTGCCTTAGCCATAAATGTCAAGGTTTCTGACAAGCCTCAGACTTCTACCCCGTTTAATGTTGACATTTCTAATGAAGCCACTCACCAAAAAGCATATTTGCTGACTCGCTTTACACTTGACATTCAGGGAAAAATGACTGTGGAGCCCATGTAGGGGAGGAAAAAGTAAAAACTATTTGAAAAACAACGATCTGAATGGTACAGCCATTTGGGAAAATTGTTTGACATTTTCTTACAAAGTTAAACATACACTCATCATATGCCCAGCAAGTCCACTCCTGAGTATTTAGCCAAGTGAAATGAAAACCTATGTCCACACAAAAATGTGTATGCAAGTATTTATAGTAGCTTATGTCGGTAATCTCCAACAACCAGAAACAGGCCAAAGATCTTTCATCTCGGGGGATGCACAGGGCTAAGGTGCATCCATACGGTGGAAATACTGCTCAGCAAACAGCAGGAAGGAGCCACTGTTACATGGAAGAACCTGACTGGATCTCAGGTGCATTATGCTAAGTGGCGGAAGTCAGATGCATAAAGGCTACAACCTCCTATGTGATTTCCTTTCTGTGTTATTCTTGCAGAGGAAGAATTAAAGGAACAGAAAAAAAAATTAAAGACATGCCCTGGGACTGATGGGAAGGTGTCAGTTAAAGGGGCAGGGAGGGGAGGATTTGTGGGTCACAGAACTGTTCTGTCTTGATGGTAATGGTAGTTACTGACTCTATGCTTATCAGATCTTGGGGAACTGAACACTGAATAAGGTGGGTCTTACCGGATGTAATTTGTGTGCTAATAAATATAAAGGAAAAAAAAGATGGGTGGGGAGACAACATCACCCATGGGAGTGGGTATTGCCCACCTGCAGCACTGTGGCTGCCGAAGCCGGCTGGGTCCAGTGTCCTGGATCCTCTCCCACCACCTTGACTTAGGACTCTATGAATGACTCCCACGGCACGGGTTAATGGGGCCTGAGGGCGCACGGGTGGAATAACCACAGTGCGGTTGGCTTCGGTTTGACTGAGCAATGGGACTCTCCAAGGGCCATCTGGCCTCCATTCCCCTTTCGTTTCAAGTTCTGTTGTCTTTTGTCTGGTCTTGTTACTCTAGTTTGTATTAGATATTCATTCCTGGTATCAAGATCTGGATTAGAGTTTGTTGGATATGCTCAGTCTCCAAGGCCACTTTTGTAAAGACCTGTCATCACTATCCCAGAGGTTTGTTGTCCTGAGTGGATTCAAGTGATCCTGAACAGATTCCGCGAGATCCAGGCTGTTGGCTCTCTGGATGATCTAGGAAGGGGCGTGATCTATCTAGACCCTGTCCTGCTTGAACCCCGCGCCCTGTGATGTGTGCCGTCTGCCCTTCTGTGGTGTTTGGCATGAATTTTGTGCCCTGCAGGTAGGAGTGTGGATTAGCTTGCTAGGGCTGCTGCTACAAAGGAACACAAACTGGGCGGCTTGTGGAAAAGCTTACTGTTTCTTAAGTTCTCAAAGCTAGAAGCCTGAGATCCAGGTGTCAGGGGGCTAATGGAGGAGAACATGGCCCATCCCCTCTCCCCACCTTTGACCTTCCCTTGGCTTCTGCAGCATCACCCCGATCTCTGCCTTCCTCTTCACGTGATGTTCTCCTCGTGGGATGTCTATCCAGACTGCCCCCTCTTATAAGGACCCCAGTGTGTTGGGTTAGGGGTCCACTCTAGTATGACCTTCCTGTCCCAGGGGTCGAACCCGGCGTCTCTTACGTCTCCTGCATTGGCGGGTGGGCTCTCTACCACGAGCACCACAAGGAGTCTTAGTGTGACCTCGTCTCAACTAGTAGAGTCCCATTCTGAGATCGGGGCTTCAACAGAGGATTCTGGGTGGGGAACACACTTCAGCCTATAAGAGTGTATCAATTACTGCTTTTTGACCGGAGGAAGAGTCAGCCACCTGGAGGTATAGACTGAAAGGTCTCTCCGCACTTCCAGTTGGGCAAACGCATGGATGCCACAGGAGCCATGGTACTAAAGTTAAACGTCGTGCCAGGCTGCAGTGCAGTCGATTTCATGAATACAACATCAAAGCAGACTGTTGGTTTAACCTTCTCCAAAACTAGAACACGGAAGTGTGAAGTACGTTTCTTGGAATCCATGTGGAACCGAACTGAAACACTGAGCGAGAAAGTTGGTGAATCTGTGAGTGGCGTTGACCCAATTTTTAACAGGCTTTTTTAGGCAGTAGAATTCCTCCTGGGAAAGCATTAGTTCTTCAGTCACATCTGACTCTTTGTGACTCTGCCAGGCTCCTGTGTCTGTGGAATTCTCCAGGCAAGAGTACTGGAGTAGGTAGCCATTCCCTTCTCCAGGGGATCTTTCTGACCCAGGAATTGAACCAGTATCTCCTGCATTGCAGGCAGCTTTTCTTGCCATCTGAGCCACCAGAGAAGCCCTAGAATTCCTATTACCGTGTTTTAAAGCTCGAGCTCATTTTCTCTAATGCACAGCATTAGCAGTTTGGTGTCTTGTCAATGATTTATTAAGGAAATATTTTATAGTAAGACTCTGAGCTTCAATTTTAGGTCATTAGTTTATTTCAAATAAGGTTCTAGAAGTGTGAAAGCATAGAGAATCTGACCACATCACCATACTATAAATTATGTGAGAGTATCACCCCTGAAGTCAGTCTCAAAATCATTGTGGTCTAATTCGATTCCCAGCAAATGCCCACCGATGTTGCTGTAATCTCATCACGTGGGTGACACTGGCATGAACCAGCAGTGACTCAGCTCCGAGGTCATTCAAGAGTTACTGGTACCTGTGTGGTCTTTTAACTCCAGCTGCTGTTCTAGTTGGCTTAGTAGAGAGAGAGAGTGTCCCACCATGAAGGGGGGAGCTGTGAAGAGGCAAAAGAGCATTAGAATGGTATCTGATTGGACAATTTTGACCATTCGTTTAGTAAAAATATATATCTAACGTTCATTGCATAAAGATTAAAAAATTCAGACAGTCCCTGTCCTCAAGATGTTCACAGTGAACTAAATAACAAAAATAGATTAATTGCATCCTATAATAAATAATGGAAATGTAAACAAAGTTCTGTAGAATTTCAGATTTTTATGGCAGTTACTCCAATTTGGAGGAACCATAATACATCAATAACTTCATTCTCTACCTGGGAAGTTGTGGCACTTAGATTTACAGTAACTCTAGGAAGTGTCTCAACTTTTTTTTTCTCTGACAAATTATGTCAACTAAACAGAACGAGAGAGTACTATAAATGTTACAGAGAATACAGGTCAAAGGATAGGGTTTGGGGGCTATATTAGAGTCCCCCAGATAAACAGAATCAATAGGATACATATCTAGAGGGAGAGAGACTTATTGTAGAACGTTGACCCATGCAGCTGTGGAAGCTGGAAGGTCTGAAACCTGCGGGACAGGCCAGGAGGCAGGAGGTTTAACAAGAGTTGATGTCGCAGTGCTGAGTGTGAAGGCTGGAATAAGCAGGGGTTCTGGGTTTCAGTCTGGAGCAGAACTCCTCCTCCTGGAGGAAACCCCTCTCTTTGCTCTCAAGGTCTTCATGATTGGGTGAGGCCTGCCCACACTGTTGTTGTTGTTGTTCAGTCGCTCAGTCGTGTCGACTCTGTGGCTCCATGGACCGCAGCACGCCAGGCCTCCCTGTCCTTCACTATGTTAGAGTTTGCTCAGGCTCATGTCTGTTGAGTCGGTAATGCCATCCAGCCATCTCATTCTCTATCACCCCCTTCTCCTCCTGCCCTCAATCTTTCCCACATTTATGAAGGGTAATCTGCTTTGTTCAGAGTCTGTCGAGTTAAATGTTCATCACATTAAAAAATGACTTTATAGCAACATCTTGACTAGTGTTTGACCGAGCAACTGGTCCCCATAGTCTGGCCAAGTTGAAACACTAACCATCTCAGGGACGCATGAACCTTTAGAGTCTTAAGTGTCTCAAAACTTTGCCTCACGAATGAAGCACAGATGTTCAGAGCTCAGAGTTCATTCTCTTTAAACTATCCTGGGTTTCAGCTTCCTGCCATTTCAAGGCTGGGTCACCCTGCTTGTCTACATTGGGTGAAGTTTGGAAGTAAATGAAGTTAATCCAACCAACCTTGCCTAAACAATATAAATTATCTTGACTGATTTACATATTTTCACACTTTTCATAAAGCAGACTTTTTTCCCCCCCAAAATCAGTGTGATATCATGATAGAGGATGTTTGGGGGGGTACTGTTATATAGTCATTTTTTTTCCTTGAGGTAATTCACTTGGAAACATTGTCAAAACAATCTGCGGCCAAGTCTGCATGCCATTGCACGTGGGTTTAATTACGTTACCCCCCAAAACCCAAACGCACGTATGATATTAGTCTAACATCTCAGAGAATTGATCTGTAGTAACAGGAAATCCAGGACCTCTTTTATTTAGTCTCCCTATAACAACAATTGGTTCCAGCTTCACCAGGGCGAGGGGGAAGAAAGCATAAGATTGGTGACAGCTACATAATATTGCCTCGGCTTAAACTCAATAGCAAAGCTGATCTGATGCCCTAAGACACTGTTTATAAAAGCACACATTCCCTCACTGTCACGGGCTTGCTTCGTGGTCTCTTTCTTTTCATGCTTGTTGACTGTGAAAGTGCTGATGAATGCCACAGTGATGCCACATAATCTGCTCTGGTCATTTAGTTTTCCCCCAGATACCACCTCTGCCAAGAGAACCGCTGCAGAGGCCCAGCTGGTGCCATTCTTAGGTTGTTCTGAAAAGATGGAGGGGTATCGCCGGTGTCTTTAGTGGCTGAAGTCTAGACTAGGCTAGGCTCTTCAGGAGTCTAAAGACAGTGAGCTCTGGGGCTTCTCTGGTGGTCCAGTGGTTGAGAATCTGCCCTGCAATGCAGGGGACGTGGGTTTCAATCCCCGGTCGGGGAACCAAGATCCTACATGTCGCAGAGCAACTAAGCCCGCATAAGGCAACTAGAGAGTCTGTGCTACAAAGAAAGATCCCACATGAGGCAAGAAAGTCCTGACACAGCCAAATAAATGAATGGATATCTAAAAAATAAATGTAGTGAGCTCTGACCAGGGTCCAGACAACATTTACAGCCGGGCCTCTCTCCCAGATTTTGATTAAGTAAGTCTCAAGGTGGGACCTGAGGATTTTCATTTCTAACAAAATCCCAGGCCAGGACCATTTGAGCATCACTCTTCGGTGTATATCAGAGAGAAAATATTAGGTTGAATCAACCTTGGTATAAAGACGCTGGTGTTCCTACTGACTGTCCATTTCACCTATTCATTTACTTTAGTATTTAATAGAACTACTATATGGGTAGGTATATTAAAAAAAAAATCACTGCCAAAGAATTATGACCTATATTTTTTAAGAAGAGCAAAAAGAAATGTGTAAGGAAAAGTCATGTGATGGTGCAAAGAATACAGAACTTTGTGCCAAACGCTTCAGCTTTGTCTGATGCACTTCAGCAAGCCGACCTCTGAAAGGAAGTAAGTTAGTCTTGGCCTGGCTCCACTGTGGACCAAGAAGAGGAAAAAGCACATTTCACTTTGGGGGGTTGGCTGTGACCCTAAGCAGAAGCGGTGGGGTGATTTTCTGGCTCAGGCTCATATATTTCAACTCAGCAGTCAGCTTACTTCTCTGATGGAGCATGAAATTGAAGCAAGATGGCCCCCCAGCTGCAGGACCAGCTTGGTGGGATCTGGGCCCAGGGCAGTGCTTAAGGACCACGTGAACGCCAGAGGCTCTGATGTCCCGATTTTCCTGCTGGTTGGTGGGTGGCGGAGAGGGCCTTCGGCTCTCTGGGAGCCCTGGGCTGGGGTCCGCTCTGGTACCTTTACCTAGCTGCGGTGCTATCCTTTGTTCTCTCTGGAAGCTGCACACCCAGAGCACTTTGCACATTGCACTGATGAGCTGCCCCAGCCCCTGGGAGGTCCCGGCACCCCACACCTCCCTGAGGGCAGCTTCCTTTTCATTTTCTGGGAGGTCACTGCCCTGGACCCCTCTCCCCTGGCTGTGGTCTTGGGGACCCTCCCCTGGACTCTCGCTCACAGCCATTTGGGGTGTAAGTCAAATCCGAAAGAATATATGCAAAGGCCTGCAGAGGCCAGGGATGGTACAGCCGGGCCCATCATTGTGCTCCCTGATCAGACCCCGGCTCTTGACTGTTTTCAGTTCTGGCTCAGAGGCCTGACTTTCAAAGCCCCTCCCCAGCAAACACACAGTCTCTGTTTCCAAGGGTGGCTCTGCTTAACCTCACTGGCTGTTCAGTCCTTCCCGTACGAGGGCTCGTGTCCGCCTCCAGTCACACTGTCCCTCCGCTTGTGAGCGGCACCGGGCAGTTAGCAGCGCACTTGTGTGTGCGTGCTGAGTCACTTTCATCGCTTCCGACTCTGCAGCTCTATGGACTGCAGTCCACCAGGCTCCTGTCTACTGGCAGGCCTGTCCTATACCACTAGTACCACCTGGAAGCTCCAGTAGCACACAGCTTCCCCAGTAATTCCTCTCTCAGACTCTCCCAGGACGCTCCCTCCCCTCAGCCAGACTAAGGAAGTTACTGCACTCTACCTTTCCGTATCTCTTCATATTTTGAAACCCCAGACCTCAGAGAAAAGACCTTGATGAAGATGAAGTGATGTGAAAGTGTTAGTTGCTCAGTCGTGTCTGACCCTTTGAGACCCCATGGCACCAGGCTCCTCTGTCCATGGGATTTTCCAGGCAAGAATACTGGAGTGGGTTGCCATTTCCTCCTCCAGGGGATCTTCCTGACCAGGGATCAAACCCTGGTCTCCTGCACTGCAGGCAGATTCTTTTACCATCTGAGTCACCAGGGAAGCCCCTGATGGGGATGATTAAGGTTAAATGAGGTCATAAGGGTGGAGCCCTGATCCACTGAGATTAGTGTCCTTAAAAGCAGAGACAAGTAGCTTTCTCTCTCCACGAGTTCGCTCTCTCACTCACAAGCTCTGAGAGAAGGCCATGTGAGGACAGAGGAGGAGGCCGTCTGCAGCTCAGAGCTCCCAGCAGACACGAGCGCCTGCTGACGCCTTGATCCTGGACTTTGTACTAAGAGAAAATAACTCTGTTGTTTAAGCCGGGCAGCCTGTCTGAGCTGAGACAAGAGGGTTCAGGTTTGAAAAGTGCTGGAAGGACCCCGGCAGGGGCCCCTTTTTTGCCCCAGAGGAATTTTCCTCACTGTGGTTCTTTGTGTGAGTTCAGGTTTCAAAAGTTAGAAAAATAATAGCCATAACAGCAATTTTAAAAAGCCCTTCTGAATGAGTGGGCAAATTTAAAGTTCAAAACAAGTTAAAAATTCAGTAGTGCAGTTTAACATTAGGAAAGGGCTGTGTGTGGGCTCAGTCGTGTCTGACTCTTTGCAACCCCATGGACTGTAGCCCACCAGGCCCCTCTGTCCATGGGATTCTCCAGGCAAGAACGATGGAATGGGTAGCCATGCCCTCCTCCAGGGGATCTTCCCAACCCAGGTATTGAACTCGCATCTCTTGCATCTCCTGCATTGGCAGGCCGGTTCATCACCTCTGTCCTGCGGGAAAGCCCTGCCTTGGATCAGATCTGATCTGGTGCCTGAAATCTGAGTCCATTGATAAAACCTGGAGTGAACCAGGTCTGCTTATTATTGCACATTATTGATATTGAATTTTATTCCCGACAGAAGCAGAATAGTGTTTGGTTGTTGTTGAGCAAAATAACATAGTGGCTATGGACTCAGACGATTCTAGGCAGAGCATGAGGCCAACATCAGCCCTAAACAAGGACACAGTGAAGGGACCTCCGTTACCAGCAGGGAGTTGATTGCCTCCCCAGGAGAATCAATACTTTATCACTGAATCTGCGTGGTAGAAGCTGGGGATGCACATTAGGGTGATGTCAGGGATAGAATGGGCTTCCCTGGTGGCTCAGTGGTCTTATCCGCCTGCCGATGCAGGAGACGCGGGTTCAATCCCTGGGTCAGGAAGATCCCCTGGAAAAGGAAATAGCAACGCAGTCCAGTATTCTTGCCTGGGAAATCCCGTGAACAGAAGAGCCTGACCAGCTACAGTTCATGGGATTGCAAAAGAGTCGCACAGGCCTTAGCAAGTAAACAACAAGGATCAAATAGGATCTCAATCCCTTGGGCCTCCACCACTTCCTCCTGAGTGTGTTTCCCTATTAGCTAATTGAAGAGTTAGGGTCCTCCACCATTCGTGCAAGCAAGAAATATTTCATGAAATAAGATAGTGAAAGAAAGAGTAGTACTTTTCCATAACGCCAGGCAGAGACCCCTTGGAAATGACCAATGCCTCTCGCCCCTTCACTTTACAGATGGAAAGGAAACAATCTGCTAAATGATTTGTGATGATGAATGCGGTGGCCTTAGGAAGCTTGTCTTAAGACTAAGTGGGTTTTTTTCTTTTTATTTTAATTGCTCGTTTCACCCTGACTTTCATCTGTATTCTTAATGTCTTGTGAGGCTTTATAGATTTTTTTGGTAGCTAGACATTTCAGGAAGCAGCCAATAATTTTTCTTGGTGGGGGGAAAGGCAGAGGGAGTGGTATTTTTACAGAAGCAAGTGTTAGCCTGCCACTCTGTCCGTGATGATGTTTCTTATAAGGAAATTGAGGGATTTTATTAATACGTTCAGATAAGATTAGCAGCATCCGCAAACAGGATCCTTGGTGATGTACAGCAGAGCAGAGAGCTCGGTTCCTGTCTCGGGACAGTCAAGTGCTTTTTTCCTGTGTACTCTGATATCGGGACTTCTTCCAAACACATGTGAAGAGGCTGTACTAAG